>NC_138369.1:17942467-17975818 GCF_054177405.1 Leptonychotes weddellii
TTGCCAAAGAGAAAAGGTGGATCTGTCTCTTTAAAATGTCACTTTTTTAGATCCAGGATTTTGGTCAGAAAATTTGTCCTCCATTTTCATTTTAGTATAAATAAATAAGCTTGTATAAATACATATCAGATTAGTAATAACACTAAAAACAAGAATTCAAAAATATTACATGATCACAAATAGACTTTCTTTTTTTTTTAAAGATTTTATTTATTTATTTGACAGAGAGAGACAGAGTGAGAGAGGGGACACAAGCAGGGGGAGGGGAGAGGGAGAAGCAGGCTTCCCGCAGAGCAGGGAGCCCGATGCGGGGCTCGATCCCAGGACACTGGAATCATGACCTGAGCCGAAGGCAGACGCTTAACGACTGAGCCACCCAGGCGCCCCTCACAAATAGACTTTCTATGTTAAAAAATATTGAAACCGTTTATAAAAGATTAGTCAATATAAAATGAAATCCTTACTTAAAATATATAAATCTCACCACTTCAATTTAAGAAAAACATAAATGAACTAAAAAACAGAAAGGACAACTATCATGACTGAGTTTTTACAAAACAAACTGAAAATAAGCAGGATTCTTCAGCTTATAAAAACACTTAAGAATACAGTTCAACTTGACAAAATCAAACAATTCTGAGTGAGTGTTTGTGCCTTCTCAAATCCTAGAACAAAGGAACTATGCCCTGTTGAACACTGCTATGGACTGAATTGTGTCTCCCCAAAATCCATATGTTCAAATCCTAACTCCCAGTGTGACTGTATTTGAAGACAGCACCTTCACGGAGGTAGTAAAGGGGAAAGGAGGCCATAGAACTGGAGCCCTGATTCAGTAAGATTAGTGTCCATATAAGAAGAGACACCAGAGAGCCTGCTCTCTCACTCTCTGCCATGTGAGGACACAGTGAGGAGGCTGTCAGCAAACCAGGAAAAGAGTCCTCACCAGAACCTAACCATAATGGCACCCTGATCTCAGGCTTCCAGTCTCCAGAACTGTGAGAAAATAAACTTCTGTTGTTTGAGCCACCCAATCTATGGTATTGTGTTATGGCAGACTGAACAGACTAAGACAAACATGAAATCAATAGACTCAATAATTCTATGTTTTAAGATGGAGTGTAAGTGAACAGGTTAAAAAACTAGGTCTGAATATAAATTATTAATAAAATTTGGAGTATTTTCTTACATTCTAAAGACATCACACAGGGCAAATATGTAGTCAATGGATTAAGAATTAAACTGGGCTATTAGGGCATAAAACCACGCTGCACTGGCCACTAATCTGACCCACTATCTGACGTTACTCACGCTTCTGCTCAACATGAGAGAAAGCAATAATGTTACTGAAATTACTCCCAATGTGCAAGCCAATGGTCATAAAACAAAGTGCAAGAAAATAAACCATTTTCTTCAATTATAGAGGGTTTTTTGACAAAAATAAAGGAATATTCATGACTAGTCAAAAAGACAAGTCCTGCACTGAGTGGCAGAAAATACACAAAACCAAAAAGGATTTTAAAATATGTCCAGGAGGGCCTAGCTGGCTCAGTCAGTAGAGCATGCGACTCTTGATCTCAGGATTGTAAATTCAAGCCCCAAGTTGAGTGTAGAGATTACTTATAAATAACATATTAAAAAAAAGTATGTCCAGCTTTCTTAATGAGGGTGGCAGGAGGAGGGAAAAGGAAAAAGCCCTCAAATCTTTTCAAGTGCTCCAACTTAAAATAACTCTAAACTCTCTAATGAGGGTACAATGAGACAAAGGAATGGGACATAGTGAGTAAAACAAATACGGTTATTGCTTACATGTTTAAAAGATCCATAGGGAACTGCAGTGGACCCTGTCTCTTCTAGATAATCTTCCCAGCTTAATTCCACTTCTTCCACACCAGATCCAGCATCTGGAATTAAAATCAAAACAAAAGGAAACAGGTGAGCCCCAATTAAAGAAAACTCAAGGTATAAAAACATAAAATTAGTAACCCTAACTTACACAATTTACTTCACAACAAGTTAATTGATTTTACACACAAAATAATTATGTGTTTTTTTTTTTAATGGCAGGTTCCTTTACTGCATTGATTACTGATGAATCCCAACAGCACGGAAGTGTGACATGCGGTCTCCTGCTGGAATCCATCAGGGACTCACTCAAATGCATTATATGAAGCTGGTGAGAGTGTAACTGTTACAATCACTTTAGACCATCATTTAGTATCTAATGCCAACTATTTGAGATACTTAATAGGCATTTCAAATGTAAATTTTCAACCTGATTCTTCCTTAGTACTCTCCAACTGAGTAAAAGACACCTCCACCAGTCTATATTTTGGCTCAATCCAAGAATGTTGAGTTATCCTTGTTTTCCAACTTTTCTTGCACATCTTACATCAAAGCCATCAGAAAATTCTGTAGGTACCACTTTTAAAATATATCCCGAATCTAACCACTTCCCATCATTTCTATTGCTCTCTCTCTAGCCCAAGACCTAACCACTATATCGTTCACCTTTTAATCCCAATTATAATAAAATCTAAACTCTTTGGGAGACTGCAAAGGCCCAACATGGTCTGACCTCTGGCTACCTTCCCTGCCACTTCATCCCCAATCAGCCTCTTTGCTCCCTGCACTCAAGTGACCCTGGGATTCTTACTGTTCTTCTCTAATCATGTTCTTTCTTCCAAGCCTCCTCTGCATTCATTTCCTCAGCTCAAAGACTCATTCCCCAGTGTCATTCCCAGCTTCATTTCATTCAAGCCTCTCCTCAAATGTCCTCTCTCCAGAAAGGCCTTCCATCAGTACTTATCTAAAGCAGAAACCCCAGACTCCGCTTTCATTATCTTAAAGGCATTCATTTCTACTTGACAGTATGCCATACATCTTTTTATCCTCCCCATTAGAAAATAAACTCTATCAAGACAGAATTTTGTTTTAGTCACTCCTATATCTCTGTCACAGCAGACTCAATAAATTTTTGTGGAGTGGGCAAAGATTCAAATATTCCAGAATCAAATAATCCCAATTTACATAAACTCTCGAAGAGCAGGGTTTTGTTTCCCGATGTATCCCCACTGCCCACAACAATGCCTGGCACTAGCAAGTTCACAATAAACAGTTGCTGAATGAGTACACCCTAGGGGAGCCTAGGCTTCACACAAACACAAGGAGGCAAGGACAAGGATGCTCACCACAGCACAGTTTGTAATAGCACCAGACAAAAGCAATCAGTAGGAGAAGAGCTAAATTACAGCAATTCTACAATGGAGTAGTACTATATAGCAGATGAAATGAATGAACTAGTATTGTCATAGATAAATCTCAAAAAAAAAAAAAAAACCCACATCGAATAAAAACAGCAGGTGCAGAATGAAAAGCACAAGATACAGTTTAGACTTCAAAGGAAACTTTGCAGTATCATGTTTATAAATGCATGCATATTAATAAGAGTATAAAAACAAAGGTGGGGGGCGCCTGGGTGGCTCAGTCGGTTAAGCAACTGCCTCCGGCTCAGGTCATGATCCCAGCGTCCTGGGATCAAGTCCCACATCGGGCTCCCGGCTCGGCGGGGAGCCTGCTTCTCCCTCTGACCCTCTCCCCTCTCATGCTCTTTCTCTCTCGCTCGCTCTCTAATAAATAAATAAATAAAATCTTAAAAAAAAAAAACAAAAAACAAAGGTGGGAAGAACATACATCAACTTCAACAGTGCTACCTTCGGAGATGAGAGGAGAAAATAGGATTAGAAGGGAAGTACAAAAGAGGCTTAAACCCTATTAGGTTTTATTTCTTTCAAAAAAAAAAACACATGAAAACATGGTCAACATCATAAAGGAAATGCAAATCAAAACCACAAGGAGACACACCTCACACCCACTAGAATGACCGTTACCCAAAAAAGCAGAAAACAAGTGTTGACAAGGATGTGAAAAATTGGCATCTTTGTGCACTGCTGGTCTGGTAATGGAAAATGGTGGGGCCACTGTGGAAAACTATATGGTGGTTTCTCAAACAATTAAAAAATACAATCACCCTATGATCCAGCAATTCCACTTCTGGGTACATACCCCAAAGAACTGAAAGCAGGGACTCAGATATTTGTACACAAAAGTTTGGAGCAATAAGAGTCATAAGAGCCAAGAGGTGCAAGCAACCCAAGTGTTCATAAACAGATAAACGGATAAACAAAAGATGGTATATGCACATGATGGAATATTATTCAGCCTTAAAAAGGAAGGAAATCTTGGCACATATGACAACATGGATGAACCTAAGGACAGGATCTCGCAAAAGGACAGATACTGTATGATTCCACTTAAACGTAAGAGCTAGAGCAGTCAAATCCAGAGAGACAGAAAAGAGAACGGTGGCTCCCAAGGACTGGGGAGAAAGGGAGATGGGGAGTTGTTATTGTGTAACAGGTACAGAGTTTCAGCTTGGGAAGATGAAAAAGTGCTAGAGATCACTGTGCTGATGGTTGTACAACAACGTGAATGTACTTCATGCTACTGAACTGTACACCTCAAAATGGTTAAAAGGGCAAACTTTGTGTTAAGGATATTTTACAGGAATAAAAAAAATGGGAACAAATATTGGACAATGTTAACATTAATTCTTCACAGTAGGTACCACGGGTGTTTGCTGTATTGTTTTCCATTCATTTTTATCCATGTGTGTTTGTTAAATTGTTTTCCATTTGTTTTTACTTGTTTGAAATTTTTCAACAGAAATGGAACAAGCCAACAAAGACTACACCGGAAGCATCCCGGAAGTATGGGTCAGTAGAAAGTCAATTTCCATTACCAAACCATAATAAGGTTGAACACTCATGGTCCTTAGCCAGGAACCTTCTCCCTCAAACAGCATGCTAATTTACAAATAAAAAAATAAACACCGACTACATTAAATATAATGAATTAAAGAACTAAAATCTCTCATAAATTAAAAATTACTAACAAGCCAAGAAGAAAGAAACTAATAATCTGATAGAAAAATGAGCAAAATACATGAAAAAGAGAATTTATCAAAAAGAAATGCAAACGGTCCTTAAACATATGGGAAGATGTGTAAATTTACTCATTTTAAAAGAAATGTAAATTAAAACTACACTGAGATATCAGATTGGAAAAAAAATTCCAAAGTTTGACAACATACTCTATGGTAAGGCTGTGCTTAAGCAGGTAAAGCACAATGACAGCCCTGGTGAAAGAGAACTTGGCAATACTAGCAAAATACATATGTATTTACCTTTTGATCCAGCAATCCCACTTCTAGGAATCTCTCCCAAAGATATGCTGGCAAAAATACAAAGACATGTACAAAGCTATTCGTTGCAGTACTATTTGTAATGTCAAGATTGGAAACAACCCAAATGTCCATCAGTAAGGAACTGGCTGAATAAAATAAGGTCCCTACATCCATATGGCTGTAAAAGGGAAAGATTACTACATACTGATGTGGGATAATTTCCAGTATCTAAGAGATACGACTATGAATATATATATGTATGTAGTCACACACATACTTGTTTATAATTTTTAAATGAACAACAGAAGAGTAAAATAATAAAAACCAGTTGCACATATAGGGAAGAATGAAAAGGATGAATAGTATCAGATTGAAAATGGGAATGTTACATAATTTTGACTTTATCACTATGTAGATACTTTATAACATTTTAGAAACATATTTAAATCAAAAGAAAAAAATTCCAACTGAAACAAATATGCCTGTTGGTGACATAACCACAAGGAAAACAGGATTACTTCATGTCATATTAAAATATAATATCTGACTGCAAACCCCAGTGGAATATATTTAGAGGCAAAAACCATGAAGAAATTTTAAACCTCACACTGATATTAATACTTGGAATGTTGGTACTGTTGAAAAAATTATAGAAATATTATAGGGTAAAAATAAGTGATATTAACATCATTATGAAACAACACAATTCCAAAAGAAAAGAGACACAAGCGTAAAAGCCCTGCAATTTTAAATTAAAATTGTGAATATAAAACAAAGCCATCGGACTCTTTTCTCTTCAAAAGACGTGTAGTTTCCAGTTATGTCAATGGATAAGGCCTACAAGAAACGACAACCTAGTATCAATGAGCACCCCAGCACCCAGACTGCGGTCTCTAAATATTATATCCACTATCAATAAAAAAGAAAAATACACAGTTTCCCTGAGAAATGGTAGATTGTAAGTCTGGGGCAGAAAATGTGCAAGAGGTACCTGGGAATCTTACTACCCTAGAAAGCAAGGACTGGAACTATCAAAGATACATGACATCACACCAAAAGAACACAGGAACCAATCTGAAAGAATGCTCATTGCTAGAATGGGGCAATTTGATCATCAAATGAAGGATGACAGCAATGGAATCAAACTCATCACATATGTGTATGTGTGTGTATACGCACGTGTTTGCACATGCACATGCATGCACTTTAAATCCATGAGTTAACAATAACATTTAAAACAAAACACTGATAAACTTCCTAAATGGCAGAGTAAGTACCTCGGTGAACCCACTCTCCCAGAAAAGTAGCAAAAACGCTGGCTAAAAATGATGAAAATCAACTATTTCAAAGTTGTGAAATTAGCTGAAGGCACACAACAAACGGAAAAGTTAACTATTCAAGACAAGCCACTGGACGTGGTTAGAAGAGCAGGGTTGTGGTTTAGGTTGGGACTATTCCCATTCCTCATCCTTCTTCAGCTCAAAATAGAAATTTTAGAATTGAAAATACATAACCATAAGAAAACTCCATAGTAAGCCCCTTAGCAGAATAAAAAGGATAGAGGGAAGAATGACTACAATTAAAGACTGAGGAAAGAAAAAAAAATGAAAAGAGTGTGGGACAGCAAGAAAAGATCTAACACTGGTGCCCGCAGAATCCCAGAAAAAGAGAAAGAGAACAGGGCTGTACAAGTATTTGAAGAAATAATGGCTGAAAATTTTCCAATTCTAGCAAAAGACATAAGATTCAAGAAACTAAGAAAACCCCAAACAAGATAAACCCCAAGGAAATATGTGCAAAGACACACCAAGTGTCAAACTTCTGAAAACTAAAGACAGAAAAAAACCTTGACAGCAGGAAGAGAAATTTAAGGTGAATGGAGGCGAGGGAATTCCAATGACAGCAGATTTCTCATCGGAAACCATGGAGGCCAGAAGGCACAGTATTTTTCAAGAGATGAAAGAAAAGAATTTTCTACCCAGAATTCCATTTCCAGCAAAAATATCCTTCAGTAATTAATAGGGAAATTAAGGCACTGTCCTAGGAAGGTAAAATATTTTATCACTAGCAGATCAACCCTAAAAAAATTCTATAAACAGAAATGGAATGACAGAAGAAGTAATCAGAAAATCAGGAAGGAATAAGGGACAATTTCAAGAGTAAAAATACTGGAAAATATAATACATTTTCCTCGTCCTTCTGACTTTAAAGTATGTTTGACAGTTGAGGCAAAATTTAACAGTGTCTGATGTGGTTCTCAAAGTCTGTAGAGGAAATATTTAAGACAATTATAAAGGTAAAGAGATATAAAAGTAGGTAAAGTTTCCACACTTGGCTCAAATTAATAAAATGATGACACCAGCAAGTATGCTAAGTTATGTATAGATAGTGTTATACCTAGGGCAACCACTAAACAGCCATACAAAGAGATACATTCAAAAACACTATATACAAATCAAAATGACTTGAAAAACAGTGACAATACCAAATGGCAGAGGGGGATGTGAAGAAACCAGATCTCTCATCCATTGCTGGTAAGAATGTACAGCCACTCTGGAAAGTAGTTTGGCTGTCTCTTTATTAAACATATGATCCAGCAATTGTGCTTCTGGGTATTTACCCCAGAAAAATGAAATCTTAATGTACATGATTGCTCACAGCAGCTTTACTGTAATAGCTAAAAACCAGAAGCAACCAAAATGTACTATGGTAGATGAAGAGTTAACCAAACTGTAGTACACCCATGGAATACTACTGAGCAATAAACTGATACATGCAAGAATTTGGATAGCTCTCAAGGGCATTATCTTGAATGAAAAAAGCAAATCTCAAGAAGTCATATACTATGTGATTCTATTTATGTAACATTCTTGAAATAACACAGAGATGGAGAAGAGACTAACAGTTGCCTGGGGTAAGAGAAGATTGGGGGACAGTGTGGGATAGATGACGGGGGTAGTAGAGAAGAGCTCTTTGTGGTAAGGGAACAGTTCTGTATCTTGACTGAGGTGATGGTTATGGGAAGCTACATGTGATAAAATGACAGAGAACTACATATACTTTATACATAGGTCAATTTCCTGGCTTTTATATTGTACTATACTTAGATGAGATGTAACTAATGGTAGAAACTGGGCGAAGGGTACACAAGACCTGTCAGTACCATCTTTGCAACTTCTCATGAATCTATAATTATTTCAAAATAACTATCAAAATTAAATTTTTTTAAGACGTCTGTTCATAAAAGTTATTTGCTTTTTCAGCAAACATTATGAGGACCCCCTAGTGCCAGGTTCTCTGCTAGGGACAGAGAAAGAACTCATATCTTCAAAGAGCTTCCCGTTCAGTGGTAGAAAGACAAATCAGACAACACAGGTAAGTAAGAGAATTCTGCACTATGAGAAATGAATTCTGCTCAGCAAAACCAATACCTGCATCAAGCTGCTGCTCCCCGTTCATTTCCACAGAACATGAGCTGTCTCCTCCCCACGCAAAGGACAGGCCTTACAGTTCTGCTATGATCTGAAGATTACTTGCAGGTCTCAAGCATTTGCTCAATGGGCATCCAAGGGTCCAAATGAAAGTGCTGGAAAATCAAAAAGAACACATAAACAGCCTGAATCCCAAGCATGTTTACTCATTCATAAGACCTGGCACTCCAGTGAGTTAGGAGGGCACATAAAACAGACACACACTGGCAGAATAGAGGGGATTAGAGAAAAAAATGGATACCTTTCCTAATTTTGGAGACTGCGTATGTAAATGTGTGTGTGTGTGTGTGTGTGTGTGTGTGTGTATGCAGAGACTGCACTACCAAGATCTTGATATCTAAAAATCAAAACAAACTAACATGTATATGAATCACTCTTTAACCTCAGATGTAGGATTTAGCACCATGACTCCTACCCACAAAAACCCTAATTCCTAATGAATTTCTAAAGGAAAAAGGTAGCTTTCAATGCTCTGTCTTACCCAATGAATAAGATTAAGGATATATTACTTTATCTAGTTTTTTATTGCATTTATCTAGAATATTATGCAGAACCAAAAAGTATCAATTACATTAGTCTACAATTACACTTATAAAGGGAATCTCTCCAAAATAAGCTTTGAACCCATTTGTTTTTTTAGAACAGCCTTATTATAATTCACATACCAAAATTTCCCACTTTAAAAAGTGTATAATTCCACAGTTTTGAGTAAATTTACAGAGTTGTGTAACCACCACTATATCCAGTTTTAGAATATTTCCCTTCCCCTGAAAAAACACTTCATACCCACTTGCAGTTCCTCCCCGTCCTGTCCAGGCACAGAACAAGTACCTGACCTTCCTAGGGCTCCACAACGAGGAAGTAAGAGAACCAGGTTTCAAGCCAAGCAAAATGTCTATATTCCATGTCCTCAAGCACTGTATTTTACTGCCTCTCAGTGGGAAGCAACTGAGGGTTTCTTTATTTTTTTTTAAAAAGATTTTATTTCTTTATTTCTTTATTTATTTATTTGACAGAGAGAGACACAGCGAGAGAGGGAACACAAGCAGAGGAAGTGGGAGAGGGACAAACAGGCTTCCCATGGAGCAGGGAGCCCGATGCGGGGCTCGATCCCAGGAGCCTGGGATCATGACCTGAGCCGAAGGCAGACACTTAACTGACTGAGCCACCCAGGCACCCCTGAGGGTTTCTTTAAACGTAGAAAGGAAATGATCAAATCTGTGTTTTAAAAAAGATCCCTCTGGACCCAAGTTGAGAAACCATAAGGGAATGACAGCAAAGAAAACATGTAAGCATAAGACTTCTACATGGCAAAAGACACCATAAATAAAATTCAAAGGTAAGAGAGTTTATCTTAAAAGTTCTCATCACAAGAAAACAGTTTTTGTTTTTTTTGTAACTATGTATGGTAATGGATATTAACTAGACTTACTCTGGTGACCATTTTGCAATGTATACAAACATCGAGTCATTATGTTGTACACCTGAAACAGAATATTATTTGTCAATTATACTTTACTAAAAATAAATAAATAAATAAGACCATGGAGATGGGTGAAAATATTAGCAACATAGAATAGGTTCATTTCCATATACAAGCTCCTGTAATTCAACAACAACAAAAAAGAAAAACGGGCAAAATATATAACTGATCCACATTAAAAAATCAGAGTTAAAGCTTATAAAAATGTGTTCAATCTCATTAGGAATGAGGAAAATAATTTTTAATTATATACGACTTTTTCACCTTTCAGATTGGTAAAAATTTTAAAACTAAAAAAGTCCAGTGTTGACAAGGAAGTTGGATGAATGGGAGAACTTCAGAGTACACATTGGTACCACCTTTTTGGAGAAGAATTTAATGAAAAATAATTTAACTTACAAAGATTTAAAAGACACAAACTCTTTGAGCAGCAATTCTGGTATTAAGAATCTTTCATACAAAACACATGTGTGGGAGGCTTCATAACCAGTGATGCTTGCCACAGTATTATCTTTAATGGTGAGAAACCAGAGACAACCTATGTGTTTACCAAATGGGAATGGAATGGCCACATACATTATGATACACCTATACTGGGAAATACTCTACAACCATTAGAAGAATTTAGGTAGATCCATAAAAGCACATGGGAATGTTGTCTATACTGCTGAGTGGAAAAAGCAAATGAAGGACATTATTTATATTAACTTTTTAAAATCCTGTATCCATTGTTTATTTGACTACATTTGTGACTTTTTAAAAAAAGATTTTATTTATTTATTTGAGAGAGAGAGCAGGGGGAGGGGCAGAGGGAGAGAGAGAGGGACAATGAGACTCCCAGCTGAGTGCAGAGCCCAACGTGGGGCTCAGTCCCAGGAGCCCGAGATCAAGATCTGAGCCAAAGTCAGACACCCAACCAACTGAGCCACCCAGGCGTCCCTACATTTGTGACTTTTAACAAATGATTTAACTCATTTGTGCCAATGGCATCATTTGTAAAAGACGGATAACAGTACTGTACCCACTTCAGAGGACCACTATGAAGATCAGTAAGACAATCCGTGAACAGCACTCAGCATAGAACTGACCACGTGGTAAATGCTGAGTTAATGTTAACTCTCTACAGTGTTGACGGAGTCAAGTTCCTATGGCACTAACTTAGTGCATCATCTCTACAGAGAACACCTGTCTCTTCTTCATCATGGGCTGATGGAGCAAAGCCAAGGCCACATAAATATCTGGTGGTTCAGTAGGCTTTGAAGATGTGATCCACTGCTTATGTTCATAAACTCTTGGAATATGCCAGCACATTTTGTGCAGAGAGCCACCTAACACAAAATGATTACACACACACACATACACACACACACATCATATATATAAAATAAGTGAAGCTTCAAAGCCAAGGACAAGAGAGTTGGGAAAACCACAAGACTTATGAAGCTGAAAGCTAAGGCTGTGATATTTTTTTTAAAGATTTTATTTATTTATTTGACAGAGAGTGAGAGTACAAGCAGAGGGAGAGGAAGAAGCAGGCTCCCCACTGAGCAGGGAGCTCCATGTGGGACTTGGTCCCAGAACCCTGGGATCATGACCCGAGCTGAAGGCAGACGCTTAATTGACTGAGCCACCCAGGCATTCCTATTTTTTCAATCTTACAGCATCACTAAGATTTTAACCAATGAACAATCAGTTCATCATCTTAATAGGATTATGAGAAATAAACTGATGAAGACTTTTGCTGTGGAACATCCGTTAGATCTCTTCATTGCTAGTATGCTCTCTTTCTATGCAATGAGGGGGGAAAAAAGCAGTAAAATATCCGGGAGCTTAGAATATGGAAATTTAATTCATTTTTCATTTATTTCCTTTTATTTCATTTACTTCCTATCATATTAAATTGTTTTACTTTATTTTATCATTGATTTTGGTATTATAATTCCTCTTGTGGTGGGTGACCAAAACACATTAGAGCTATTCATTTAAATAAGTTCTCATGAACTAACTGATCTAACCTTGCTCATCTTCTTTAGAATATTTTGGTGAAATACAGTGCCTAGATACTTATAAAGGGCTCTAAGAAGACATACTAAAGCCCTTATGAGCCATACTAAAAGCTAAGTGTACAAAATAAGCTTTGAGGTCAAACACACACACACACACACACAACAAAACAAAAATGAAAATGAAACCCAGGCAGAATAAAATGAAACTGAATTCACTATTTCATTTTTGGAGCTACATCAGTGTAAAACCATGGGATACTTCCCTTCTGACAGCTCTTTTAAAAGGCCTAAAAGCCATATGAACAACAACCAGCCTTCATCTTGTTTTAGCTTACACATGCAGTCCGCACCCTAAGCCTCTACTAGGCCAGCTTCAGGTTAATGCACTTTGTTTTCAAGGCTAAGACTAAAACACTGAGGAAGAGCATTATTACATGGAAAAATTACAATAATGCAAGAGAGATTTCTGTGGGAGAGATCCTCAGTCAAAATCATTTAACAGTTCCAACACAAGTAACTTTTAAAGCACTTATGTAGAAGGAAAGAGACCAAGTGTGGCTCTAGAGGTAGGTATCCAGTCCATATAGTAGTTGCAAGAAAATACTTTAATTCAGTAAGTATTTACCAGGTAGTTAAAAGGAAAATTCCCATTGAAATGTTTAAATTTTCACTCTTATCCCTCAACTTAACAGATGGAAGTCCAGTAATAATTTCAAGTATGCTGTTAAATGTGGTAAATGCAAACAATTCAGCAAATCCGATGCTCTACTTTGGGCATATCTGTAAAGTAAATGCCCTAGACGGCAAATGCTAGTGGTAGCATCACGGTACTGTTTCGTTCCCCAACAGATGTAGCTTCCGACTGGCTCTGCAACAGTCAAATCATTACTCCCTGACCTTGTACACATCCTCTCTGACAGGCCACCTAAATTAAATGTTTTGCTTCCATCTGTCAAATGTCAATGTAATTTGATTATTAGGGATAGACATCTTCCATTGTTTCATTACGTTGTTTATTGCTGTTGCTTTTAACCCACTGCTCCATGTCTAACTAGGGAAATTAAAAAAACAAATTAAGTCTAATAAAGTCAATCTTAGCCACTCACATCGTCTAAATTAAATCTGACCCTAACTTAACTTTTCCATGATTATGTAAACCCAACACAAGGCACATCTATCGCAGTCGAACAAATCAGTACTAATGAATTTATAAAACCAATAAAACTTCTAAACAAAACCCAGAACTCAAGAATACCTTAATTTTTTTTTTTAAAGGTATTCAACGTCACTGTCAGGAAAACGCAAATCAAAACCACGTTGAGATATCACCTCACACCTGTCAGAATACTATTATCAGAAAGACAAGGTAACAAACTTTAGCAAGGATGTGAAAAAAGGGAACCCTCGCATGCATTCTTGGTGGGTATGGGAATTGGTTGCAGCCACTGTGGAAAACAGTATGGGGGTTCCTCAGAAAATTAAAAATACAAATAACATATGATCCAGCAATTCCCCTTCTGGGTATTTATTTGAAGGAAACAAAAACATGAACTCAAAAAGATATCTATACTCCCCTATTCAATGCAGCATTATTTACAAGAGCTAAGACATGGAAGCAACTTAAGTGTTCACTGATGGATGAACAGATTAAAAAATGTGGTATACACCCACATATACACAATGGAATATTCTTCAGCCACAAAAAAGAAAATCCTGCCATTTGCAACAACATGGATGGACCCTGAGAGCAGTATGCTAAGCGAAGTAAGTCAAACAGAGAAAGACAAATGTTATATGATTTCACACATGGAATTAAAAACAAAAAACAAAAAAAACACCCCAAACTCATAGATACAGAGAACAGACTGCTGCTTGCCAGGGGTGAGGGGTGGGCAAGATGGATGAGGGTGGTCAAACGGTACCAATTCCAGTTTAAAATAAATACGTCCTGAAGATGTAAAGGGCAGCATGATGACTACAGTTAACAATACTGTATCATATATTTGGAAGTTACTAAGAGAGTAAATCTTAAAGGTTCTTATCATAAGAAAAAAGTTTTTGTAACTATATGTGGTGAAGAATGTTACTAAAACTTACTGTGGTCATCATTTTGCAATATATTCATATATTAAATCCTTATGTTCTTCCCTTGGATTAGTACAATGTTCTATTTATATCTCAATTTAAGACCCTAAATGATGAGGCAGTATTTTAAAAGGGTTGTTGTGAACTAACATGAGAAATTTTTAAGTAAAATATGCCCTAAGCATACAATGTAATACTACACGACCATTAAAAATTGTGTTAGAGAAATGTTTTCTTTCCAATCAAAATCCCAAGATTTAAGGGGCTCCTGGGTGGCTCAGTTGGTTAAGTGTCCAACTCTTGGTTTCAGCTCAGGTCATGATCTCAGGGTTATGGGATCCAGCCCTGTGTTGGGCTCCACACTCAGCAGGGAGTCTGCTTCAGATTCTCTCTCTCCCTCCCTCTGCCCCTCCCCACTAGCTCTCTCTCCAAAATAAATTAAATCTTTAAAAAATACACTAAATAAAATAAAAAGCTAATTTAAAAATGCACCTAAAAGAGAAAATGCACAATCCAGCCATATTTTTGTAAAAGATGGTATTTGATGAGGTTAGTTCCTTCTACCAAAATGTTAAAATAGTATGGTACTAGTGCAAGAAAAGACAAATACATCAATAAAGTAGAATAAGGCTGAGAATCAGATGCATTCATATGAGGATACAGTGGGTGATAAAATGGCATCCCGTATCAATTGTGAAAGGTCAAACACACAAAGAGTGTTAAAGAACTGGCTATCCATTCTAACAGGAAAAATACTGGATCCTCACTTCATGCTGCCACATAAATAAATTCCAGGTAAATTAAAAGAGCAAATCATGAAAAACAAGACTCCAAACAAATTAAAACATAAGGGAATACAGTTTTAAACCCTGGGACAGCATAGATATCTTTAAGCAAGGAAGCCATAAAATGGAATATTTAAAAATACTTAAAACTTCTGATTGGCAGAAAGACACCATAAACAACTTAAAAACCAAGCCACAGACTAGAAGAAAATATTTCCAGCATATATAATACACAAATGATTAAGAGTCATAATCACAGAAAGCACTAATAAATCACAGAAATAAATCACAGAAAGCATCAATAAAGAAAAAAGGCCAAACCTTTTTGGTTTGGAGAAAAAAAGTCAGGTATAAACAGGAATGTTAGAGAAGAAATGCAAATGATCAATAAGCATATGAAAATATGTTCAATGTCAAGGGCTAAAATGAGTTATTTCTCACTCAGATTGGAAAAATAAAAGATTAGTAACATCCAATACAGGTGAAAATATATAAAGAAATGGATGCTGTCATTACTAGGTGAAGAACACAAATGGCTACAACCCTTTTAGAGAAAAATTTTATTCCATTAAAAATTTTAACTTGCATTCTCTACAACCACACAATTCCATTTCCAGTATCTATTTCAGAAAAATACCCAAAGAAAATAAAGAAATAAGTAGCATAACATTTTTAAAGAAAGAGATGAAATTGTTGTCTCTTCCGGGGCATACACGGAGAAGCACCCCCATGTGTACGATGCAAGGGCCTAAATGTGTGCTTGAATACTGTCTACACTAAGGGAGAAATGAAGATCTCAACATCCATCAGTAAATCAGGGCACCTCCCTAACATGAGGGCTAAAAAGAATAGGACAGGGGCGCCTGGGTGGCTCAGTCGTTAAGCGTCTGCCTTCGGCTCGGGTCATGATCCCAGGGTCCTGGGATCGAGCCCCGCATCGGGTTCCCTGCTCAGCGGGAGGCCTGCTTCTCCCTCTCCCACTCCCCCTGCTTGTGTTCCCTCTCTCGCTGTCTCTCTCTCTATCAAATAAATAAATAAAATCTTTAAAAAAAAAAAAAAAAGAATAGGACAGTTTCATAGGGTCAGAGCTTATACTGGGGGTGCTCCACAGTTTTGGGAATAGACAGTAGTTTATACGTATACAGGCATACCTCATTTAATTGCAATTCACTTGATTGTGCTCAGCAGATACTGCAGTTTTCACAGATTGAAGGTCTGTGGCAACCCTATGTCGGGCAAGTCTATCAGCGCCACTTTTTCCAAGAACATACACTCATTTTGTGTCTGTGTGTCACATTTTGGTAATTCTGGCAATATTTTAAACTTTGTGTTGTTGTATTTGTTATGGTGACCTATGATCAGTGATTATGACTTGCTGAAAGCTCAGATGATAGCATTTTTTAGCAATATTTTTAAAGTAAGGTATGTACACTGTTTTTTGGAGATACAATGCTACTGCATACTTACCAGACTATAATATATACTGTAAACATAACTTATATATATACTAGGAAACCAAAAAATTCCTGTAACTCACTTTATTGTGGTATTTACTTTATTGGGGTGGTCCGGAATGGAATGCACAGTCTCCAAGGTATGCCTGTATCTGTATATGTATGTATATACATAAAAAGAATATATATACACAAAACTATTTCTACAGGTACAGATATATATGTGCAGAAGCCTTTAAAATGGTCTGGAAGAATACATCCAAGTCGCTATCAGTGGTTATGAGACAGACTCAGGTACAGAGCTAAAAGGGAATTTTTGCTTTATCTGCACCGGATAAATTTTTTAGGATGACAATGTATTCATATGTGTATTTCTATGACTTAAATTTTTATTTTAAGAAAAAGAAAATGTATTTATTAAAATGGAAATTTATTCATTTTTTCAACAAATATTTACCAGAAACCTATGTGTTTGGCCCTGTAAAAAGGTTAGAGAGATGTCAGTGAAGCAGGACAAAGCCCTGAAGGAGCCATGGAAGGAAAGAGCATGCCAAGCAGAGGGAAAAGCCAGCCCAGAGGCTGGCAGTGAGAGTACAGGAGCTGATTCCAAGAACAGCTAGGGGACCGAGAAAGCAGAGGCCAGAGAAGCAAGGGAGCAAACAAGAGAGGGCAGCAGGACATAAGCCACACCACCTACCACTCCCAGACCGCTCTGGGAGCATCTCGTGCCTGCAGCCCTAAAGGAACTATGGTATTTACCAGGGACCCTACTCCTCTGGGGGCGATAACACATGAAGGCAATGCTGGTGGAATATTACTCAGTCATAAAAAGGAATGAAGTACTGATACATGCTATAATTTAGATAACTTTGAAAATATACCAAGTAAAAGAAGTCAAACATAAAAGGCCACATATTGGGAGGTGGGTGGGGGGAAGGGGCAATTGGGTAATGGGCATTAATTAAGGAGGGCACTTGATGTAATGAGCACTGGGCGTTACATGCAACTGATGAATCACTAAATTCTAGCCCAGTAAATAATAATACAGTATATGTTAACTAAATTGAGTTGAAATAAAAAAAAATTTTTTAAGGAAAAAAAAAGCCACATAATTAAATGTATTAAATGCTTCCATTTGTATAGAATGGTCAGAACAGGCAAGTCCACTGAGACAAAGATAGATTAGTGAGGCTGCCAAGGGCTAGAGGGAAAGAGTAATGGGAAGGGACTACTACTGTATACAGAGTTTCTTATGGGAACATTGAAACATTCTAAAACTAGATTGCCATGACAGTCCTACAACTCTGAATAAAAACCATTCAACTGTATTGTACACCTGAAACTAGTATAACATTCTATATCAACTATACTTCATCAATTAAAAAAAAACCACTCTGTACTACTATACACTTTAAATGAGTGAATTTTATGGTATATGAAATATATCTTGATCAAGCTATAAAAAAATAAAGTCATCTTAAGAACACAACTGTGCTTTTAAAATAACATTATTTCTTGGGGCGCCTGGGAGGTGCAGTTGGTTAAACATCTGACTTTTGGTTTCAGCTCAGGTCATGGTCTCAGGGTTGTGGGATCGAGCCTCACCTTGGGCTCTGCACTTATCGCAGAGTCTGCTTGTCCCTTTCCCTCCCCTTCTGCCCCTCCCCCTGCTCTAAGTTAAATAAATAAAAATCTTTTTTTTTTTTTTAAGAACAAAATTCACATTTAGGTTGAAATAAACTATACAAAATTGATTTTCTTCACCAAAAATAACAGCAATATTTTCTGCATTATTCCTAGATAAACCACAAAACACTTATTTTTGTAGGTTTTCTAGGTTTTGTTTATAAATCAAGACGAGGCAGTAGATACAGTCATGGAAAAAGACAGAGGAAAACAGACAAATCGGTTGTCAGTATCCATGGGCTCTGATCCTGTCTTGACCATGAACAGAGGTGTTCAACATATACCTGCTAAAAAGCTTACGAAGACTAGGTGTTCTACATACACTTGCTAAAGAGCTTATGAAGATGTAGGCTCAACAAAGGAATGTAAACAGCAACAATCCAATGTGGAACAACAATGGCAGGCTCTCGCATTCAAACTTTAACTGTAACTTGTTCCTTTAAGTTTATTTAATAAAGACAAAATCTCTACTGCAATCCTTGCCTGGCAAGCTCACCTGTTTCTCTCTCTCTCTCTGGTAACTCCCTTAACTGTCCATTACAGATTTTTAACATACTAACACTCCTACTATTTAAAGGTCACTCTGAGCTTCATTGTAACATTTTATAAAATGTACTCCTTCCTCCCATACGTCTTCAAAATCTTTGTCTTCTAAGAACTGATAACTCAATACCAGACAATTGGATCCAGTGACAATAAATGTTTTATCTAAAATGACTTAACTAAAACAATTCCCAAGTGCCATTAGCAGAGATCCCACAGAAGTGTAATGTGGCACTTTCAATGCTATCTTCTGGAACAGGTATGTCTCCAAAGCATGAGAGTTTAAACAGGGGCCATTTAAACACGCAGATTGTCAATGGCTAATGTACTCAATGAGAGATCGACAGGTCAAGATATTCAGTGATTAAGTGGGGCCTACATACACCTGACAGCTTTTCTGTAAGATGTTTTCAAATTTCTTACAGATTTTTCCAAATATCAAACGTAAGAGAAAGCCTACTTTAAAAAGTCTTTTAGGTATTTTCAATGGTTTCTGAGTTACTTGTAGGAAGCTCTGACTTAGTTGTATAGCGTTTGATATATGTGTCCACCATTAAATCCAGATCATGTTTTATATCAAAATTTATGTTAAGCAAAGCCAAGTTACTTGACCTTTGGTCTGTCAAAGTGTTCCTCGGGTATGGTTTGAGACGCTTTTGCCCATTTTCATAGCGTTCATTCTCAACCTTCATCACAGGAAGAATACATAGGACTTTCAGCAATGCATAAACATTAGGAAAAAACTTGATGTCTGGTAGATGCAGGGCTTCATAAATGGTGGATGGAAGCTCTATATCTTTCCTTCTGTGTTTCCACTTGATTCTCCAGCAATGCAGCTCAGCTGAGAGTGTGTGGGGGTTGGGCAAGTCACTTCTGTACATGTCAGCATGATGCTCGTCCGATGTATTAAATTTCAGCTGTCCCATGACAGAGGGTACAAGAGATAAGCATTTAAGAGCTTTGAGGTGCTGTTCTGAGAATATATCTTTCAGTTCCTGAATAATGTGTTCCACTGCTGGAACACTTAAGAGTTTCTTTATAGTAACTCTCAGAAGTGAGCTGAGATTCCAGGTTACCTTGCTGGGCTCTGCAGAATTTCCCAGGGAGTTTCATCTGAATATCAAGCTTAGTTGCCAAATTTGTGGCTTCTTCGAACCAAAATTCATGATAAACTTCAATATTTTCCATCATTTCATTTAGTGAATGCAGCAGTGCAGTCAAGCTACTGGCTGCAAAGAAGACATCAGAGGTTTGCCCTTGGAGGTTTTTCCCAAAGGCTCTTGTAAAAGACAGAACATTTTTTTTTAATAAATTTTTTTAAAAGATTTTATTTATTTATTTGACAGAGAGAGACACAGCGAGAGAGGGAACACAAGTAGGGGGAGTAGGAGAGGGAGAAGCAGGCTTCCCCGCGGAGCAGGGAGCCCAATGTGGGGCTCGATATGGGGCTCGATCCCAGCACCCTGGGATCACGACCCGAGCTGAAGGCAGACGCCCAATGACTGAGCCACCCAGGCGCTCCAAGACAGAACATTTTTAAGAACAACAATGGTAACGATGAAATCAAAATCTGTTACTGCACTACAGAGTACAAAAGCTCAACCAGCTATATAGTTATTCCATCTAATATTTGTATCACTATTTATACCATCTAAACATAAAACAAGTGCTTGTAAGAGGTCCACTAAAATTTCAAAAGCATCATGCCTGCCTGTCCACTTGAGAATGGCAGATTTCCTTCAGTTCTTTACCCTTTTCCTCATTGTTCTGAAAGAGGACAGAAATTACGTTGTCAAGCTCCAAAAGCAATTGTGGAGATCGATGGAAGAAAGAACAAACTTCCTCAATTGTTCCTAACGCAACAGATATTCCCACAACAGGCACTGATTTTGCCAACCACATATTTAAGGCACAGGAAGAGCAAAGTGTGTAGACAGCTTGGGGATATTTCTCTAAAAGTCTAGAAGCAACGACTTTCATTTTGGAAGAAAATCCACTGAACACAATGTAAGCCTGGCCACGGCAATACTCCATGTTTAACCACCCCCCCTCAGTTATCATAGTGTGAAATTTTACACCAAAATTTCTGCATCAGCTTCATAAGACAAGAAACCCACAAATTCCTCTCTCAGGTTATGATATTCATCAATGAACCTCACCAACACAGGCAAATGTTCTTCCCCTGCTATGTCCACTACATCATCAGTGATGATGGAAAAGAAGTGGGAGTCTCTCACTTCCCTGAGGGTCTCCTCCTGAATGCAGCTCTCACAGATGTCTAGCATCTGTTTCTGCTGTGTTTTCGAGCAGAACAATGTGTTAACTGCTGTTGTCTCAAAGCGCTTTCTCAGAACCTCTTCGCCAGAATTTATCCGGCACTCCAGCAGTGCTTGGAAGTTATCCAGAGTAAAGAGACCCTCTGGGATTTCATCAGTTTCATGCCCATCCAGAGGGATGTTTTGTTTTCCCATAAGAATCAAAATTTCAAATAAAGATTTTAAGTATTCTTTGTTTTCTTTCTCTTCAAGGCTTAAAGGTAAAATGTTTTCATCCTGTTCTTCACCCCCTTCTTCTGCACTGGGATTCTGAGCATTGCTGTTGTTTATTTCTTTATGTTTTGGTTCCTGTTCAGAAGTTTCATCAATTTTTTTCTGTTTCAGTGTCCTGATTTCATCTTCACTCAATTCTTTTGTTTTTCTGTGTCTACTATGTGGATTGTTCAAATGACTGGTAAGATCAAATATTGTTGGTATTGCATTATCTCGAAGAACTGTCCTATAAGGACTCTCCCAATGACTTCACAAGTATCTGCTTCAATTAATTTTGAGAAATAAAATAACCCAATCATTCTTTAGTTTTCTGATGCCTCTGTAAATGTATAGTTCTACAGATCATAGAGGTCTCAAAGTGTTTGGCACATAATCGATAATGTTTATTTAGTTGATCAGGTGTTTTATCTTCTAAGTCCACTCTCCTACAATTCTCCACCCACTTCTGGCATCTGGCTGGATCCCGCGGGAACCTGAAAAAGGCCCGGTCCAACGTGCTCTTCCTCGTGCATCGTCGCCCACCCACCGGCTGGCCCAGCCCTCCCCTCGCGGCCTCCTCAGGGCAGCCCGCCTGCCCGTTGGGGTCAGGGATGGGGAGCCAGGCTGGCCGGCCGGCTCAGCAAGGCCGGCAATAAATAAAAACTTTAAAATAACATTATTTCCATTTTCAAATACAGAAGCCAAAAACAAAAAAGAGACAAGAAATCTGGGTACCATTAGGATATGCAACAGAACAAGGAGAATTTAGCTGTCATTGGTTTGTATTAGTTAAGGGAATGCTATGCTTCAACGGATAAATTCCAAATTACAGTTGCTTAATCCAATAGCTATTTCTCACTCAGAGATAGTCCAAACAGGTGTTCCTGATGAGTAGGCACCTGTCCTCCACATGGTAATTCACCAGGCCAAGCACCTTCTACCTCATAGCTCTGCATCTTCAACACAGGCTCCCCAAATCATTGAGTGTAGGGGGATCATTCATGGAGGTTTCCTTGATCCAGGCCTTCCACCCACATTCTATTGTTAGAATTCAGTCACATGGACCCCATCTGACTACAAGGGAAGCTGGGAACTGTAAAGTAGCACTTCCCACCATTAAATATGAATGCTTAGAATTAGTACTACCATTTTTTAGAACTTACATTAATAGATAATATCAGTGATGTTGTTTAAAGAAGGCTCTTTGAATCAACAGTAGTGATACTAATGAACTGCCATGGAATTGCAATTAGTCAATAAATATTTACTGAGCACATACTATCTGCCACATCCTATTCTAAGTAAACAAACAGAGGGAAGGAAAACCTGCCCTCATGGATCTTACAATCTAGTGTGGGAAGACAGATAATGAAGTATAAAGTATGCTGAATGACAATAAAAGTTACAGGGGAAAATGAGGCAAGGAAGGAGGACACGGAGTTATTAATTTCAAAAGAGTAACCAAGGCCTCAGTGATGAGGTGACATTAGCCAACACCTAAGGGAAATAAGGAAGTGGGTACCTGGGGAAGAACATTTCAGGGAGAAAGTGCAAGGATCCTGAAGTGGGAGCTTGTGTGGCACTTTGGAGGCCACTGCTGTTGGAGCAGAATGATCACGGCAAAGATGCTTAGGAGATGAGCTCACAAAGGTACCAGGCACCAGATTATATACAAACATGTAGGCTGCTGTGAAGATTTTGGTTTTGAGGAAGCCACTGGAGGATTTTGAGCAGAGGAGAGACGTAATCTGACCTATCTTTCAAAAGGATCACTTGGCAACTATGTCGAGAACAGACTGTTAAGTGAGTAAGAGCAGAAGCAGGAAGACCAATAAACAAGATCCTGAAACAATCCTGGCGAGCGTGCTAGTGGCCAGGCCCAGTGGTGAAAAGGGTTTGAGAAGGGTAAAAGGGAAACTGGATGTGGCGTGTGAGAGAAAGAACAGGGTCTGGGCTGACTCCAATTTTTTGGTCTAAGCAATAGAAAGGATGAAACTGCCACCTGGGGGTAAAGTCTGAAGGAGGAGTGGTCTGAGGAAGAAAAAGCAGGGGTTTCAATAGAAAATCGACCAATATGATTCATTTCTTCATTATTAAAGGTTCGCTCTTTGAGTTTTCAGGAAAACTTTTTACCATCAACAAAAGTATAATTATTACACTCTTTATATGAATAGCGTTCCCAATTTATAAGCTATTTCCAAATGCTATACTTCATTCAAGCCTAATAAAAACTTTTCAAGGGATGCCTGGGTGGCTCAGTAGGTCATGATCTCTGGGTGCTGGGATCAAGCCCAGCGTCAGGCTCCCTGCTGCTCAGCGGGGAGCCTGCTTCTCCCTCTCCCCCCTGCTCATGCTCTGTCTCTCTCTGAATCTCTCTCAAATAAATGAATAAAATCTTTTTTTAAAAAAAAACCTTTAAAATAACTAGAATGGCTTCTATCCTGATTTCACACCTTGGGAACCTTCTTGTCAGCTTCAGTCCTGCTCTCATACTTCACTTTTTCTAGGTTTACTGATCATCCATGAAGGCATTTTGTCACACCAATTCAGTAGTTTGTGCTGTTTTATTGTTTAAAATCCTAATTTCAAAACCCATACACTTCCCATTAAAACCTCAAGGTCAATTTTTTAACTCTTCTTTATTACATGTCTTTCAAAAATGTCAAGCATAAAGAATTTTTAAAAACTGATTCATACTGTAATGAAGTTGGAAATCTCACACCAACCAATTTATAAATCCTTGATTCACAGTTTTAAGTATGACCACCTCACAGTCTATTTCCTTAGCAATTGCTAATTAGCACCAGAGTACCAGGCACCATTTCTACACCAGATACCAAGATCACTAAATCATAGTTTTGAAATTACCTTTCATTGTACCAAGATATGACAGAAGCATTTAAAGATCAACTCTATAAGCTGGAGAAATGGCAGATCTTTTAGAGTTCAAATATTATCACAGTTTTCACGGATTACGGGCTTTATTCATAGGAGCCAGTTACATGAGCACATGTTGAAACAGTCAATATGTCTTGCTCTGATTAAATAAGTATTTGATTCACCAATATAAACACTGCCAAATATGTACCCCTTTCAATAGTATTATAAAATCATTACATGAATAGACTATGTTTGGTTATGAAAAGCCTTGAAACTTCTGTAATCTCCTAGTAGCTATTTCTCAGCCTCTTCATGTCAAATGACAGTTCAGAAATTTCATGCCTACTCAACAGATGCTTGTTAGCCATTTATCTAAAAAAAAGTAATATATGAGTACCTACTCGGTATGTGCCTAGCACTTTTTGTGTGTTATATAGTAAATAAAACACTGCCCAACAGTATATGGGCCATATAGCGTACTGTGAACATGAAGTATAACGTAAGTGTGAACTATTTTCAAATTAGATCTTATTTAAACCTAACCATTCTACTTATCCCATTTTACAGATGATGGAACCAGTTCATTTAGTAAGCAAACAGGGGCAGCATTTGAACCCCAGTCTGATTCCAGAGCCTGAACTCCCTAGACTTCAGGTTTTTCTCAGAGCGCAGACTGTAAGGACTACTGTGAGTTATGTCTCCTGTACCACAAAGTGATGGCTCTACATGATTTATACTCTAGTTCTTTATTATTTATTCAAGGTTCTATATTGTTCTAGTAAAATGGTGAGTAACCAGGACTCTAGATGGCACCTAAATGTTACCATCTATGAACTTCTAAAATGTTATTTTAGTAGTTCCTTACACTAGTTAATTCATATGAAAGAATAAAAGCCTAATTAAAACGGGGGCGCCTGGGTGGCTCAATCAGTTAAGCATCTGCCTTCGGCTCAGGTCATGATTCCAAGGTCCAGGGACTGACCCCCATATTGGATTCCCTGATCAGCAGAGAGTCTGCTTGAGATTCTCTCTCTCTCTCTCCTCTCTCTCTCTCCCCCCCCGCCCTTCCCCCCATGCTCTCTCTCTCAAATCTTTAAAAAAAACCTCTGAATTACTGAACACTTGTAAAAAGAAATAGAAGGTCCTTATTCTTTATTTTGTTAAAGATTTTATTTATTTATTTATTTGACAGAGAGAGAGAGAGCACAAGCAGGGGGAGTGGGAGAGGGAGATGCAGGCTCCCCACTGAGCAAGGAGCCCAATGGGGGATTCGATCCCAGGACCCTAAGATCATGACCTGAGCCAAAGGCAGACACTTAACAGACTGAGCCACCCAGGTGTCCCAAAGGTCTTTATTTTTTAAATGAAATGATAAGTAAACTAATTACTAAGTGTTTCCAGAGAAAAGGATTTAAAAGAATTTATTTAATTTATAACACTTTAGGGGCGCCTGGGTGGCTCAGTCAGTCAAATATCTGCCTTCGGCTCAGGGCATGATCTCGGGGTCCTGGGATCAAGCCCCATGTCGGGCTCCCTGCTCAGTGGGGAGCCTGCTTCTCCCTCTTCCTCCACCCTCCCCCCCACTCACTTGTGCTCTCTCTCAAATAAATAAATAAAACCTTTAAAAAAAAAGAATTTTAATTTATAACATACTGTTTCAAGTGTTAAGATTAAAGTTTGTTCTTGAATAGGTTAAAATTCCAGTTTACCTTTGTACACACCTAGAAACCACTTTCTTCACATCACTGCACAAAATTAAGCCCAGTCCACATTCAACTCTCCAATTCGGTAGAGTCACTCCTAGTAGCCTGGTCAGTCCTTCCCTCTCTTCCCCTTGCCCTGAATCCCAGATGTGCTCAGCATGGCAAAACCTTGCTCCACATAATGGACCCACTCAACCAGTCAGTCAGTCCACTCCTCGCTATCAGATAACTGTGTTCCGGGCCTTCCGTGTGTCTGTGTGACCCAGTCCTGGCTACAAGAGAAGAGAAAGTCTCCTGGGAGCTTCTGGGAAATATACTCTGATTCCCAATAAGAGAGGCAAGATAGTTTCAAAATATCCTGAGTCTTGTTAATACCATCCAATGTTCACCTTGCAATAGTACCTCCTACAACTCAGGTCAGCAAATACACTGCATCAAAATGTATACAGACTATGTATTCTACTTCTCTTGGGGCCCGGAAAACGTCCAGTGCTAGATGTGGGTATAACGCCAGCATGTAAACTCCATGAGGACATGCACTGTTTCATTCAACCAATATTACTGAATGCCTATTCCGTGCCAGGCTCTGTGCTGGGCAGTAGGGTAGAATAATTAACAAATCAGATGAATGTCCCTGCTCCTAAAACATAGTTGGTATTTATGAATACCTGCTCAATTAATGAACTGCAAATTCAAATTATTAATTACTGAACCAAAACTCTGGTAGAACAAACTATTTTTAAATTGTAAAACCTGTAAGTTTAACTGAAATAATTTTATATATCGTAACCTCTAGACCAAGCAGCTTTTGCTATATGGCCGAACACACACACACACACACACACACACACACACACACACTTCTTTTTTGGATACCAGAGAATATTTAATGCAAAAAGTACTGGCAGGCAATGATATTTATTATAAGCAAACTGAAGAACTTCCGATGTCTCATCAAAAAATGTATGTATGCTAACTGAAAGAGAAAGTGCCCCTTCAGTATTAATTTTGCTATACCTCTTAGGAATATGTTTATTTTTTTTTAAGATTTTATTTATTTGAGAGAGAGAAAGAGAGAGCATGAGTGGCGGCGGGGAGGAGCAGAGTGAGAGGGAGAAGTAGACTCCCAGCTGAGCAGGGAGCCCAATGCAGAGCTCGATCCCAGGACCCCAGGATCATGACCTGAGCCGAAGGCAGAGGTGTAATGACTGAGCCACCCAGGCGCCCCAGGAATATGTTTAAAGAGTACACTAAATACAGAGAAGTAGAAAGAAAATTTAAATCAAAATTCAAAATTTGTTTTCTGCTCCCCTCCTTCCCCTCCACAAAAACTACTGTGAAAGGTAAAAAGGGGAAGTTGGAGCTGGGAACAAAATAATGAATATTTTTAATTATTCATGCATTTTGATATCCTTATTCCCCTATTCTCCCTCCAATTACCATGACCAAGAAGAACGAGTCACATGACTATAATTTGGACATCTGGTAAGGGTGGCCTAAAACTCCCAGACACTTGATCAAATTTACATTACCCTACAAGCGAGTCTGGCAGTGGGATAGATTAATACTTAAAAGGGATAATCAAGAGACCAGAGATACTAATATACTTCAATTGTAAGAACTCAGCTATAAGCAGAATAAACAGAAACCCGAAATAAAGACCACCACATGTTTCTGAAGTTCTTAGCTCAAGGTTAAGGAACTGACCACAAACCAAAAAGACCCAGAAGTTCAAATCAGGCCTAGAGAGTGACTTAATTGTCTCTACCTCCCAAATGGCTACCCATGTCTTCATCTCATTATACTCAGCCCCTCGAAAAGGAAGCCCAGTGGGAGGGGAAGAGGGAAGGTCTGAAACTCCCTAATAACTACGTTAGAAATCAGAAAGGCAGGTCAATCAGAGGAGATACTAAGTACACATACACCAGGAAAAAAAAAACATGCATCAGACAAAACTCCATCTGACAGTCCATGCTTTTCTCTCCCTATAAATTCCTGGTGGCCTTAGATGTGATATTATATTTGCAAATTCTCTGGTACATGAACTGTTGGAAGTAACATAAAAGCCAATTATATTGACTATTCTCTTGAAGAAAATGAAAAACAACAGAAGCTGAATAATGAGTAGAACTAAAATTGTTCTACACAAAGTTAAGCACACTAAATGTCTTGAAAAATATCACTCAGCAAAACCAGTAGAGGTGCTCAGAAGGGAATTCAGGTCTCTTTGACTTTGTGCCTTTGTCTTCACTGGTTGAGCAAATGCTTCTCTGAACAGCGAACAACAAGACTCACAGCTGGGGAAGGATAAACAGTGAGAATGGACTAGACTAACCATAAAAAGGAGACCTGGCTAAAATTCCCCAGGCCAGCGCTTGCTAGCTCAGCTTCCTTGTCTGTTAGATTATACATAGACTGAGGGGTTGTTGTGAAGACGAAATGATAATTTACATAAAATATGGCACCACACAAAAATAAAAAATTTTAAGGGGTTAACTTAGCCTTCCAAAGGGGAGAAAATCAAGGTGTATGAATGATCAACACCGTATCAAAAATAACTAGACCGTCCTGATAAGGAAGCATGTGGCCTCAGCAGCCAGACTGCTGGGTATGCACGGCTGGCTTGTGCAAGTTATGTAACCAATTTATGCCTCAGTGTCATCATCTATAAAATGGAGATGTTAACAACTGTACCTATCCCATAATGTTACTTTTGATTATTCAATCAATTACTGCATATAAAAGTTTATAGCACATTAGACCTCAAAGCACAGTGGCTATTATTGCTTTAACAAAACTCTCAGTCGAATGAAGATCCTTACTGTTGCAAGGATGGTTCCCAGCCCTTCAGTACTTGAAACACTCTCATTTTTCTTACCAAATACCCTTCTAACCCCTCCTAGCAAAGTTATACAGTAACTTTTCTTTAATTAAGGTACATTTCTTTAATAATTATTTGATGGAATGGAAGGACATTGAGTTTAGAGAACAGTCAAAAGGCTAAAAAAGAAAGTGTGATAAACAGCCACCATCAAAAAAACCTTAGAATCAGGGGCGCCTGGGTGGCTCAGTCGTTGGGCGTCTGCTTTCAGCTCAGGTCATGATCCCGGGGTCCTGGGATCGAGTCCCACATCGGGCTCCCTGCTCCATGGGAAGCCTGCTTCTCCCTCTCCCACTCCCCCTGCTTGTGTTCCCTCTCTCACTGTGTCTCTCTCTGCCAAATAAATAAAATCTTTAAAAAAACAAAAAACCTTAGAATCAGCAGGAAAGCCCATAAACAAAGCCTTTGTCCCCAAGGGAGTAAAGAGGCTTCTTCCTTTCCCCCAGAGGCCTGGAGAAGAGTGGCGGGCAAGCTGTAGTGACTAATGTCTCCAGACCCCTGGGAGGCTGCCTTCTGTCCATCAGTCACCAAACTTTAACCTCCACTCCATATCCTCAAAGCCTTCAACAGAAGGTGTCATCCTAAGGCAGGATGCTTTGGTGATTTTGCTGCTTTATTTTGCTGTATTAAGCACACAGGTATTTTTAAAAGCTTTATGTCAGACTTTAAAGACTCCTGGACTATAATCGCATGTGCTGTACAATTAATCCATTAGGATATTTTAAGACTTAAGGCCCTAAAAGCAGACTATCAATTGTAAATGTCAAGGACCTCTGGATAGGCTCTACCCCTCAAAATCACTATAAGCACCTAAACAGCATGATCAGGTAAAAACCAGTCCCTCAGGAACGCTTCCCAACTCCTGGGCAATGCTGCTGCCCCCTGGGACATCCCTGGGAAGCCTTGAGTCTACTGCAAAACTCCGGGCCATTATGTCATGGTCCACAAACCTAAGAAGCATGCTGAACATTCAATAACGACAAGGAACAAGGATAAGTTATTTAGAAAAAGAATAAATTATTTAGAAAACAAAACAACTCTTCAGTAGCTTTTAAAATAAGTGCTCACAGGAAAGGAGTAAACCTCTGGTTACTACTAGAAATAGGCTGGGACACATGTTACATCTGTAAAATAATTCAGTGCAAAAAGTTAAATAGGCATAAGGAAAAAAAGAGCTTAAGTTATGCTAATTAGGAAACTAATTAAACTCATCTGTAAGATGTAAAACCAAAACCCCAACTGGCAGAACAACAGTCTACTTACCTGTTATTCTAGAGCTCAAATGGGATGCCTGGCAGCCTGCTGTCTGTTCAGTATAGAACTTAGTGCAGCTTGTTGTTTGCTTTTGCAGATTGCAGTACCTACACATATTAATCTATAGTAAACTTCCTCTGAAAACTAGAAGTGTTTATGTTAAATACAGAGAAATTTTTGGTTAAATCTCTACTCCTTTTAAACAACAACAAAACAATGCCTCCTCCTCCACTTTCCTATTCTTTCTATAAAAACAATGTTTTTTTTTCTACCATTAAATTATTATCTAAGTAAACTTAAATACAGTACTACCAAGATTGTCAGTTTTCCAAGATTAGCACTTATCAATTCCACTTTCTAGCCTGTAGTACAAAAATATCTACATAATTTTAAATTCTTAATAATACTGACTATGCTACACTAATCTTCATATGTATAAGAAAAAAATAGTTTTTACAAAATACAAAACTTCTTTCAGTCTTGGATAAAACCGTAACTGAAACAGAGACAGGTGCCTGAAGTCATCAAAGCAAGCTGACAAGAATTCAAACTTTATTTGCAAATTAACACAAGGCAGGTGAACAGTTAGTGATGTCTCTTTCAGAGGGGCAAAATTTCCAGCATCGTCTATGAAAACTGTTCTGATCTATATTTCGAAGTGTGGGATGGGGGCAAGAGCAGAAGAAGGTTGTTACTTTAATTGTTGTGTTTAAACTGTTGAGAAAATAAATGAGCTAGTTGGTTAAAACATGCATTCAGGAAAAACATCATCATCAAGATAACAACTCAAAGCGCACACTCTACATCATTAATGTGTTTTTCTTCAATATTTTCTTACAAGCAGTGAGATTATAAATGCAGTACTATTCTCTACTAAAGCATAACATTTAGGGGCGCCTGGGTGGCTCAGTCAGTTAAGCGTCTACCTTCGGCTCAGGTCATGATCCCAGGCTCCTGGGATTGAGCCCCACATCAGGCTCCCTGCTCCACGGGAAGCCTGCTTCTCCCTCTCCCACTCCCCCTGCTTGTGTTCCCTCTCTCACTGTCTCTCTCTCTCTAATAAAAAAATAAAACCTTTAAAAATAAAAAATTTAAAAAAAAAAAGCATAGCGTATAAAAAGGAACTCAATTCAGTTGTCTAAACTCACATTAAATCCCTCCAAAATGATCAACTGCAGATAAGCACAAGCTCAGCTGCATCGAGTTTGGACCTTTGTGGCCTCAGCCAGACAAGGAGAGACAGGACACTCAGTCAGTCCTCACAGACCAGGAAATCCAATGCTTGAAGAGGCCTAACATCAAATCTAACTACCAAAAGTCATGCGCGTACTTCAAATTCCTCTCAAAACAATGTTTTAGGGGGGAAAAAAAAAATCAAGTCATTCAAACAGCAGAATGCTACTCTCATCCGAATCTTTAACAAAATGTCAAATTCAGACTGCCAGTTAGTTAGACTTCAAAGAGCCACCTTAATGAAAAGTCTGGTCAAGAAAGTTTTCTTGACTTTAACAGATACTGTGGTGAGAACTAAATATAATGGAATTTGGGCCTTGGAAATGGAGACATCTGTAAAGCATACGAATAAAGCTACTAAATAGACATCACTGCCGTGGGGCTGCCTACCCAATCCCGCAATTTCAGAGGGATATTGATGGACTGGGGTGAAGTATGAGGAGAAAATAATTTTTCTACTTTACTCAAATGATGAGTGATGAACTTTAACGCATAAACATTTTTCCTCTTGCTCATTTCCCCCCAAATAATTAAATACTTTATGCTCATATCGCTCCCATTTTCAAACATTTGCTTAGTGCCATCAGGAACTACACCCTGTGCTGCACTTTCACATACATGAACTCAACTGCCTGGATGATTTAAAAAAAATTTTTTTTTCGGGCGCCTGGGTGGCTCAGTTGGTTGGGCGACTGCCTTCGGCTCAGGTCATGATCCTGGAGTCCCGGGATCAAGTCCCGCATCGGGCTCCCTGCTCGGCGGGGGGTCTGCTTCTCCCTCTGACCCTCCCCCCTCTCATGTGCTCTCTCTCTCATTCTCTCTCAAATAAATAAATAAAATCTTTAAAAAAAAAAAATTTTTTTTTTCTTTGTTCCACTAAGTAATGGAGATTGGTGGATCTAAAAGTTGGAAGAAACTTCAATAGGTGGCACCTAGTCCAATGGTCCTCATAGTTTTGTGGTTATCTATTCACTATTCTCATGCCCCAACATTTCCACAAGGAACACCTCTCCATTAACCTAGGGTGCTTCTCTAGCACATTCTTCCCCACGTATCCTTGAGGAGGAAGTTGTCCATTCTATGTCAAACACCATCAATGATACAGTGACAGAAAGCTCCCATGAACACCATCTGGGATAATCTATTCCACTTCTGAGTTGCTTCACCATAAAGCCTATCCTTAAACTGCCCCAAGTTCCAAAGGCTTCTACCCATAGGTGTTTCCCACTCACAAGGAGTCTGCACCTTTGTTCATGTAAGAGCCCCTCACACAGCTAAGAGAATGAACAGTTTTTCCAAAGACAGGTCCTAAGTTCCCTCAACATCCTGGTCTTCCTGTGAAACATACTTAAGTTTATCTGTATTCCAACAGAACAAAAAAGACTAAGTTAAAGCCTTAAAATGATTTTGATTTCACTTTAAATAGCCTACTACTTATGCGGCCAGGCAAAATATTTCAAAGCTAAGTTTGCTCAGTTAATTAGATTTTGATCCTGAGATCATGGTAATCAGGCTTGATAGAACAAAGAACTCCTTTCTCACTGTGTTCCTTTCAAGTCAACCAATCACAGAACTACAGAGATACCTTTCCAGAAAGATACACAATAGCCAATGGGTACATGAACAGGTGGCTCAACATCATGAATCTTTAGGGAAATGAAAATCAAAACCACAATGAGCTATTACCTCACACGTGTTAGAATGGCTATCACCAAAAAGACAAGAAAGAACAAGTGTTGGGGAGGGTGTGGAGAGAAGGGAATCCTTGTGCACTGTTGGTAGGAACGTGAACTGGTGCTGCCACTTTGAAAAGTATGGAAGTTCCTCAAAAAATTAAAAATAAAACTACCATGTGATCCAGCAACTCTACCTCTAAGTATCTGAAACAAAATCACTACCTCAAAAGATATCTGCACTGTGAAGTCCACTGCGGCATTATTTACAATAGCCAAGACATGGTAGCAACCTATGTGCCCATCAATGGATCGATGGATAAAGAAAATGTGGTTATACATCTACAACAGAATATTCTTCAGCCATAAAAAGGAAGGAAATCCTGCCATTTGCAACATCGATGGACCTTTTTTTTTTTTTTTT
>NC_138369.1:17975918-17994204 GCF_054177405.1 Leptonychotes weddellii
GCCAAATGGGTAAAGGTGGTCAAAAGGTACAAACTCCCAGTTATAGGATAAGTAAGTCCTGGGGATGTGATTTACAGCATGGTAACTATAGTTAACAACACTGTATTGTATATTTGAACGCTGTTAAGAGAGTAGATCTTAAAAGTTATCATCATAAGGAACAAAAGTGTGTAAATATGTTAAGTGTTAGACATTAAACTTATTGTGGTCATCATTTTGCAATATAAACATGTATCAAATCACTATGTTATACACCTTGGACTAACTGGCAGTGTTATATGCCAACTGTATCTCAATAAAACTGGGGTGGGGGGGAGGAATTTTGATGTTGATACCCACAGTTACTCTTAAAGGCAGGGTCTTGGTTATTTTCTCTCTCTAGTCCCAGTTCCAAATAGATACTCAATAAATGTCTGGAAGGAAGAGAAAAAGGAATGAGAACTTAACTCTAAAGTTGAGAGATTTGTTTGTGTGAGAAAGGACAATCTATTAGGTCAAGATAATGCAGAGTGCAGAGTAATTAACAGTTACAAGCAAACAGGCTGGTGGCCTATGTAGAAACTCAGAACAGATATTAGGGAAATTAAGTTTCAAGGATAAAATCTAGCCACTGGTATTCAGGAGTTCAAGGCACTGACTTAATCATTATATAATTGGGGGAAACAGCAAGGATCCAGTTATTGGAAACCTTATTACCAAGGTCAAAAAGACTCAACAGTAAGACTGACTTTGAGGCCGCACTAGTGAGTTACTGCCACACTTCAGCAATTCATGTGTGTATCTCTGTCAGGGTGAAGATTAATTCCCGAGTCTGGGAAGAAGCTGGCTCTCCTGGCAGGATCTCAGGAAGCATATGAGGTTATAATTGCAGAAGTGGAGAGCTGGACGGAAACAAAAGCCACAGGAGGAAAAGGAGCCAATTCTCAGGTGATCTAAGTTGGCTGCAGCTTGGTTTGTGATTTTTTAATTTTCAGATTCCCAAGTCTGAGCACTGCCATTCCAGGAAAAAAGAAAAAAAAAAAATTACCAATCATTTTGCAAAAGCAGACTACCTTTCAGGAGAAACTAAGAAAAATCATAGGTAGATCCACATACCCTACAACATAAAGAGAAAAGTAACTAAATACACAATTCCCCTCCTGGGAAATGACCATAGCACCTTGCAGGACCTTCCAGAGGAGCACCCCAGCCCACCTGCGCCTCAGGGCCGGGCCCTTCCTCAGTCTCTACGACTTGGATGCAATGCCTGGCTGCAGGAAGCCCACAGTCTATGGTCTGCAGAATGAAATTAATGGGGATAATTTCTCAGGGCTCACAACCCTGAGATCAAGAGTCGCATCCTCTGCCAACTAAGCCAGCCAGGCGCTCCGCTTTAGCAGTACTTTTTATTTGTGGCATAGCTGTTACATCTGATGCATTACATTACACATACAAGTCCATTTTAAAACAAATTACTTTAAAATCTGACCTATTAAATATGTGACACAGACTGGCTGTTCTGCTGCACTATTTAAATGCCTGCTATATTCACAGCAGTTACCTACAAAACACACAATCTTTATGTGCTGGCACTAAAGTTCTATACCTCCAAGGGCTAATTCTAGGCTGATCAATTAGTACACAAACCTCCTCCACCCTCGTCCCCTCCATCTACTTAGCTCTAACCACTCTGAGCATCTGCTACATATAGATCCTTTTATTTGAGGTATATCTACTTACAACATGCTACAAAGTTATTGTGACATTAGGTTAGTGTTTAAAACAGATACAATGACAGCCAAAAAAAAAAAAAATCATCATCCCATTTGGGAAGAATTGTGAAAATGGTGTTAACGACTAAGATACAAAAAGCGAAAAGTACTAATAGTAAAAGCACAATCAAATTTACATCAACTCTAACTTTTCTTATTTATAGTTAAAATCAAGGAAAGAACAGAAAACCATTTCATCACAATAAAGCAGCCTAAGAGATGGCAGCATCATAAATCAAAGCTGTAAAAAAGAAGCAAGCAATTACTCTATGCTCATTACAAAATAGTATGCTGGAAAAAAATACAGTCAGGATTGTAATTTGCTCTTATAAACCAATAATTCACCATATATACAGTCTTTGCCTACAAACGAAGAAGCAAAGAAGAACACTCTTAAGCAGAGTTTCCAGCAGAAGGGTTTGTTCAGAAGACATTAATGCAGAGAGGAAAAAAACCCTCAATTTGCTAATTAGTTGAAACTGTTTGTCTGCCAATTCAGCTGGGAAATGGTGCATTAGAAAAAATACCTACCACAAACAACTTGTTAATAGAGTCACTGCATTTGTAGCTAAAGAGATCATACACAACTATACCACTGGATAACAAAATAGAAGAGAAAGAGATGTTTCTTTTAACAAAAGTAATCCAGCTAATAAATGATGAGGGAATGACAGAATCTCTAATAAAATCAATTAATGGATCTAAGTGTTGACCATCAATAACAGCTTACATCAATCAGAAAACAAAAGACAACCTGAGGGGCACCTGGGCGGATCAGTCGGTTAAGTGTCTGACTTCAGCTCAAATCATGCTCTCAGGGTCCTTGGGGTCCTGGGATTGAGCCCTGCATCTGGCTCGGTGCTCAGCTCTCCCTCTTCCTCTGTCCCTCCCCTGCCCATGCTCTCTCAAATAAATAAAATCTTTAAAAAAAAAAAAAAGACAACCTGAAACATTATGTGTCCCCTGATGGAAATACAACACCGACTATGAAAAAGTTGGGGGGGGGTGAAAATCAAACCAGAATTGGATGGAACTTCTAGATCCAACAGAGAAGTCAGAGTAACAGGATAAACATCACCATAGTGACCTCAACTTTTACTTCACACCATACATAAACACTCAAAATGAATCAAACCTAAATGTAAGAGCTAATATTACCAAAAAAAAAAAAAAGAGCTAAAATTATAAAACATCTAGGAAAAAATAGGAGAAAATTTTTTTGACCTAGGATTGGCAAAGATTTTTTAGATATGACCCCCAAAAAGGCACAAACAATAAATAAAAATTCAATAAACTGGGATTGTATCAAAGTTTAATAAGCCTTTTTGCTCTTCAAAGATTCTATTAAGAAAAAGAAAAGACAAGTCACAAACTGGGGGAAAAATCAGCAAAACATTTATGTCATAAAGGATTTGTATATAAAAACTCTTAGAGGGGCGCCAGGATGGCTCAGTCGGTTAAGCCTTCGACTCTTGGTTTGGGCTTAGGTCATGATCTCAGGGTCACATTGTGTCCGGGCTCCCTGCTCAGCAGGGAATTGGCTTCCCCTCTCTCTCTCTCTCTCTCTCCTTTGCCCTTCCCCCACTCTCATTCTCTCTCATTCTTTCTAAATAAATCTTTAAAAAAAAAAAAAACTCTCAGAACTCAATAAACAATCCAATTTTTTTTAAATAGGCAAAAGATGTGAAGTCACTTCAACAAAGAGGATATATGAATGGCAAATAAGCACATGAAAAGATACTTCGTTAGTCTTTTTTTTTTTTTAAAGATTTTATTTATTTATTTGACAGGGAGAGACACAGCGAAAGAGGGAACACAAGCAGGGGGAGCCGGAGAGGGAGAAGCAGGCTTCCCGCAGAGCAGGGAGCCCCATGCGGGGCTCGATCCCAGGACCCTGGGATCATGACCTGAGCCGAAGGCAGACGCTTAACGACTGAGCCACTCAGGTGCCCCGATACTTCGTTAGTCATTAAGAAAAGCAAGTTAAAACCTCAAGGAAATATCATTACGAACCAACAAAAACGGGTAAAGTCAAAGACTAGCAATAGCAAGTGTTCACAAGAGACTGCAGCTCTCACACCATGCTGGTGCAAATGGAAAATGGGACAGCCACTCTGAAAATAGTTTGGCAGTTCCTTAAGAAGAACTTCTTAAGAGGTGAATGTTTAAATACAGTTACCATACAACCCAGTAATTCCACTCTTGGCTATCTACCAAAGAAGGATGAAAACATATCCATACAAAGACGTTTACACAAGTGTTCACTGGTATGAACAGGAAACAACCCAAATGTCCATCAATTAGTGAATGGATAAACAAAATATGGTGTATCTACACAATGGAATAATTCTCAGCAATAAAAATGAGTGAACTACTGATACATGCAATAACAAGGATAAATTTCAAAAACATCATATGAAATGAAATATGCCAGACAGACAAGACTACATACTGAATGATTCTATTTACATCAAATTTGCAGAAAAGGCAAAACTGTAGAGAAAAAAGCTTACAGGGGCACTTGGCTGGCTCAGTTGGCAGAGCATGCAACTCTTGATCTCGGGGTTGTGAGTTTGGGCCCCAAGTTGGGTGGAGAGATTACTTAAAAAAATAAAATCTTAAAAAAAAAAAAAAAAAAGCCATCAGTGGTTGCCCGACGCTAGGGCAGAGGCAGGGGTTATTGGTAACTGGTCACAAGATTATTTTGGGGGAGGTGATGGAAGTGTTCTAAAACTAAATTCTGGTGACAGATGATTGTATCAGTTTACTAAAACTCAATAATATCAACATGGGGAGAGGGGTTCTATACCACCTCAACAGGTGCATATAAATATCAAGGTTCCAGAAACCTCAATTTTTCTTAAATCCTCAGGTCATCCTGAGCAGAAGAATCTCTCACATTCAAACATCCTGAATCCAACAGAAAGTGGCTGGCAGCTCACACTCCCTGTGCTCTCGCCAGTGAGCAGCTCCTCATTTCTAATACAGGAACCACACTACTGCCCTCGCGAAGGAAGGAAATGAGCGTAGAACAGAAGATCATTACCTGTTTTAAACTTTGTTTTATGTGTCACTGCCCAGTTTATTCTTTGAAAGGTTCAAATATTAGTTGCACTATGTATTGTGCTATTTCTGAACTATAACAAAAAATTACTATTTCAAATTAACTCCACATTCAGTAATTCTGAGGTATTTTCCCCAGTTTAATTTGCATAGAGTAAGTGCTCATTTAAGCACCTGCTGAAATGGCCTGCACCCAACAACTGGGACAAAACCTGGATGCCTGTCCTAAGGGCCCTAAGCCCCACGGTCCAAGACCACTGAGCCACCGAGAACCCGATAGCCACTGGGCTCAAGAGGCCACAAACTCCTCACCTAGTCAGTACCAGCTTGCTAAACCTGGAGCAGGAATTTTCAAAAGAGCCTCCTCTCTTCCCCAAGATATATGGTATTAAGTATACAAACAATAGGAAAATAAAATCATTCAAGTATAATTTAAGCAGCATAGATTATTTATAGATAGATTTCCAATGGTTGGTTGGTTGTGTGTGTGTGTTTGGTTTTTTTTTGGGGGGGGTCTTAGCCCAAAATATTTTACAAAAATATATGACATTTTCATTCCAGAAACAGAGCTATTCTTTTTATATCATAGTTCCAAAAGAAAAAAACCTCTATAGGTTCTGCATAACAGCCAACAGCACAAATCAAATTGTAATATTCACATAGAAAAGAACTTAAAATAGTGATAATGCCAACAGAATATTTAATAATATTTTTAAAATTAACTGATAAATAAAGGGTATTGTGGTTTAAAAGTCATAATTTTAGAGATAAATATTGAATTATTTATGAAGTGATGTAAGACTCAACATCTGCTGTAAAATGACGTAGTGAGGGAGACAAGATTGTGTCTACCTGTCAGAACAAAACGTATATACAAAATACACCAGCCATGGGGTGATAATTGTGGAAACCAAGTAATGGGATTTCCTGTTTCTGTATATGTTTACACACTGCCATGATAAAAAGTACAGCATGAAATAAAACTGGATAAAGCAGCCTTCTCAGGGGTTACAACAAAGCCGCAGCAGCATCCCCACCAATTGCCTTAAACACAGGAATAAACAGGGTGCGTGGTAAGTGGCGTCCTGACATTCATGGTACCACTCCTCGACTCGAGAACATGCTGCATTCTGAGCAGTGAGAGAGCGGGTTCTCAGGATGAATATCCAAAATTACATTGTACTACATCAAAACACAGTCTGTATTCTAGAGACCTTTCCGGAAAAATCAATGATACTTAACAAGTATGTACTCACTAAAAGATCATCACTGTTACCTGGATATTTTCAATTTCTGACAATTCTTTTATTGAAACACCTCTTCTTTCAACAATGAATGTTAAAGCTAGAACAGTAAGAGAAAAAAAAACTGGTCTATCATTGGAAATCCATCTTTTGAAGTTACAATATGGGATTTTAACTGAAAAAGAAGCACTATCACCAACTGCTAGGTCACACTTAGGTAAATAGAAATTCATGGTTCCTCCTGTTTTATGCTCTCATAGCATGAGACATCTTTCCTTCACAGCACTCAAGGGCATTTCTTTCTTCTTCTTTTTTTAGTGAATTGCTTTTAGCGACAGGTACTTTTATCTTGATTTTCCTTTTTAATTATGGTAGATAAACAACTGGCTGATTCCTGAAATTTTGAGACAAACTTCTTTATCACTCACGTACAAAAAAGAAATGCTGGATCTTAAGTCCCTCAAGCTTTCAGTAGCATGATCACTCACCTGCACCACCTTGGACATCCAACTTGACCCAGACAATATATGCATCTGCTAAGCTGAAACAATCCATACCTGGTACCAAAATGGGTCAAAGGGAGGGACAAAAAGGGTTGCAACCGTCTCAGTCTTAAGTCTCCTTGACAACAAGGTACTCAAAAGCAGAAGGGTGTTCATCTTTTGCTGAGGCAAGGGACAGGTAAGTCAGATGCGCTGTGACTTAATAAAATGCAATACTGGTACAGAGTAGTAATCTTTTTTCTTTCAGTGCAAATTCAGATTTTTTGTGTTTCTGAAAAGCCAGAGTTTTTTTTTGTTTCTAAATTCTTGGGAGTAGGGTTGAATGCAGTCAGGTCACTTTTCTTATCAACCAGAAAAAACTTACTGCATATGGTCCCATACTTGGAGGGCCTGAATGCCAGTTGAGAAAACCTCACAGCGACATAAGAGGACAAACAAGGACTACTAAATACTCTGGAGAGACTGTACCCATGCCAGGAGTAAAGCACAGGGAGGTCTCAGTTTAAAAGCCAGGTCCAGAATGAAGATGTAATTTTGCAAAATGGGGAAGATGAAGACAGTTCCAGGCAAAGGATAAGAGCAAAGGTACAGGGATGGGAAAGTGCAATGTGAGTCTCAGACACAGCGACTAGACCAGTTTGGTTTGGGTTGAGGGCTTCAGGACAAGTAATAAGTCAAGCCCGGGAAGTTAGGTTGGGACTAGCCTACAGGTATTACTTATCAAGGGTTTGGACTTCAACCCGAAGGAAATACGGGCCCACTCAAGGTCTGTGACTAGAGTTCAGTGATCTGAAAGTAAGTAGAGTGTACATATAGAGAGATGGGCAGTGATGTTCAGGAGAAGAGCCTGGAAGCTAGTTCAGGGGATGCTTCCTTAGTAATTCTAAAAAGACCAGAAATACAAGAGGAAGTGATGGGAAAGAAATACTTCATTTATAGAACACATCTACAATTCACAAAAGACTTTTGCTTAAATGATCTTGTTTTACCCTCAGAACAATTTGTAAAGCAGAACGTGTCATTCCACATGTAAGAACTACCACTCAGGACATTTCCTTTCATGACTGTCACTCCGTGTTTCTGTGACTGTCTCTTCTTAACCACTAGACTGTAAGCTCTCTGAGGGTACTGCAGGGACCACGTTGATTTTTGTTTGCCCCAGTAACCCTGCTGCTTTGCAAAGAGCCCTGCTTGGTGCCTGACTCTGGGAGATACTATGTATGTCATAGATGAGCCAGCAAATGAAGACAGCATTTCCTCTTCCACTCTCGTTTCAATGATAATGAAAATGCTTTTTCAATCAAAAATGTTTTCTCTATTTTGTTTTGCTTTGTTTTAAATGATTGTTCTGACAATGAAAAGGCCTTCAAAATTACAATACTTCTCTTTGGCACTTAGACAAAAAGACTTCTTTCTCCCTCAGGTAGGAAAAAGAAGAAATGCACAAAAGGGAATTGCAGGTTCTCTGCCACCTTCCCAGTAGTATCAGAAATTCATTCCCAGTGATATATTACTAAGGATACAAAAAAAGGTTAACATTTGGTAGTTATTTTTTCAAAAATGTTCTATTTTCTTGCAGAACGAACTGGAACCTAAGATAAATAACCATGTGCATGAGCACCTACAGTGCCGAGGTAAGAAACTCTGGCCTAGGACACTTGTGCCAAAAAGCAAGAAAATTCTCCAGAGAATAATGGAGGCGGGTCAAAATAACAAAGAAGTGAGCCTGACAGAGCTCCTACTGGCCAAATCTGGGATAATTTACACATCAACATAAGTAATGAGAATAACAAAGTTATAGCTCACTGAATAAAATAGAAAAAAATGAGTCCATATTGACATAAATTTATAATAAATAAACTGAGAGCTTGATGAGGAATGGGATAGGTTCAAAGTACCTACCTACAAAATGCTAATTAATTACAAAATACTCATTAATTACAAATAAGATCTAATGAGACACAGCACCATTTCTGTGATATTCCTGCCAAAGATTCATAACCTGGGTTTACTCTTGAGAAAACATCAAACAACACCAAACTGAGGGATATTCTACAAAATAACAGGCCTGTATTTCCAAACAAAATAACAGACCTAATTTCTAAACACATCAAAATCACCAAAACCATGAAAATCAAAAGAAAGCCTGAAGAAGACTCATCAGTTCAATGCAAAGCATGATTCCTAACTGGTTCCTTCTGCTCCCACCAGACGAGGGAGGGTGGCGAGGGCGGGAGAGGGGAGGCTTCACTGGGGCAACTGGTCGAACCTGACTGTGGTCTGAGGAGTACTCACTATGCAGGAAGATGTCCATACAGTAGGACACACATACGAGGGTATCCCGGAGACATGGAGCATGAGATGGGCAGCCTACTGCCAAAGGCTGGAGGGGTAGGGGACAGTTCTCTCCTGTACTTACAACTTTGCTCTGTTTTTCATGGTTTCAAAATTTTTTAAATCTTTTAAAAATAATTAGTATCTCTCCAAAGTGAACGTAATAATCTTCACACATACATATATATTCTTTCCAACACAGTGTTCTCTTTGTAGGAAGAGTACAAAAAGAGTCTGGCACTGGAGTACTAGGGAAGTACTGTGAATAACGTTGCGTAACAAAACACGGAAACAAAAAACAGGCTTTCTGCATAGGAACTCTGGCTTCAAACTCCAGTTCATCGCATACAAATTCATGACCCTGGAAGATTTTTCACCCTTCTGGGTCTTACTATCCCAATCTATAAAGTGGGAATGCCACCTTTTTGTGCAGAGTGGTTCTGAGGATGAAATGAGATGGTTCAGAGGGGCGTGTTTGAGAATGCCTTCCAGGTTATAAGCCCTCAAAACTAGTTCTCTGACACTCCAAGCAATCTACTCACAGCTTGTGTCCAGTTGGGAAGTCTGCACCTCAGTAAGCCTGAGAAGTAGGCTTACTAATACCAAACAGCTCTTCCAGCTAAAGGGATATGAAAGATCCCTTTATTCCAGTACCCTTGCTTTCCGGATCAGCAAATGAGACCCTGGACTCCTGCTAGGCGGAGTTGAGCCACTGCCCACCCCAGAGAAGCCGGCGTCGGTCTGCAGCTCTGAGCACCGGCACACACGCTCATCTCACCCTCACAGAACTCTGACGCAAACACAGTCGTAACTGAGCAGGTGAGGAAACCAAGGCTCAAGCAAGATTAACAAACTTACTCAGAATTCAGGTCTTTCTGACTCCAAAATTCATGAAATTTCCCACCAAATGCCATCTTTGTTATTTCCAAACATGATTAAGAAAGGGGTGCCTGGGTGGCTCAGGTCATGGTCCCAGAGTCCTGGAATCGAGCCCCTGGAATCGAGCCTCCTGCTCCGCGGGAGGCCTGCTTCTCCCTCTCCCACTCCCCCTGCTTGTGTTCCCTCTCTTGCTGTGTCTCTGTCAAATAAATAAATAAAATCTTAAAAGAAAAGACACCAGATGCATATGTTTAAAAGCTTTTCTGTACCCTATGTACTCAAGCTATGAGACTCTTACTCCCATGGTTCCCAAAATGTTATCCCTGTAAAACAAACTATTTAAGCCCTAAATCTCTGTCCATCAACATCCTCAGCGATTTACAATAATCTTATTCACTGTCCTATCGCAGACTTGTTTAGGAGAATCAGCAACAGCGCTAAATAAGGTAAATTTCTTAAAATGTCTTCCTACCTTCCTACCTAGTTTCTCTTATTCCCACTTTTTTTTTTAAAGTTTATTTATTTATTAGTAATCTCTACAACCCAACGTGAGGCTCGAACTCACAATCCAGAGATCAAGAATCGCATGCTCTTCTGATTGAGCCAGCCAGGCACCCCCTATTCCCACTGTTTAGAGCAAGGTTCTTAACCTGGAGTCCTAGGGTCCACAAAGAGAACTCGAGGGTCCATGAATTTGAGTGAAAGGAAGTTACTTCCTGTTTCCATTAACCTCAAACTGAAATTTAAGATTGCCTTCAAACACAAATGTAGGCAACCAATCACAGCAACATTACCAGTAACTAACTGTGTCACCACAGAGAGAAGAGATATTTTCATATCACATTACAGATGTTGCAGATACACATAACTAATTTCCTTTATAATCCTATGGATTGTATTTATTTAAAACCATTAATCTGAGAACAGGTCTACAGGCTTCACTAGCTTACCAAAGGGGTACATGAATACCAAAAAGCTTAAGAACCCCTGGTTTTGAAAAACAACGTTCTTAATCTGCTGAGAATTTGAGAGAACACTGCGGGGGGCGGGGGAGAGAAGCTTGATGCCGGATAATATAATTCTTTACTCTATGAGAAAATTTGGCTTTTAAACACATGAGTGTTCCATTCAACAAGTATCTTCTGGTTCCTAGACTGTGCTCTACTGTGTAGCAGCTACAAAGATAAAACATTATCCCTTTACCTCAAACTAGTGGGAAAGAAGACAAAAGCAAGCAACAAGGTAGAATAACATAAATACTGAAAGAGAAGGACAATAGAAACCTTTGAACTCAAACAATGGATTCTCTCATTCTTACCAAACAAACAAGGCACATGTGGGAAGGAGAGAAGAATCAGAAAACTGTTCTGGCTCTCAGCTGCTCCTACAGCCTGGAGCACAGGAGGGAAGGCAAAGGGGGACAGGTATCAAGAGGGAGTAGCTGGGTAGTGACTGCACACTGCTGTCCAGCCAGCGAAAAATGGCTCAGGGGTCCTGATTCAACCCTCTGTCGAGCTGGTAGGCCTTTTCTATTCCTGAAATGCTTTTGGGAAAGGAAATTATATAAGAAGTTTGCTTAATTTTCTGTACATAAAGAGGAAAAATGCACAAGGGGGTAAGTGGAGCCATGTTTCAAAGTAAGATGACATTCACTTAATTTGTACAACCAAAATACAGTATGAATATCTAATGACATTTTATTTATGGCATAGTATTTGCTTTATAGTACCTGCCTCTAGAAGTGGCAAATGGGCCTCTCTCTGTATAAGTAGAACCTAACTCATAAAACAAGATATTTAAATAAGGTAATTTGTTCAAAGCTTCCCCCACTGAATTTTAATTCCGTAATATCTGCTATACCCTACCAACAAAAGGACACCAGGTAAAAGATAAAACCATCCTAGGCAAAGACCATTAACCTTATGACATCTATTCCATATCTTTATCTTTAGAATTGTTTCCCAGTATTTACTAACACAATTAGAAACCAACATGTTTACAATGTTTGCTTGACCATTCTCACAACTTACCTCCGACCACTACTGAGCAAAAACACTCCTTTGTTCCTGGCACTACCCCAGGGATGGCCAAATGTGCTACAAAGCTCAGTCTTGCCTTGCCCTAAAGGATTTTACAATTAGGGACAGAGCCATGGGGGGATTTTCTGAAAGGCAATGCATTAGAAAACAAGCTGCACAGAGGAAAGAGAGTTAACTGTGAGTCAAGATAGCTGCAAACAGCTTCATCAAAATCAGCACAGGAGCTTCATCTTGAAGGATGGAAAGAACCTTGGAAAGCCAGAGGAGAGTGGAAGACATGCCCACCAGAGCAAGCAGCATGCAAAAGCCAGCAAGGCAGGCATGAGGCTGGCATGAGCTGTGTGGGGGATGGTGGCCGGGGTGGTATATGCTTGCATGGAAGGTGGCAGGAGAGCTCAGTCCCTCGGTGTACAGAATAATAAGGCCACACAGGAGAGTGTAAATAACATGCAAAAGTCATATACTCCACAAGAGGCACTGGATAGGAAAGACCTGAGGAGTACTACATTTTAAAGTTGATCTGTCACCTGCCAACACACAAGTATAAGACAGTGCGGACTAGAGGCAGACCAGCATGAAGGTGCTGACTAGTCCAGGGATAAGCTCTTGGCGCAGACAAGCAGCCATCAGAGTGGCAAGGAGAGACTAAGCCTGAGAGACATTTCAAAGGAGGAAGAGAAAAATCAAAGATGACTCCAAATGTTATCATGTCAAAGGCCAGACGGCGAAGAACTGAGACCTAGGAGGGGGGCGCGTTCCACTGGGACACTACCCGAGAGCAGAGTCCCTGGAGCAGCGGAAGGCAGAAGGCGGGGCACGCACCGGGGCACGCGGCGAGGGAGGAGTCCCTGGGCGCTCCTGCCAGTAGCTGCGGATCAGAAACTCAGGGAGGAGGGAACCGTAAGGGCGGAGCCACGAGCCCCCTCACTTTGCGTACCCTACACAGAGAAGAAATCCAGAGGTAAGAAGCAAGGCTTCCCCTCACAAAGAGTGAACCACCAACAAAGCCAAGTAGGAAAGGAAGTTCAAGGGAGAAGGAAGACTCAGAAAAGGGTGCTGGTCTGGCCAACGTGAAGACCACTGGTAACTGCTGGGAAGCCCCGGTGGGCGGCAGAAGCAGGGGCCATGGTGTGGGTGGCTGAGAAGAGAACGACTAAATACAAGGTGAACGCAATAAAGGGAAGTGAGTGTGTATTTGGATACCTGGGCAGCAAATGAACAAGATTTAGTAGCCGCTTAAGAAGGGCAGCAACATTGTGTAGTTCTCGCAATCCTTTGTTTATCTTAGTAATTAGGAAAACACTGACCAATAAACCCAAAGGTCAAGATTTAGGGCCCAACCTTCATATTATTCAAGGTGCTCGAACTGAAGGAAAGTGACAGGCATATTTTTGTTTTTGCAAGCTCAAATTCAATTCAGCTATCAATATAATAAAATATGCTGATTAGAGAATATTCCACCTGCTTTACAGTTGAAAAGCTAACATCTCTCAAAACCGAGTGCTAAAGAGACTAATAACAAAAACACAGAGATTGTTATGCTATTTTTTTTTAAAGATTTTTTTTTAATTTATTTATTTGAGAGAGAGAGAATGAGAGAGAGCAAGCACATGAGAGGGGGTAGGGTCAGAGGGAGAAGCAGACTCCCCGCCGAGCAGGGAGCCTGATGCGGGACTTGATCCAGGGACTCCAGGATCATGACCTGAGCCGAAGGCAGTCGCTTAACCAACTGAGCCACCCAGGCGCCCCGAGATTGTTATGCTATTAAGAAATTAAATATTTTATACTATCTTCCCCAAATCCTAAATCATGTTTTTATAAATAAAACATCCAAAAGACTAATCAAAATCATCTAGAAACTTGCTGGGAGCCTGGCTGGCTCAATTGGTGGACTGGGTGACTCTTGTGAGTTTGAGCCCCATGCTGGGTGTAGAGATGACTTAAAAATAAAATCTTAAAAAATCATCTAGAAGCTTGCTATAGGTTTGGATTATAATGTTGGCAAAAACACTCACTGGTTCAATGGAAAATATTCTTCCATCTGCTCTCAGTGCGGAGCCTCAAATGGAGGTAGACAGTCTGACCCATTCACAAAACATGCCTAGTTACAACTTACGCATTAGTTTGTACTCAAAATAACAAAAGTATTCATTCTTCAATCTTTTACCTAAAGAATAAACTCTTCTAACAGAGGGGGCCATGAGTAACAGATCAACCTAGAATGGGAAGAATATGGCATCATGGGTACAACTCTTAGTGGCATACATGACTGAGTTGTTCAAAGCCGACCCAAGGCAAGCATTCTGCTAAATTCATCTATCCTCCACTGTTTCAAAATTTCATAATACTGAACACAATGCAAGAACTTTATTCCAGATAAAAGAATCCAGACAACAGAGTCCTCACAGATTCTTCAGTTCATTCAAACTCTAACAGACATTTACTATCCTTAATGAGTCATTAACTCAGGATGCATACCTCACTTGTTAAAAAACATGACCTGATACCATCTCATCTTACATAAAAAAAGAGACGTTTTCTCACCTAAGGACATAGTAATGGTTTTCAACCAAAGGGGGAAAAAGTTTTATAATTATTTTCCCCTGCCTTTTACCAGAAACATTTTCACAAATTTGTTGCAAAAAAACACATTTTACTTTAGAATATAATCATGACTTCTAAAAATCTTCTGTGAAGAATTTTTTTAAAAGACTTTATTTGGAGTACCTGGGTGGCTCAGTCAGTTAAGCATCTGCCTTTGACTCGGGTCATGATCCCAGGGTCCTGGCTCCCTGCTCAGCAGGGGGCCTGCTTTTCCGTCTCCTCTCCACTTGTGCTGTCTCTATCTCCGTCCCTCTCTCTCAAATAAATAAATAAAATCTTTTAAAAATAAAAATAAAAGACTTTATTTTAAAAGAGAGAGAGAAAGAGTGTGTGGTGGCAGGGTGGGTGGGGGGTGCAGCGAGGGGGAGAGTGAGGGAGAAGCAGACTCCTCTCTAAGCACGGAACCCAAGGCGGGGCTCGGTCCCACAACCCTGAGACCACAACCCAAGACGAAACCCAGACTTGGTTGCCCAACTGACTGAGCCATCCAGGCGCCCCTTCTGGAAGAATTTTTAATGACTTATACCTTGAAATAGAAGAATCTAGAATTGGGGTTCTGGGTGGCTCAGTAGGTTAAGTGTCTGCCTTTGGAGCGGGTCATGATCCCAGGGTCCTGGGATCGAGTCCCACATCAGGCTTCCTGCTCAGCAGGGAGCCTGCTTTTCCCTCTCCCCAACCCCTGCTTGTGCTCTCTCAATCTCTCTCATAAATAATAAATAAATAAATAAATAAATAAATAAATAAATAAATAAAATCTTTTAAAAAAAGAATCTAGAATTGACAAAAAACAGTGTGACTCCTAAGAATTAAGAGTGATTTAAAATTGCACCATTTTTGTCATATTCTAGGAAATGCTTATTAACTAAGTATATTACTATGCTTATTTTTTTTTTTGCCAAAATGTTCTAATTTTGTTTCTCTTAGATAATAATCAGTTAATTTGTTTCTTTATTTCAGGAAGAAACATGGCTTATTTTCTATAAAATCTGTCTTGAGGTGAAGGAGGAAGAGAGCTGACACCTGAATACTCGAGGCTACGCTACATGACGCCTCATCCATTCCACCACTCTCTGAAATATTCCCATTTTACAGGTAAGGAAATGAGGCTTAAAGAAGTTTTTAACTTGCCCAAGGTTACAGAACCAGTAAGTGATAGCCAAATCTAAAACCTAAGTTCATTCTCCACATACCCAGCTGCAATTCAAAAATCACAATCTTTACAAACTTTTTCCAAAATGGATTTCTTCATCTTCTATCACTTCCTCTTAGACATTTTACTGCACATTCTAAAGCCTCAATTCAGGAAAGAAGACAGACCACTTCGCAGAAAGTTTTTAGAACCACGAGCCAATGAATCACTGAACAATAAATAAAAAATCCACCTGAGAGTTGTCATAGGTTAACAGGTATTCCTTGGTAAAAAGCTCTGAAAAACAGCACATCTAGTCTACCTTTGAACTGTACAGCCATTTTACATTTTTTCTACCCACATTACAAAATCCCATGTTCCAGTGCCTGACAGGGGTGTCCTAGGCTCCCTTAGGACTGGACTCTTGAGAGCAGACAGGCCCTCAGTGAGTACTGATGGAGTGAGTGAATGAATAAAGACACAGCTGGCATGAACTTCAATACAGCAGAGAGAAATTATGAAGTTGGAGGACCCCAAAATGAAAACCTAAAGCAAACTCAGCTGGGGCGCCTGGCTGGCTCACTTGGTAGAACATGAGACTCTTGATCTTGGGGTGAGGAGTTCCAGTCCCACATTGAGTGTAGGGTTTACTTTAAAAAGGTTTATTTTTTATTTATTTATTTATTTATTTTTTAAAGATTTTATTTATTTGACAGAGACAGCGAGAAAGGGAACATAAGCAGGGGGAGTGGGAGAGGGAGAAGCAGACTTCCCGCGGAGCAGGGAGCCCGATGTGGGGCTCGATCCCAGGACCCTGAGATCATGACCCGGGCTGAAGGCAGACGCTTAACTGACTGAGCCACCCAGGCGCCCCCAAAAATGGTTTTTTTAAAATAAGGCAACCTCACCTCAATAAAAATCACTTAAAAAGCCAAAATCATCTCTGAGTCATAAAAATTAACAGACCTGCATCTACTCATTTTCTACAGTCAACTGTTAAATACTGGCATAATTGATGGCTGTGTACGTCATCTCACTGTGGTTTTTCTTTGTGTGCAGTCTTGTTTTTCTTTGCATTTCCTTGTGTTTTAATATCTATTTCCCAAATTAAAGCCACAAGTATGGCTATAAACAAAAAGAAAGAGAGAGACATTAACAAGTGTCAGCAAAGTTGTGGAGAAACTGCAACTCTCATACATTGCTAGTGGGGATGTCAAATGACACAACCACTTTGGAAAAACAGTTTGGCAATTTCTCAAAAAAGTTAAACATAGAGGGGCACCTGGGTGGCTCAGCTGGTTAAGTGTCTGACCCTTGATTTCAGCTCAGGCCATGATCTCATGGGTCGTGAGATCGAGCCCCCATCAGGCTCTGCGCTGAGCGTGGAGCCTGCTTAAGATTCTCTCTCCCTCTCCCTACCAGCCCCCGTCCTCTCTCTCTCTAAAAAAAAAATAATAATAATAGTAATAAATAAAATAAAAATAAGAGAAAATAAAGTCTACAATTATTTGTCAATTTTCTGCCTCAGATGGCCAAGTATGCAGTGGGGAAGACTTATTTCATCAAAGACAATGTATCTGTTTCTGTCTTTAGTTAGACTGCTGTCTTTTTGGGAACCATACCTTTAGCAGCAAAAGAAAAGAAAATACAGAGCATTCTAAGATCCAGAACACAGTCATTAACAAATTAAAGCACAAAGGAAGATAAAGTACTAGAATTCGAAGTTCACACTCCTCATTCCAGAGGAGCCACCTGCTCACTCACCATCAGACCCCATGGCCCCTCTGGGCTCCAGGAACCTTATGGCCACAGCCTGGAAGATGGCAGAGCCAGCCTCCCCGCCACAGACAGAACTTTCACAAAGTGGTTGTACCATCTCACACCCAGCATCGGTGAAGAAAGCTCCCATGGCTCCACACACCTACTTCCTACAGTGAGATTTAAACATTTTTGCAAATCTACTGAGTATGTCATGGTATCTCACTGTGTTCTAATTTGCATGTTTTAAGAATTTGGTCTCTGGACAAAAAAAGGAAATTTTTGAAAATTTTGAAAATGCTGGAGTCATTTTACTGTCCATGACTACTAATATAGTGATGCTTACTTTAAGAGTTCACTTATTTACTCATTCACACTTATCAAGTGGTGAACAAAACAAAGTCCCTGTGGTCTTGGGGGATGACAGTCTAACCTGCTTACAGCAATCTCCCATGCCCCTTCCACATGACTCAGTCTTTCACACTTAATAAACAAAAACCCCCTCAAAGGGCAGAGGAAAAGGACTCCAACATGTTACATTGTCAAGTTTAACGCTGAACCTAAAAGCAACTTGGGAGAAGTTCCAGCATTCACACGGAGAGGACCTCATGAAATAAGCATCCCCATGCCCCTTTCCTTCTCTTGCAGCTTAGACCTCCACTTTTCAAAAAATATTAACAATATTTCGAAAGTACTACCCTTGACAAAATGAGTGTGACTTTTTGTAAGCATCTGTGTATACCCTGTGCTATTTCTAAACCTTCTCCTCTCCTTAAAGAAGATGCATCTCCACGGACAACAAGTAGCAGTAAACTCCTGCCTCCTCGTTTCTTTAATACAATTTGGAACATTATGCAGCCATCAAAAGGAATGAGATCTTGCCATTTGCAACGATGTGGATGGAACTGGAGGGTGTTATGCTGAGCGAAATAAGTCAATCAGAGAAAGACATGTATCATATGACCTCACTGATATGAGGAAT
>NC_138369.1:17994704-18031185 GCF_054177405.1 Leptonychotes weddellii
AAAAAAAAAAAAAAAAAGAAGGAAAAGAAACAGATACATGCACCCCTGTTTATTACAGCATTATTTACAACAGCCAAATTATGAAAGCAGCTCAAGTGTCCACTGACAGATGAATGGATAAAGAAGATGTGGTGTGTGTGTGTGTGTATATATATATATATACACACATATACACATACATACACAGTGGAATATTATTCAGCTGCAAAAAGAAGGAAATCTTGCCATTTGCAACATGGATGGAGCCAGAGAATATTGTGCTAAGTTAAATAAGCCAGTCATAGAAAGACAAATACTATATGATTTGACTCATATGTGCAATTTAAGAAACAAACAACCAAAGGGAAAGAGGGAAAGAGAGAGAGAGAGAAGCAAACCAAGAAATAGACTCTTAACTACAGAGAACAAACTGATGGTTACCAGAGGGGAGGGGGGTGGGGGGATGAGTGAAGCAGGTGACGGGCATTAAGGAGGGCACTTGTGATGAGCACCAGGTGTTGTATGGAAGTGCTGAATCACTATACTGTACACCTGAAACTAATAACACTCTGTTAACTATACTGGAATTAAAATTAAAAATTTAATTAAAAAAAAAAACCCAGTTCCTGTCTTCATGAAGTTCACAAGAGTAAACACAAGAACAATGCATTAGGGTACTGTCTAGTTCTGTCACAAGGAACAATAAGGAAAAACATCCTTGGAGTAGATTTTAATATTCTCTACAGTGTGGCTTCAAAGCATATGTAATAAATTAAATATTTTTAATTTAAATCTTAAAATGAACTGAAAATAAGATAATTTCATATAGCAATAAGTGCCATAAAGAAAACCAAACAGTAATGAGAAAGCAGTGCCTGGAGTGGAGGTAAGGATGTTTAGGGAAAGTTCCATCGCTGAGCTGAACCCCCTACGATGAACAGGAGTGAACTAAAACAAACGTGGTGTGCTTGGAGGGCCAGAGAACACATGAGGCTGTATTGTGGGAAAGTGGTGGACAAGTGGCAGATATGGACAGGGGACAAATCACAAAGGGCATTATAGGCCACAAAAGGAGTTTGCATTTTATTCTAATGACTATGGAAAGTCACGGGCAGGCTCTAAGCCTGGGAGTGACAAGAGGGAATCTGGTTAAACATAATAGCTTCTTGTTTAGAACACAGTACATCTTCAAGTAGAAAGAATGTTCTAAACCGCGGTGCGGCAACATTGTTTCTGTGCCTCCATCGGTCATAGCTGATCTACTCCCCACCCTCTGCCAGGCTGTGCGCGAGGTACTGTACGCAGGGTCTCTGTCCTTGAGCTCACAGTCACGTAGAGATGGGAAACACTGAACAAATCATTACAGCTGTAACATTTATAAGAGTGGAATATGCAGAATGCCAGTGCGACCCAGGGCAAAGGGTAGTTACTCTGGCCTGCAAGAGGCCAGGAAGGAAGACCTCACACAAGACCAGAGTCAGAGTCCTGGAAAGGGCAAGCAGGGACTTCCTCAGTGCATTCCTCTCTGTGCTACACCCAAGCCCCTGGTGGGTCACAAAAAAATGTAGGGGCTACAAAGACTCTTTCTTGTAAAGTATATTATATAGGATTTTTGTGGTGGAATGGGGGAAAAAAATTAACATATGAAACTTGCAACTGCAACTTCACAGGTATTGGTTAAATACAATTTTATTAAGAACATCAAAAACACAAACTTCCAGTTCTAAAATAAATTAAGTCCTAGAGATTAACATACAGCATGCAACTACAGTTAATAACACTGTAGTGCATATTTGCTAAGAGAGTAAATCTTAAAGTTCTTATCACAAGAAAAAAAAAGCTTTAACTGTTTGTGGTGATGGATGTTAACTAGACTTACTTCGATGGCCATCCCCCAATATACACAAATACTGAATCATTATGTTGCACACCTGAAACCAATATAACGTTGTACATCAATTGTACCCCAACTTTAAATTAATAATCTTTTAAAAAGAACTTTAATTATCTGGTGTTCCCACCACACTGAAAATGTGATAGTCTACACATCACTCCAACAAGTGGGTCTGTGCTCTGTGTGTTACCCATCATGAGCTGCGGCTAAAGACTTTTTTAAAATACCAACTTTCTTGCAGCCATTTTTATGCCCCCCCCCCCAAAAAAAACAGGCTTTCATCAAAGTTTTCAAACAGAGATGTAGAAAAAATTCCAAATACTCTCCACATTGATTAAAAAATGATTAACAATTGACAAACCATGAGAGACTATGGACTCTGAGAAACAAACAGGGTTTTAGAGGGGAGGGGGGAGGGGGGGATTGGTTAGCCCGGTGATGGGTATTAAGGAGGGCACGTACTGCATGGAGCACTGGGTGTTATACGAAAACAATGAATCGTGGATCACTACATCAAAAACCAATGATGTATTGTATGGTGACTAACATAATAAAATTAAATTTAATTTAAAAAAACGATTAACAATTTCCTGATTAGCTCTGTGTATACACATGGGCATATACATATACTTCCTGAGCTTTCTGGAAGTGTTGGGAGACATCATGACATCTCACCTCTAAACTCTTCAGCTGCTGTCCCCCAGGAATACGGGCATTCTCCTATATAATCACAACACCATTAGCACACCTAAAAAAAAAAAAAGAAAGAAAAAAGAAAAAAATCAACTCCTTAATATCATCTATCATCAGGTACACAGTTTAAAAAATTTTTAAGTACGAAGAAGGGGCTTTGTTGAGAACCTTACTGAAGGAATGTGTTTTAATAAACTGATTAGATTTACATTATTTGTATTTCATTATTTTTCATTTCTAAATGTAATAATGCTTTTAAGTTAAAAGTCCAATTTTTAGGGGCACCTGGGTGGCTCAGTTGGTTAAGCATCTGTCTTCAGCTATGATCTCCGGAGTCCGGGGATGGAGCCCTCATGGTCGTGGTCAGGCTCCCTGCTCACCAAGGAGTCTGCTTCTCCCTCTCCCTTTGCCCCTCCCCTCCGTGTGCACTTTCTCTCAAATAAATAAATAAAATCTTTAAAAATAAACAGTTCAATTTTTAAGTCAATTTGTTAAATATTACAAGAATGATTATGGTAATCAAATACGGCAAAAAGTGTGAAAGTGGTACATGCAAGACTGACATTTTGCAAGTGCTGTGTTAGTAGAAGGACATTTGAGACAAAGGCACCTCCAGGGAAAAGGATGTGCAGAAGAGCAGGGTCCAGGTAAGAGAGAGGGAGGTGAGTGGGACGGGTCACTGGAGGGGAGCTCTTGGAGGATTCTGCGTGCTTTCCTGAGGAGTCTGGACTTCACCCTACTGGCAGTGGAAGTTTTACATCCTACAACCTGCTCTATCTGGCCACAGTGTGTGGGATGCACTGGAGAGCAGGGAAGATGGGGGGGAGGGGGGCATTTGGAGTCAATAGAACAAGGTTTATATTTTTCACTGCAAATATTTAATGTTTTAGTCATATTATGGGTTGAATAAACCTGCTATACTGGTAAAGGGACAAAACAAAAACATAAAATTAAACTAAGTTTATCTTGAATGTTCATGCTCTAGAAATGCAGCTTTAAAGACAGAAAGGTACAGTCAGAAGAGATGTAAATTTTGAAAAGAGCCCTTGGGCACTTCTGAAGGTTTCAGCATTTAATGGAGCTGGCTCTTTTTCAAACCCAGTTTCACTTTCCAAAGTGGCTTTCCTTTTCCTTGGCAAGATTCATCACTGGCACTAATTTTATGTTTATCAGTCACAATTAAAAATTTCCAAAGGAAAACCAATGGGAAAGAGGTGGGTGCAAAACAGATAAAAGTGATTTTCAAATACACAGAGTGCCCTCAGGACAGGACTGGCAGTAACTCCAGGAGCTGCATGTACAGAGTCCAGGGGCCAGATGCCAAATCTGCCTCAAGGAGGAGGAGGAGGGCAGCACAGGGAGCCTGGCTAAGGGCAGGACAGGAACCGCCCGCCCCCCACCCCCAACCCACGACCTCTAGTTTTATTTATGTTGCATATTGGGCTTCTTAGAAAGATTTCATTCGAACAAAGGGTTCCTTGGATTTAAAAATGTTTCAAAGCCAAGGAGTCAGAACTGCACGAATATTCTTAAGTCAGAGGCTGGAATTCAAGAAGACTCTGAGTTCCACAAGAGAACTGCCGGGGGACGAAACAAACACCATCACTGAAGAGGAGTGTAAAGAAAGAGACCTCGGCAGATAGGCCTACTGGAGGAGCAGCAGCTTTGGGGTAGAATGAGGGATTGGGGTTTGTCTGGGACCTGCAGCTTTTGAGGGGCCAATGAAGCAACCAAACTGGAGGTCCAGACAGCAAAGGACATGTGGATATAAAGCTTAGCAGAAAGGTTTAGGAGGGCACAAGGGCTAGGTGAAGCTAAATGTGGATGAATCCACCAAGAGAGATGTAAACAGAGAAACAAGGGAGGGTCTGAAAAGGTCACAGAAGGCAAAAAGAAAAGGGTCTTCCTCAAGACAAGACCCCGTGGGGCCATCCATGCACAGGGCCACTTCAGGAGGAGACCCTGAATTCAGGATAGCCTGTGTCCGAGAACAGACAAAGCACAGGCTAGACTGCTCGGGGGTGGTGTTCTACAAAGCAGAGGCTCCAGAAGGGCAACAGGGCAAGAGTAAGGGTACTGGCTAGGAAGCAAGTAAAAGATTGGACAATGGGTCCAGGTCTGAAGGGGCTGGAACTCTGAGAGAAAAAGGAGATCACAGTGAGGTCCAAGATGAGGCAGGGGAGTATGGAAGCCCCTTGAGGAAGCTACAGAACACCACCACACCAGAACCTACGATTTCACTAGCAGAGGTGTTCTGGAAAGAGCTCCTTTGAGACAAGTTAACAGGAAGCCAAAGTCAGGGTAAAGGGCTGGGACAATGTCTTCAGAACCCTGTAGTGCCTTAAGGCCCTGGATCTGGCAGTAGGAGTCATGCAACCCTCTCCTCCAGCAGTCACTGCAGAAAAGGGACACCCACCCTAGCAGGGAAGGCCAGAAGAGCCTACCCAGCCCCTCCATTCCCTTGTCACACCGGCTACTGGCAACAGTCATTTAAAGCTGCCCTCAGTTCACCTTGGAGCCTCTATCTGCCCTTAAGGAAAACAGGGCCCCAATAACATCTAGGAGAAGATCTAAGTCTGTTTTCCAATTTGTATAAAATGTTACTTGTATTATTAATAATAATAACTATGCATATTTTAAATGCAAATATAACTCATGATTGAGGACTGGGAAACCAGCTTTAAAAAGGAAACAAAATGGGGTTAGGTCAGTCAGTAGAGTGTGTGACTCTTGATCTTTGGGTCAAGAGTTCAAGACCCACATTGGGTATGGAGCTTATTTAAAAAAAATTCTTTTTGGGCACCTGGGTGGCTCAGTTGGTTGAGCGACTGCCTTCGGCTCAGGTCATGATCCTGGAGTCCCTGGATCGAGTCCCGCATCAGGCTCCCTGCTCGGCGGGGAGTCTGCTTCTCCCTCTGACCCTCCCCCCTCTCATGTGCTCTCTCATTCTCTCTCTCTCAAATAAATAAATAAAATCTTTGGGCGCCTGGGTGGCTCAGATGGTTAAGCGTCTGCCTTCAGCTCAGGTCATGATCCCAGGGTCCTGGGATCGAGTCCCACATCGGGCTCCCTGCTCCTTGGGAGCCTGCTTCTCCCTCTGCCTCTCTCTCTCTCTGTGTCTCTCATGAATAAATAAATAAAATCTTTAAAAATAAATAAATAAATAAAATCTTTAAAAAAAACAAAAATAAAAATTTTTTAAAAGGGAAACAAAATGAAAATAATAAACATTAATTACATTAAGAGTTTGAAGGGTTCAGATATCATAAATGACCATAGTAACATCAACAAAACACCCAAAGTTTTTCAAATTTCTAGCTTTAGTTACTAGACCACCTACCCCTGCCCATTTGGCTCAATAATAAAAATGAAAACTAATCAAAAGGAAACCATATTCCTGGAAAGAACACCTACCTAATTTTTTTAGAAAGAAAAAAATGGGGGCACCTGGTTGGCTCAGTTAGTAGAGCATGTGACTCTTGATCTCAGGGTCATGAGTTCAAGCCCCACACTGGGCAGGGAGCTTACTTTAAAAAAAAAAAAAAGTCTTGTCTAACGGTTTGCTTACAAACTCCAATGCTTATTTTAAAAATTAACAAACGGACTCGTATATAAACTGGTCTCTTCACAATATTTAACTGACAATTCAGGAGCCTCAGTGATACACAATAGAGAGAGAATGGAGTAAAAGACGTGCTCGCTAGTGTCCTAGAGACAGTATCTACCAAAGAAAAGGACACTTTCAGAAAAACCTTACTAACTCTAGGAAGCAACTAACCACTCTGATTTTCTTAAGAACTGCGCCGTAAGTTAAGGCACAATAAAATAAAATAAAATAAAATAAAATAAAATAAAATAAAATATAAAATCAGGATTCACAGCATTGTCATTTTTTCAAGGATAGTCAAAAAAGTAGCCTTGTCAAGAAGGTAGTGACGGGGTGGTAATCAAGAGGTGCCCCAAAGTAACTGCCCTCCCCCAGGAACAAACAGTATTCAGGAGATTCACCCCATGCTTACTACATGAATACAGGCATTAAAAAATAAGGGTTAAAACAATATTGAAAGAAAAAAGATACACCTCTTTAGCCATTCTGAGAATACTAACTGCTCAACTCGTAATCCTTAGCTCTGTCAGACCCGCTTTCCCTCTGTCTGTGACTGGATATCTGTACTACACAAAGGCAAAGTGAAAGTAATACAATAAATTTAAAATATAAAGCATTAATTATGTACTATCATTATTATGTAGGTTACTGAGCCTCTTTAAATACTTACTAGTTTTCCATTAACACAGAAAGGAGATGTTAAATATGGCAAAACCTCAACTAACCGGAACAGCTGGTGAGTGAGTCACTGACTAATCATGCCTCTCAGATAGCTGAAGGCTTATTTACAACTTTGAACACACAAACTTTTTTGGTTAACTGTTCTGGGTAGATGCTTTAACCCAGACCAACATGGGGAACATCAGTGATTACACAGGAAGACACACAAGGTTCTCTGTCCCTATCCAAATGAGATCGCAGATCGTAGCGACCCCTGCTTTTTACTTTCCCATCTTCTACCTACCCTGTCTTCCCATTCTGCTTCCATCTCTCTCAACGTTCCAATTACCAAGTGTGTCAGGACTGCGTCTAAGGAAAAGTCACCTGGTTCTCACAGCTCCGCTGGCAACCTACAGAGCTCTTCCAAGGGAGATGAACGAGTCCTCCTGTACAGGGTTCTGTGACCTCTATTTTACCTGCTGCCAAAAATCTTTTTAAGAATGTATTTCCTCGGGGCGCCTGGGTGGCTCAGTCGTTAAGTGTCTGCCTTCGGCTCAGGTCATGATCCCGGGGTCCTGGGATCGAGCCCCGCATCGGGCTCCCTGCTCCGCGGGAAGCCTGCTTCTCCCTCTCCCGCTACCCCTGCTTGTGTTCCCTCTCTCCCTGTGTCTCTCTCTCTGTCAAATAAATAAATAAAACCTTAAAAAAAAAAAAAAAGAATGTATTTCCTCAAAAGGAAATTCTGATGCACATGCTACGGTATGGATGAACCTTGAGGACATTATGCTGAAACAAGGCACTCACAAGAAGACAAATACATATGATTCCACATCTATGAAGCAGCCAGAGTTGCAAGTCATAAGACGGAAAGTACAATGGCGTCTGCCAGGGGCTGGCAGGCAGAGGGAAATGGGGAGTTACTGTCAACGGGCTCGGACTTTCAGTTTGGGAAGATGGAAACATTCTGGAAATGGAAAGCAGTGACAACTGAACAACACTGTGAATGTATTTAATGCCAATGAGTTGTACATTTTAAAATGGGAAATTTGGGGGCACCTGGGTGGCTCAGTCGGTTAAGCGTCTGCCTTTAGCTCAGGTCATGATCCCAGGGTCCTAGGATCCAGCCCTGCATGGTCCAGCTCCCTCCTCTCCCTCTCTCCCCTGCTTGTACTCTACCTCTCACTGTCTCTCTCTCTAATAAATAAATATTTTTAAAAAATTGAAATGGGAAATTTTATGTCTATTCCTCACTGTTCACTACGTTCTAGACAGGTGACATGCTAAGTGGTTCTGTGTTGTCACCATCTCATCACTCCAAGAACATTATTTGTTTTGACACAAGAGAAAATGAGCCAAAATGGTATCTTAAAATTATGATCCCAAATTACCATATATTATTTTTAACATGGAGAAAGCATGCTTTACAAAAAGTAACCCATAAGAAAGAACACTAGCAAAAACTCTGAGACCAGAAAGCACTCTAATCTGGGCAGCAAATTAATGTGAAAAGAATGAAAAACTAGCAGCAACTCACAGGTAGCTTTACCACTGAGCAGATATTACACAGCAGCTCCTCAAATATTTTTTAAAAACTATTCAGGGTAAAAATAATAATAATTTGGAATTCAAATCAAAATACTTGTTGGTTAACACTTTAAATTGAATGTCAGCAGGCAAAACTCTTGAGGTATTTTAATAATTGCTCAATTTCTCCACCCATCCCATGTCATTCCAAATACATGACTGTCCTGCACTTGCAACTGTGACAAACTCCCTTCCCTTCCTCATCGAAGACCCTCTCCAAATGTCCGTCCCAGACCAAATAGGTACTCTCAACTGCCCTATCCACCCCAAATCAGTTTAGCAACTAACCTTTCTTTAAATTAAGCAAAAATGTCAAAAAGGAACCTGCATGCAGCACTGCACACCATGAGAAATGCTGCCTCCTAGCCTCTCCCCGCACAGCGAAATGCTTGACTCTGAAGTTACCAACTCTGAAACCACAAAGTTCGAAACTTACTATCTTGTAGCACAACATACAGTCTACATCTTTTGTTTTTTAATTATGTCCTTGAGTGATCATCTAAAGATTAAGAGAGCTGAATAAGGTTAAAAACATCCTCTTGGATAAGAGACTAGAAATTAGTTATATACAAATTTTCAGGTGCCCCGGAGTTAAAGGTTTACATTCAAACTTGTTAAAACTTCCGCAGTGAAGTCACAGTTTTTCTATTAATAACTTGCCTCTGTTCTCATCCTCTTTCCCACTTTTGTAAAATTTAAAAATGAACTTGCAACAACCTGACCACATCCTTTTTATTTTAAATCATTTTCCAATGGGGCTAGTACCATTTGAAGAAAGAGTCATATCAAAATCCCGCTCCCTAAAGTCTAATGGTCCAAAATCCCCCCGGTAACCAAAATCCCCAGAGACTTTCATCCTATTTAACAACTATGTATAAGGAGAAATATTTTTTTTCAATTACAAAACATCCCAGTTAGATAACAAATACTATTTACTAAAAGAAAACTACCCTGCAATAACAAAGTTATAGGAAATCATAAGATAGAAAATCTTTAATATAAAAATATTTGGCATTCAAAATACCTGCCTACATAATGGTCTTTCTGGATTGTATTCATTTATTTAACATGAACATAACATGAAGTTTTAACAAAAAGGTCAGGGAAGTTTAGACAGTTCACCTGTTCTATAGACTTCAGAGTCAAATGATGTCTGCATCCACACCCTCATTCTGTAGCTAAGCCCAGTCCAGTTACCACTGTGAAAGCAAAAGTACCCTACAGAAAGAAGCAGCAAGGTTACGGACAGGAAAAGCCTTTTTAAAGAGAAAAATCAAAATTTTCAAAGAAACAAATATCAAAAGAGGAAATGCCCTTTTATATGCATTTTGTTTCTCATTTTGCACCTTTAATTGCATCTTTCAAAATCTAATAAATTTTAAGTGAAATATCTGATAATGCAAAAGCTAAGAAATCTAAAAGATGCACACACATACAACCAATGGATCAATTATAACTAAGTGATGGATTACTGTCTTAGCTAATGATGCTGTGAATCTTGGAGTACAGTAACCAAATCCAGCTTAGCTGTTGGCTAGCCAATTGACTGGCTTAATCACAGAAAACAGAATTATTCAGCAGAATCCACTTCACAAAAGAAAATCTTTGAACTTTGTGGACTATGCCCCCATAAATCTCTACCACAGGCCTTAGACAGTTCCCAACTTTGCATCACACAGATGTCCTTGCAGTAAAAAACACAGGCCATTGTGAAGAATTATCAAGAATTCACTGACAACTTCTAACTCCTCTCCTTTAGGAGCAGAAACAAGAAAATACACAGGACTACATTAAAAGGTATTTGGGAAGAATAAGCAAATTATTCGAAGTACTTGCTTCAGTGGAGAATATAAAAAACCCAACTTCCTAGAGGGCTAATACAAAAAGGTATCCTAATCATGTTGAAATTAAAAAAAAAATTAATCACACCTGACAATTTTTAGTTACCTTTTGTTTTTGCTTTCATCACTGCAGTTTTAATGACTTGATAAACCAGGCAAATAGGGCGCCTGGGTGGCTCAGTTGGTTAAGCGACTGCCTTCAGCTCAGGTCATGGTCCCGGAGTCCTGGGATCGAGTCCCACATCGGGCTCCAGGCTCAGCGAGGAGCCTGCTTCTCCCTCTGACCCTCTCTCCCTCTCCATGCTGTTTCTCTCTCTCTCTCTCTAATAAATAAATAAATAAAATCTTAAAAAAAAAAAACAGGCAAATATCCTGCATATATAAATCAAGTTAATTGCTGTCATTTAAAAGGTTGTTAAAGCTTTATGCCCACATTCTTTAATTCACTGAACTTTAGAAAATCAATTTTCATTCAATTTTCTCAGCAAATTCTAGGCTTTAAGGAACTGATTCATCTACTAACACCTTAAACACTGACTTGTTGGGAAAGTTCATGATCCATCCTCCAAACCTACTGTCTGGAAATACACCAGTATTCCAAAAATGGGAAGTAACACATGGATACTGGGCCTGTGACAAGGATGCCCAACAACCACAGATCCAAACCTGCAAAGCTTTGCCTCAGCTGACAAGTGGCCTTCTGGCTAAGAAGTCTTAGAATTCTAGGTAGTAAAAACCATAAAAACTGTTATAAAAGCATTTAGAGTCACAGCAAAAATGACCATAACTCCAGGTTTACACACCTGTTGTCTTTCAGCTTAATATTGCCCCTCACCCTCAAAAAGCTGTCCTGTTATAAAGCAAAATTCACTAGTGGTGCCAGAAGTGGTCACCTTGGGGAGGGGAAAGGTGTCTACTGAACGAGAGAAATGTAAAGGGAGCCCTTTGGGAGGCTGAAAATGCTGTGCATCTTGACCTGAGTATGGTTATCAGGGCATATATGTCATTTAAGGTCTTCCTGTAAATTACACCTCAATTAAAAAAATAAATATAAAACACACTGAAATACATTTGTAAATGTCTTTGTTCAAACAAGTGATACAAAATAACATTAGATGTAGCAACTAAGATTTTTTTCCAAATGTATTTTTTTTTTTTAATTTTTTAATTTATTTATTTGACAGAGAGAGACACAGTGAGAGAGGGAACACAAGCAGGGGGAGTTTGAGAGGGAGAAGCAGGCTTCCTGCTGAGCAGGGAGCCCGATCCAGGGCTCGATCCCAGGACCCTGGGATCATGACCTGAGCCGAAGGCAGACGCTTAACGACTGAGTCACCCAGGCGCCCCTCCAAATGTATTTTAATAAAGATGTACATTTATTGTGAGCACTTTTATGCAGAACCTGTCAAAATACAGACTGTGATTTTTTTAATCTCTCATTTTAGAAAGTTGCCAAATTCACATCTGAAAGCATGCAGAAAGATGATCCATTCATTCTCTGATTTTGCAAATAAGGAAAACCAAATCTATGGTAAGAACCATACCGAGATAAGGCAGCTAGTCAATGACAACAGTAGTAACAGAACTGTTTCCTGATCTTGAGCCACTCCCGTTTCCACAAGGCCGTTACTTTTGAGACACTGTAAACAAATATGAACTCTGGATCTACCTATGGCCTAGAAGGACTCCACACACTCCTCAAAATACCAGGCCAACAGGCCCCAAAGTGTACACACATAAAGACACACTCATCTTCCTCATCTCGAGACAACTGGCAAATGATCAATTATATTTTCAGACAGGCATTTTTCTTGCGATGCAATCAAGTGGGGCATCTTTAAAATGTGGTTCAGGAGGAAAACGCATATGCAGGGATTGGCAAAATCCATCTTATTTCCTTTCAAATCTCTTTGATGGTTACTTGGTTCTCAAAACTATGTCACGAAGTAGGACTCATGAAAACATCGCTTGGGGCTGTTCACTAGCACGGCTTTGAGTGGCCCGCCGGGAATAACCCCCACTAAATAGAAATCCTGTCTCTGCCCGGGGTGTCCTACCCAACTCTCTTACACATAACCAGACTTGCAGGTGACCTGTGCCTTGCGGCTTAGTTTCAGACCCCAGTGAACAGCTGACATCTCGCTAAAAACTTAACATACATCCTTTCCGCGGGAATTTATTTCTGTTCTCACAAGGCGTTCCTGCTCCCCACCAGAGCAGGCCTTGCTTCTCAGGACTCTCTCCTCGCCTCTCCACAGCCTCCTCTTCACGGTTTAAAACGAGACTTTAAGAACAGAAATCGAAACGGTCACGGCCCTCCCAAGCGCAGGTCGCTGCCCCGAGCGAGCGGGTCCGGCCCGGGGTCGGGCGGCGGGTGCCGGGCGAGCCCACTGCCCGCTCGCGCGCGGCGCCGGGGAGGCCCGGCGCACTCCACCACGCTGGCCCGAAGCAACCGGTTGCGGCGGCCGCTAGACGCTCTGCAACAGCGCAGCGGCCACCTCGGCCCTCCGAAGTTCCAGCGCGCCCCCCGGCCCCCGCTGCGGGTTCGCGCCCCGGCCCCGGAGCGAGCCCGGGGGGCGGGTCCGCGGGGGCTCGGCGGGCGGGAGCGCGGGACGCGCGGGGAGGGGCGCGCGGCGGGGCCAGCGCGCCGGGGAACTTGGGCGCCCGCCGGTACCGCCGCCCGGCCACTTTCCTTTCACGCCCCCGGGGCTGCCGCGCGCCGCGCCGCCCGCCCGGGGTCGCCGGCCGCCGCCGCCGCTCGCTGCCGCGGCGAGGCGCCCAGGCGCGCTCCTGCAGCCCGGCCGGCCGGCGCGCGGGGCCGCGCGAGGCCGCGCGCGGGCGCCGCGCTCCCCCCGCCCCGCCCCCGCCCCAACGTGCCGCCGCCGCCCGTTGGCGCCTCAACCCGCGCGCCCGCCGCCCGCCGGCTCCTGGCGGTTTTTCGTTGGCAAAGTTGCGCGGCCCCCTGGAGGGGGGCGCCGCGCGGTCCCCCGCCCCAGCGCCGCCGCCGCCCCTTCAGGCCGCCGCGCGGGAAGGCCCAGCTGGCGGCCCCGCTTTTTTACCTGCCGGGAGTTTTCGCGCGCGCCCTCGCTCGATCGCTGGCTTTTCCCCTTCTCGCACTCGTTTTCTTTCTTTCTTTCCTTCTTTTCGCTTCCCCGCGCGGGCGCTTTTTCCGCTTGCGCCACCCGCGCTCGGCCGCTCGCGCCCTCCTTCCTGCTGGGCTCGGCGGAGCGGGGCGGCCGGCAGCTCTCCCCGCCCCCCTCCACCCGCGCTCCGGCGGAGGCGGCGGCGGCGGCGGCGCTCCGCGCTCCGACTCATTCCAATATGGCACGGGTGCAGGGCGCATGCGCCCGCGCCCCCCCCCATCCGCGCTTCTCCCGGCAGCCCGCGCCCCTCGCGCCGCGCGCGTGGCGCCCCCGGGCCGGGCCTCCCCGAGCCGACCCGCAAGTCTTCCAGCCCCGGCTGGGGCCGCGCGGGATGCGAGGTGTTCGGGCAGTGAGGGGCCAAGGGAGGGGTCGGCGCCGCCAGCCACCCCCGCCCCTCGTGCCCCGAGCCACAACTTGCCGCGGACATCCCCGAGGCCGTGGCGCAGGGCACGCGGCGGCGCCTCCGGCCCCCGACGGCGCGGCAGCCCCGTGCGGATGGGCCCCGACAGGGAGACGCGCCCCAGGGACCCAGCGCCCACCCAGTCCCTTACCCGACCCACGAGGGAAGGGCCCTCGCGCCTCACCTCGGGTTGTGCACGGAGCCGTACGGAACCCAGTGGCGTCCGCGGGTGGGGTCTGGCTCCCGGACCGGGGCGAAGCGCGCCGCTGTCGTCCGCACGTGACCGCCCCGGGCAAGATGGCATTAGCCGAGGAACGGACAGAACGGCGGCTGAACCCAGATGGGCGCGTGTCGCCGCCGGAGAGGGCTGCGTCCGCCCTCCTGGCCCACGTCGGGGATCTGGTGCGTCCTTCGAGACCTGGAAGGGCACTCCAGTGCCCGGTGTCTACGAAGTCAGCCTCGGGCCCCCAGGCGCACTGGGTGTCTCCAGGCCTCCGCGGGAGGCGCCCTGTAAATCCGAGTTTTCCTGCCGCTCGGGGCCCCAGCGAGGGGGCGTAAGACGGCTGCCGAATCCCGGGGGCCCGGAGTCGGAACAGAAGTTCAAAGGTGGCTGCAAGGATTCCCCGCAACCCGAGGTGCCCACAAGCGGTTACGTTCTCCGAGCTCGCCCCTTCCCCTGCGAGCGCAGATGCCCGTGGGACACCCCCCTCCTCCCCTCCTGCTACGGGAAGTTCCCTCCGGAAGGGAGTCCTCATGCACCCGAGACCCAGGAGTGCCCCGACTCCTGGGCCCGGGGAGAAGGTCTCGCACTGGGCGCTGATGACTCCTGCCTTTAAGAAAGGAGGCGCCCCACTGCAAGAACGAGGTCTGAGGTGCCAAACGCGGGCTCAGGCCACTTTCCGCTGACCTCACCACCGCGCTGAGAAATATTCCCCCACTTTACAGACAAACTTACCCAAAGTCACGCTGCTGGCTGAATTTGAAATTTTTTGTAACCACCATTTAAAAGACAACATGACAACCAGAGAAAGAAAAATGTACAAATAAGTATCCGTAATACTAGGGAACCCATAAAACCTTCCACCTATGTACATGTCTTTACATAGTTGCAACCGATCACACATTTTTCTCTTGTGTTTGCTATTATCACTTCACATTTTCTTCGATTCACATGATTCATTCTGAAGGTGTGCAGGTATCCTCATGCATTTACTCAGTCTCCTAATTTGGTATATTTGGGTTCTTTACCATTGTTTGCTAATATGTCCTTTAATTCTGCACTGGGGACAAATTCCTGGCATTTGAGTTACCAGGTGGAAGGCAGAGGGGTCTTGCTCCACAGTGCAGTAGGAGCTTCCCAAAGCACTACCCAGCTCACTCCGCTGCCTCCCAGTAATGAGCGTAAGGAGTATAATACACATCTCTAAGCATCTCTTTATTCCCCCTTCTACTTTACTGGTATATCAGTAGTTCAAGGTTACTGTAGCCTTTCTTAGATGACTTTAAAAATGAATGTTTTTTTCATCATTTACTGTCTGTATTCCCCTTTCTGTGAATGGTTGTTCATATCCATTCATCTGCTGGGGTTCTGAAGTTCTTCTAACATTGAATAAGCATTTTTTAAATATTATCAGTATTATTCCTGTGTCATCAATGATGCAAATATTTCCCAGTCTGTTGTTCTTTTTTGTTTTACTTTAATGTTCAATCTGTCATTCTAGTCCTTTGTGATTTTATTGCTTGAATACTGACAAAATGAGCTTTCTTCCACCCATCTGATGGTCTGTTTTCTGCTAGTTTTCTAAAATTTCATTTTATATTTAATTCTTTGATGATAATCCATCCCAAGTTTTTTTCCTGTGTGGAATAAAATATGGACTTAACTCACCACCAGCATCACCTGTTTTTATTGCTTATGCAATCATCATTTATTAAATAATTTTTCCCTTACCCTTTGTATAGTAAAATCTATTTTTACAGTAGGCTTTTGATTCGGGTCGATCTGTTTCTCCATTTCTTTTCACAGACCTCAATTTGAGCAGATACCATATGGATCTAAATATTGGTTCTTTAGAATGGGTTCTAACATCTAACAGGGCTATCTTGCCTTTCACAGAGTTTCCTGTTATTCAGAATATCACTTGGTAACCACACCAGTTTCTGTGTCCATACACATCCTAGTTAACATACAAGGATTAAGAATGCTGGCTTTGAAGATGGGGCCATCTAGGTCCAACGCTTACCAGCCCCATGACCTTGTTAAGTTACTTATCCCATCTAGGCCTGAGGGATATATAAAATGGGGTTAAGAGTAATAACACCTGCCTCACAAGCTCAATGCTAGACACATAGTAAATGTTCAGTAAATGTCAGCTGTTGTTACTGACATTTTTAGTTCTAAAAAAAAAAATTGAGGTTTTTGCACGGAATTGCATTAAACTTATGAATTAATTTAAATAGATCAAATATCTATGTCATTTTCCCAACTGGGACATGTGCTATCTCTCAATTTATTTGAATATTTTAAAACTCAGAAACCAGGTTTCTTGTTGACTCCAGCCTCCCTCTACTTCTTGACCCCTGAGGAAGAGGAAGAGCGGAGATTTCAAGGAATCTCTATAGTGGAGGAAGATTTAAAACCTACCATTTGAGAGTCTGCCTTGTGCCTGGCTGGTGCGGGTGTGGGCGTGGGCACACACGCACGAAATCTCCTCTAACCCTTGCACCATCCCTCGGGGTAGACCGTGGTGTTCCCCGTAGACAAAGAGCAAACCGGAAACTTCCAGGTCACTTAGTGAAAGGCAGAGCTAGGCCACAAACCAGGTATGCCAGTTTCTGCTGCTTGGAAATTCAGGTGGGAGTCATGCACAGAAGAGACCGCCCCCAGAAGAGCATGAAGAAAACGGGCTTCTAGTCATGGCACACCCCTGCCCCAAAGCCTCCCAGGGCTTTCCACCGCTACGTCCAAAAGACCTACTTTAGCCTGTGAGACTAGCCCTGCCCTCCGTCCACACTTATCAGTTACCACTCATCTGCCTTGCTTGCTGAAGTTCAGCTGTATCTGTCTCCTTTCCACCCTGTGAGTATGTCAAGGTCCTTCCCACCACAGGGTCCTTGCACAGATTGTACCCAACGCCTGGTACACTCTTCATTTCGCCTCCTGCACCCACCTTCACGTAGCTGGTACCTTCACATTGTTCTCGTATCTGTTTAACAAGGTGGTCTCCTCAGAGAAGACGTCCCTACCTATCCCACATAAACAGGTTCTCTCTCTCTCAATCTCCTTCCCTCCCTTCCTCCCTCCTGATTGTTTCTTCACAATTACTTTTTATAATTTAATCCATATTTGTCATTTGTTTGGGTTCTGTCACCTTGTCTAATCCCACAGAAAGATATCAGTCCCCCTGAGGGCAAAAAGGAAGCTAGCCCTTTCCCTGACAGGCAGTGGGTGGATGAGAGGGTGTCTACTGGTCAGCTGGTAGCATCTAAGACCAGAGTTTGGCACACCATGAGGCACCTTGGCCATTCCTAAACTATGTCTCTATCTCTTACTGGCTCTGTGGGGTAGAGGTTTTACCCCCTGTCCTCACTGACCATGGGATGAGTGTTTAAACGTCCCATATGAATGCCCTGTCCCTTGAACCCTTGCCTGCTATCCCTAGGTGGGCCTGTTCTCTGCAGTTGTATTGCCGCCTAGGACCTTGTTCTGGATGAGAACATGAGGGCCAGGCCCGGACCGTAGGTACCAGGAGAGCCCTCGGCCATGGCTAGAGGCTGTTTTTAAGCCCAGAAAAACTTAAGTTCTGAAGCCTGCCAGGCCCTGCTGTCAGCCATCAGCAGGCCTCCATTGCCACTGGGCAGCCAGCTCCCTTTAATCATCAGCCCAAGTGAGACAAGTCCCATAATGACTCCCCGTGGCTAATTACCCAAGTGATCAAGTGATTACCACCAACAAGTCACTGCTCACATCATGCTACTGTCCACAGAGGCCTGGTCCACTTGCTGGCCCTGCTGCCTTGGGGCACAGGCCACCTGCCCTGCTCTACCTCCATGTCTCAGCTCCTGCAAATGTCCCCATCAGGCATCCCTCTCTCCTATCCTGTGTTGGAATGGAAAAGACTTCCAATCAAGTCCAGATTTAATCAGAAATCAGGTGACTTCTTTATGGGACCTTCTTTATGGGAGCCTTCACCTCTCTGGGCCTTAGTTCCCTCATCTCTGTAAAATGGGGATGAAGCCACCTGTCTACCTGGGTCCCGACAATCCAAGGACATAATGTTTGTAAATACTCTTTGCGAACTATAAACAACAGAGTTATGAGAAATAATTGGCCTGGTCCCAAAGCCACTCCTCCAGGAGACCTCTCAAGATCTCTCCATTTCTTTCTCTGTCTACCTAAGTCACTTAGCTTGTTTTTCCCCAGTTGCCTATTTTGGGAAAGGCACAGGCCCGGACCCCATTTTCCAACCTTGAGCGCTACAAGCCCAGGGCCATGCCCCATTCATTCCCAGGGGAATCTCTCTGCCTCTACATCCCTCTTTTCACAATTGATGGAGGAAAAATAAATTAATGGGCACAATGTTTTCAATTTTATATTATTGGGCATGCATTTCTGCACCTTCAACTTCTTATCTGCTAACAAGAGCTCACAGGTACCAAACAGGTGACCAAGGACTCTCAGCAATGCAAGGGCAACCGGGCTGGGGTTTCTCTTGGGGGTGGTGAAATGTTCTAAAATTAGATATGGTGATGGTTGCACAACTTCACGATATATTAAAAAACATAAAATTGTACAATTTAAAAGGGTGAATTTTATGGTATGTGACTAAGACCTCAATTAAAAAATTGTATGAGAGGGATGCTTGGCTGGCTCAGTCAGTAGAGCATGTGACTCTTGATCTCGGGGTCGTGAGTTCAAGCCCCACACTGAACATAAAGCTTACTTAAAAAACAATGTAGGGGTGCCTGGGTGGTTCAGTCGGTTAAGCATCTGCCTTCGGCTCAGGTCATGATCCCAGGGCCCTGGGATCGAGCCCCGCATCGGGCTCCCTGCTCCACGGGAAGTCTGCTTCTCCCTCTCCCTCTGCCTCCTCCTGCTCATTCTTTCTCTCAAATAAATAATAAAATCTTTTTAAAAAATTTATGGGAAAAGTCTATAATGACTGCCACAGAGAACAGAAACTGGTAACCCTTGGATCAGATGCAACCCACGTAGTGCATTGCTTGGGCAGCACAGTGAGGTTGTTCACAATACTCCTTTTTTTTTTAGGTATAATTTGCATACAATAAAATGCACCCATTTTATAGGTGTACAGTTCTCTGAGTGCTGACAGAGGTGACCACCAGCACAATCAAGATACGAAACGTTCCATCGCCCCAGAAAGTTCCTCTCATCCCCTTCCAGGGACTGCCCCACTCACAGGCAACCGCTGGTCTGATTTCTATCTCTGTAGATAGATAAAAATTAAAAATTCGTCATACAGTAGTATTCCTTTGTGTCTGTTTTGAGATTCACCCATGTTGTTAGGTGTATCAGAAGATGATTTCTTTTTATTTTTTTTAAGTAGGCTCCATGCCCAACATGGAGCTTGAACTCATGACCCCGAGATCAAGAGTCACATGCTCTACAGACTGAACCAGCCAGGCGCCCAGATGATTCCTTTTTTTTTGTCCCCTCTAATGTTTAACCACTCCTTTATTTCAGGTTAAATAATATTATTTCAATCATACAGAATGCCCAAGGAATAGAAGTTCAGCAGCTCCTTATTCTACTGGTCTTCAAAATATTGTGCCCACACCAGTGACATTTTGAGTACATATCCTTCAGTATGTTTACTTCTGTTTAAATCATATTATTTTATACATATATACTATTTTAGTAAAATATCACAGACATTATAAAACATATGCTAAATATAGAAATTTTAAAAGGAAAATGAGAAAATACTACTTTTTTTAAAAAATGTTTTATTTATTCATGAGAGTCAGAGAGAGAGATAGAGAGAGGCAGCGGCAGAGGGAGAAGCAGGCTCCCCGCTGAGCAGGGAGCCCGATGCGGGACTCGATCCCAGGACCCTGGGATCGTGACCTGAGCCGAAGGCAGAGGCTTAACCATCTGAGCCACCCAGGCGCCCCGAGAAAATACTACTTTTAAATAATTTTTATTTGTCAAAGGATATAACCATTGTGCCCCTCATAAAATATTATATTAAATGATTATATAATAATGATATTAAAGAAAATTATGAAATCTACGATATTGTTAAAGAAAGGAATGTGATTGAAAATCACATTTTTTACATTGCCAAAGTATATGAAGACATACAATAGATTACACATATTTAATTGTAGAACTTGATTAGTTTTGACATGTAACTTTACCTATGAAACCATCAGTACAATAAAGAAAACAAAGATTTTCATCATTCCCCAAAGTGTCTTCACATCTCTTTGCAATCTATCCCTCCCTCCACCACCCGCCCCCAGGCAGCCACTGATCTGCTTCTTTAAACTACAGATTAGGTTGCATTTTCTAGAATCTTATATATATGGAATGATATAGTAGGTACTCTCTTTTGCCTGTCTTCTCTCATATAGCATCATTTTGAGATCCTTTCATGCTATTGCATGTAGTAGTAGCTGATTCCTTTTTCTTGCCAAGTAGTATTCCTTGTATGGATATACCACAATTTGCTTATCCATTCCCTTATTGATAGGCATTTGGGTTCTTTCCACTGTAGGGCTACCATGAACAAATATTTAGTAATTAGTAATATAACATATTTATGAAAATATATAATAAAATTAAATGTGAAATAGTAAGTGCATATGTATATGTAATATGAAATATGTAATGTGTAAATGAAAATAGTGTAATTATATAATAATATATAATATATGATAATTATATGATATATAGCATGCATTAAATATATTCAATATATAATAAATGCCTCATTAACAGTCATATATATAAAAATGTATGTATACACACATGCACACATACTTATATATGTAAATATATAAATATACACACACACTTTTATTTAACATGTATGTCTTTAATGGGGCATTTAATCCCCATTCCTTGTAGTCCTCTACCCATTTGCTCTGGGTAGCACATTGAAAAAAGGCAGTCATCCAGGCTTCACCCCAGAGAGGCAAATTCTAAGACCCAGGGGTCAGGTTGGGGCTGAGGGGCTGGCATTTGAAACCAAGACACCAAGTCTCCCTATGCTGGCCAAGGACTCCTATCTCTGGCTGCTTGCAGCCCAAGAGCCAGGAGGAAGTCGGGAGCAGAGCCAGCTCAGCCATAGAACGTTCTCCAGGCTTGTCATGGCCCTCCTAGAGGGTCAAAGTTGGGAGATTCATAAAGAGAGCTCACTATTGGGCCCTTGGAAAGGAGTTGGCAGCTCAAGCCCACCAGGAGAGGAAAAGGTAAAGGGAGATATGACCATGGACCCTCCCTGTCTCTCCCCAGAGCCACCTGCGTGGCTTGGGCAAACATAGCCTGAATCCACCTGATGCTCAGGGTCCTCTCTCCACACCCTGCCTGCTTGCTGTAACTGGAGACCATGGTCCCCACCTATCATCGACCTTGTTTCCCACTCCCCACCCCTTCCCATGCTGCCATTTTTCCTTTTTTTATTAAGGTTAGCTTATATATAATAACTGCTAGCATATCGGTGTGAATCTAAAATGTTAACAAGGACATTTAATATGTTTGCTCGACGCCCCTTATAGCAACAGGGCACCTTAATCTCCCTGATGAACAAAAGCCTCACAGTTACCCAGCTGGGGTTAGCAGCCAAAAGCATGATGCCACCTCAAGGCCCCCAATTTGGTCCCTGCTTGTCAGCACTGGGTTGATTTAGGAGGAAAGAGATTCCTGCATAATACAGACCAAGTCAGGAAAAACACCAATGGACCTTGCTTTACCCAGTGACTTTGTACAAAATGAAGTATGGTCAATTGAATCCTAATTTTCTCATTACTTACTTTGTAATTCCTGAGATGTGTGCTCTTCATTCCTGCTGGGTCTTGCTCCTAAGGCTTCCAATTTCCACTCTCCATTGTCCTCCTCCAGGCAGGTCTGGAGTACAAAACCCGAGGCACTCACTTAACATCTTGATATCAATTACTTTATCCTTAAAATTCGGCTAGTAGCGCCCGGGTTACTAAGCAGAGCACGGCGCTCCAAGATGTCTGGAGATTCTTTTAGCTCCCAGATCTGGGATTGAGCTGTGAACACACTTGTGAATATTTCAGAGAAGGAGTTTTCTAGCGTGTTTCCAAGCAGCAGAGCCAGACTAAACCAGTCATCCATCCTTCCTCTTACTGACCCCTGCTGTGTGCCTGAGCGGGCTGGATTGAGTCCTCACATGCCCTGCCCCCAGAGGTGCTCCCAGCTGGGTGACGCTCTCCCTAGGGCTGGTTCCATGACAGAGGGGTATAGACAAAGCCTCCCTCCAAGGGAGGAGGCCTGATTTCCTATCCTGAGAAGGAAGCAGGAAACCTGAGTCGTAGCCCAGCTCTGCTTATTACTGTGGGGCCACAATCCCTTCTCTCTCAGGGCCTTGCTCGTCCTCTGCGCAAGGGGGTGGAGTGGGCAGCTTGGAGAGAGTCTCTATAGACCTTCTCAGTGCCTTTGTGCTGGGTCATGTACTAGATCCAATATGGTGGCGGGGGAAGGGCTGCTAGGGACCGGCAGCCTTGGGGACAGGCTGTCTTCCAACAGCAAATGTCCTGTGCGCCTTTCCTGACAGGACCCCAGCAACCAGAGGATTCGGTAAGAGCATGTACCTAAAGGCCTTCGTGTGGTGCTTGATTTGTAGTTGGTTATCAGCAAATGTGAGTACTCTTCTCCCTCCCAGAGGGTGCAGCCCACACCTGCCCACATCAGCCAGACCCGTCCATTGCAGTAGGATTCTGGGTCCCCCTGGAGGATGTCTGCCACTCCTAACAGCCAGGCCCATCTCCAGATGGGGCAAGGAGGTGGGCTCTTTGAGGCACCTGAGGATCTGGAGCAGAAGGACTTCCAAGGATAAACAACTGAAATTTGCATACATCGCTATTGGCAATTTCTTATAAAGTTCAACACGTACTTACCCTGTGATCCAGTTTCTCCACTCATAGGTGGAGAAATGAAACCACAGAAATAAAAACATGTCCACACACACAGGCTTGCCCAAGAATATTCACAGCGCTTTTATTCATTATAGCTGAAAACTGGAAACCACCCAAATGCCCACCAAAGGAAGCATAGATAAACAACTTGTGGTACGCCCATACACTGCAATACTACCCAGTGATAAAAAGGAATGAACAAATGTCACACAGAACAAAAAGGATGAATCTAAATAACATTGTACTGATCAAAAGAAGACAGACCCAAAAAAAGATCATACTGTATGACTACATTAACTTGATAGTCTAGGACAGCAAAACCAATCTCTGATGATAGAGGTCAGAATAGTGGTTAATTCTGGGGTAGGATATATTGATTGGCAAGGGACACAAGGGAATTTTCTGGAATGATGAACCTTGCTCAGGGTCACAGTTACGCAGGTGTCTGTCCGTCAAGTTGTACAGTCATGATTAGTGCTCTTTACTGAATGTAGGTTATTCCTCAGTAGGAGAAATGAACCTCCAGTGTGTGCTGTTGGAATGGGGAAGCTCTAGGGAAAAGCAGGCAGGGGCTCATGCCTGCACACCAGGACTCCCTTCGTCCAACACATCCTGCAGGACCCTGGCTGGGAATTCATCCTCCTGGTTCGGGTATCAGTCGCAACCCAACGCCTAGCCCACTGGCTGGCGAATGAGCTCATTAACAGGTAAGTACGGTTGACAGCATGGAGGCCTTGGAGGCTTTTCCCACCGCCACGCCAGCAGATCACAGCCTGACGGGCCACATCCTGCCCTCAAATGAGCTGGGCCACCTTTCAGCGTTGGACCCCAGGGCCCTTCTGAGGCCCTCGGACTGCCTGACCGGGGTGGGGCACGAAGGCCAGCTGTAGCCAACCTTGCCGGGAGGGGGTGCTCAACATGACCCTCTCCTGAGGGTCCATTCTGGTGCAGGAGGCCACAGGGCTGGACCCCGATAGACCTCAGCCACTGCACCCACCCTGGGGTCACCTGTCTGTGTTTATTTCTGCCCTGTTTTTCCCCCAGCTCGGCCTGTCTGCTCTTCCCTCCGCCTGAGCACCAGCCTTCCGCAGACCCCCACCTGTTACTTCCTGAGCGCCGATTCTGCGGGAGAAATGATCCCCAGGGACCCGCACCCACACCTGTGCCAAGACGTGGTTTCCTCACAGGGGAACAGACCCCCCACACACACACCTCCCAGGAGGACCCCCAGGTAAGGCATGGATTTACAGGTGTGCATGGGTGCCTTTGGCATGGGCCCACAGACAGCTGGCCCCGGGATGCCAGTCACCGCTTATTGGGCATCTATCTACTAAACCCCGGGCAATTTTGGATGAGTGAGGGCTTGTGCCCCCCCCCCCCGATACGTGTGTGGCACCGCACTGGGTGGTCTGTTCATGCGCCGGCTCATTCGGTTCTCACCACAGCCCTGTGACGTAGGCAGTATTCTGTCCCCTTTACAGATTGTGAAGCAGAAGCTCAGAGAAAAATCACCTGCCCAGACATTCTCTAACATAACCCCCAAAGTGCCTCAGGCAGGCAGGAGGCCCGTCCCGCCCTCCCCGCTGCTCTCCCTCTTTACCCACCCTCTCCCACGCAGGGCCTTCTTTGGACAGAAGAAAGTGAGCCCAGGGCCTCCTAAGAATGGCCTTTTCTGAAAGCCCATTTCCATTATCAACTGGGTTTGCCCTCTCTTGCCCTGGAGCCCTTGATGGCTAGCCAGAAAACTCCAGCGCTCTTTGCTGGAGGCATGGAAGAGGGACAACAAGCTCAGGGAGGGTCTGCAGAAACACCTGAGATAGGTCCAGGACACTTCAGCCTCTCCCAGCACGTAGCCTGGTGGATACTAAAATCCACACTGAGCTCCCAGGACCTGGGCCCCATCTTTCAGCTGCCCGAAGCACCCACCTGCCCATTGCCTCTCTACCTCTTGTTCCAGGTCCCCCTTCACCCCATTTTCTGGAGGCAGAAAGTAAAGCCAGAGAGAATGAGATTGTTCATCCAGAGGCAGAGGTCCAGGAAAGGTTGACCTTTTCCAATGGGTCACTTTAGGCCCAAGCAAGGACCATGCCAGCCACATCTTCAGCCAGCCCTGCTGTCAGATGTCAGGGAGAACTTGGGGCCGGGATGTAGTCCAGGTCCAGCCTGGAGGAGAGGGCCCCTCAAGCAGCTGACCCCAATCTCCAGGGTCTCTTGGGCTCAGGGAAGGAGCCGAGGTCAGGAGTCGGCAGGCTATGCTTTAGGACAGGGCTCACCAGATAGCTCCTGCCTCAGTAGACACATAAGACCTTTGGGGTGGGACCAGGTGCCTCCCACTCTGTAATCTGGGCACATTCCATGGGGTTGGGCAGAGGTCGGGCCCTTGGGTGATCTTCCCAGCTCTGCCCCTGTCCTTCCATGTGAGCTGAGTGTGAGAGGTAGTAGTAGTGTGAGGTTCAGTAGTTCGGGTAGGAGAGCAGGATAGGCTGCAGGCCCCAGTGAGATCTGCTGGTGGGCCAGAGCAGGGGAGGCTGACAGAGATGAGAGACACCTAGCTTCCATCCCCGAGAAGAGCACCATCCATGGGAAGACCAGCCAGGCCCCAAATCACAGTAGCTGAGGATCAAGGGCATGGGTGGGCCTCAGGAAAGGGAGAGAAGTGGGAGAGGTCCTGGAGTGGGATGAGGTGAAGGGGCCAGGTCTCAGCCAATGGAGGGGGATGGAAATTTAGTGGGGGTAGACTAAGAAATTGTGAGAGGCTTGGGGCAGGGAGGGACAGAGAAGAAGAATGAGACAGGCACCCCAACCCAGCAGCCAAGCTGGGTCTCCATTCTCATCAGCCTCATGAGCCTTACGATCCACAGCATAGCAACAGCTCCACAAACAGGCCCCCAAGACCCCCTCGATCTCTGGTGCTCCCTGGCAGTATTGGGAAAGCCAGGATCAGCCTCACTGGGGATATGATGCCCAGCAGTTCCAGGGCCCGAGGGCCTCTCCCTCTCTGTCCCAGGGCAGGAGTGAGGCTGCCTGAGCCAGGAACTACTCATCCCCTGTCCTGGTCAGAGAGCTCCAAGCTTGGCTGGAAGAGTGAGGCCAACCAAGGGGCTCAAATGCAGGTCCTTGATCTCCATGGCTGCAGGCGGGGCTCATGAGGCCAGCAACCTGCCATTGGTGCCTTTAATGGGCACCCACTTCCCGATAGCACCAAGTGGCCCTACATGAGCAGTGGCCAGGCATGGAGCAGCTTCTTGCACGGCTCCTCCTGCCCAGGGGAGGGGGTGGGCATCCTCACGGAGAGCATGGGCAGCGCTCCTTGGCCTCATGGTTGGTCAGGTCCAGATGAAGGCAGATGGCAGGTGCCTGCCACCCCGTTCCTGCCACGCCCACCAGGGGCCCTGCATGCACATATTCTCGACAGGAGGGTCACAGGAGGATGTCTCTGCTCGGCCGTTACACTGCCGGGGCTGGAATCCAGCTACCAACCTCGCTATGGGATCTGAGGCAAACGAAAGCCTGCCTGAGCCTCAGTTTCCTCATCTGCAAAAGCAGGGTGATTCCAACAGCAACAGCCCCGAGGAGTTATGATGGGTGCCCAGCTTATGGTCAGCCCTCAGTAAATGTCTACCCTAACCCAGCCGACAGGGTGCAGTCAGGTGAGTCCTTCCCTGCCTCAGTTTCCTTAATGTGCCCAGAGGAGGCTGGAGGGCCTCTCCCACTGATGTTCTAAGAAGGGAGAGTGACTGGGCAGGCTCAGGACTGGGCCGGCCGGAAGTGAAAGCCTGAAGGCACAGGGAGGTCTTGTGGGGTCTGGGGCCCAGGTGGACTTCTGGCCAGCGTCCCAGCCTCCGCTGGAGCTAAGAGCCGTCCTGCAGCCTAGGCCGTCCACATCCAGGGGCCCGCGGCGCCATTGTTTCCTTCTGGCCCTGTTCAGCTCTCGAGCCTTCTGGAGGAAACACACGGGAGAGTTCTGCCCTCTAGTGGCCACTGGTGGCTGGGCCGCTCCCCAGCTCCTGGGCCTCAGAGGAGCCCACTTCCCCTCTGCCTTCTCCAAGTGCCTGCTTGCTGCACAGAACAGGCCCATTTCACAGGGGCTGAAACTGAGGCTGGTCCCTGGAGCCAGCACCCAGGAATCTTAACCTCTGAGCACCTTTGAGCTCTGAGGTCCCTGCTTCCAGATGTGAGCCCCCCAGCCCGAGGCTCTGGGTGGTCCTAGGGTGACAGGGCCTGAGTGTGCCATGAGGGATGGCTGCCTGTGCCCAGCAAGAGGGCATGGCACTCACAGATGATGGTCAGTACGAGCGCTCTAGGGGTTGGGAGAGCCTTAGCTCTGGAATGGGGAGTGTGTTTCTGCCTGGCTGGAGTGGGGCCTTCCCTGAGTACATACAGCCTCTGACATCAGGCTGTGGCCAGTGCCCATGGGTGGGGAAATATCACTGGAGTTGAGGATCTGGCCTAGGGCTTGACACAAAAGGTGCTTTGCCTCTGGACACCCCCATCTCTGCCCCAAGCCCCAAGAGAAAGGGGGCAGGGGACATGGGGGAGGAGGGGAACGTAAGGGGAAATCCCGCCTCTCCAGGGAGGCAAGAGTGTGTGCCTGGGCAAAGAAGCAAGTCTTTCCTTGCCTCTACTGGGCCATGGGCTGAGGCTAAGACCTCAGCCTCAGGAGACCCCCAGGCCCTCCATGCCAGGCCCTGAGCCCCCCTGCCCTCCCTTTCCAGCATCTGAAAGTGTGAAGAGTCATGACTCCTGCCAGGCACAAGATTCAGCATGAACAAGGTGGGCCCGCCCATCCCTGGGGGCAGCTCGCACCGGGATAGGCAGTGGCCAGGACAGCCCGAGCTGCAGTGGCTCAGAGCCTTCCCACCTGGGTCCTACAGGAGACCCCGCAGCTCTGGGGAAGGGCCTGTTCCAGGAAGCGTCTAGGTTCTGCCCAGGACATCAGAGCTCCAGCTCCCCGCCCCCCCATGCACACTTCCTGCTCCCAATTAGCACTAATTGGACAAGAGGGAGAACCCACAGACCGTGCAGCAAAGCATTCATGTCTGCAGGGGCCCAGGGAGGCAGGCCCCACCAGGGCCCAGGTGAGCCAAGCTTTGGGGGATGGGCCCTGGGGTCTCTGTCTCTCTGAGGGGGATCAAGTGACAAGGCCACATCTGCCAGGGGCCCCAGTGGTCCCACTGGAAGATGCGAGCTTCTTCAGGGCTAGGGCAGAAGTTGGGGACGGGGAGCCTGACACACAGCCCCCTCTCAGCCTAGCATTTGAGGCCTTCACACCAGCTACTCACGCCAACCTGGCCTCTCATTTCTTCTGCTTCTGGTCCTCACACATCCACCCACCCATTCATGTATTCACTCATTCCTTCATGCATTGAGCGTCCATGGAGCCCCTCCTATGGCCAGGCCCTGCAACCACAAAGGATGACATGCAACCATCGGCAGGGCTTTGGAGGCCTGCTGAGGGCCAGGACCTCCTCCTCAGGGCCCTGGATGGTCAGAGGCAGACCAGTGATAAGATGGGCCTCAGGGTAGGAGGTCCCTGTGCTTAACCCCTCCACCGGAGCAGCCCTCTCCTCTACCACTCACCCCCACCCAGGCCTGGGCCCAGGTTGGCATGGGCCACCCTGGCAACCCACTGGGCGGCTCCATTTCATTCTGGGTGAGGAGAAAAGGCCAGGCCGGCAGCGTGGTGTGCTTGTGAGTGGAAGGATTGGCCCCATATCCTCCTCCGTGCGGCCGTGGTTGGCCCTCTCTGGTGAGGCTGTTCCCTTGAGCATCCGGATTGGACTCAGGGGCTCTGCCATCCATGAGCAGGCCTGAGGGCACAAGCACGGCAGGAAGGCCCAGGACTCAGGGGTCAGGAGGAGCAGGGGGCTCCAAGTCCAAGCTGCTACGCGGTGGGGCTGGAACACGGATGCCTGAGCCCCCTGAGCCCAGCCCCCAGAGTGCGGGCCCTGAGCCAGCCAGCCCCCTTGGCACTCCACCACATGGCTCAGGCCCGCAGTCCCCAGCTGGGGGGGCCAGGAAGAATGCAGGTGGGTCCGGCGGGGCCCCCATTCCCCAGAACATCCCCACCAGGGAGACAGAAGCTTGGCTCTGCTCCCCTTCCTTCCCCACCTTAGACATCACCCAGTCCTGGGCAATTTGGTGTTGTCATGACAACCACACACTTTCCTCTTCCCTACTTAGCAGATTGAATCTGAGTTGCAGATTAAATCCTGGTGAGCTGTCTGTTTAGAAAGCGTGCGGCTGCTTGGAGCGATGTATGCATCTTCAATTTCCCAAGCGCCTCTGAAGCCCACTCCTTGTTTCTGATGGCTGAGGCCAAGGAGGTGCGCCCCGCACTGCTCCCTGGGGTGCTGCTCCCGGGGGTGGTCCCAGCCCAGTGGCAGACCCCCAAGATCTGGCTTCCCACCAGCACAACCGCCTGGACAGCACTCTGGTGTGTCGCCTCTGAGGGAAGCTGGACAGCGGCCGTCAGCGGCCCCAGACAATGCACAGGCCTCTTTGATGGCAAGAGCTCTGGACTCAGGAGGCTCTCTCCGGCCCCTTCAGGGGAGTGTGGTGCTTTTAGGGACTCAGGCAACCATGGCTGACGGTTGCCTTTGTGTGAACAACCGGATGACTGGGCCCTCAGGCCCCCAGAATGACCTTAACCTCCGCACTTTCCCCAGAGCCGACCTTAACCAACCCTGACCAACAAAGATCAGAGCTCACCGGGAGTGGGGTCAGAGCTCAGCGCCCTGATGAAGCAGACCTGGGAGGGGGGACGAATGGCCCTGTCTGGAATGAGGGGTGGCGGTGCTGGTGGCCCTGGGAAGCAGGCAGGGCACTTGGGCAGGGGCATCATGGGCACCGAGTCCTTCTCTCCAGAGGGCTTGGGCTGTCATTGGTCACCTCCTACCCTGGATGCCAGTTGTCCCCAGGGCCAGGCAGGCCCACTTTGTTCGTGCCGAATGCTCGGTGCCTGGTCTGGAGCCATGACTCGTCACAGTTTCAGCCTGGCCGCTGGAAGGGCAGGTAGCACGAGGGTGGGCAGAGAAAGGCGTGGCCCAGCCTGTAGTCAGGTCTGCCTGGGCTAGGGATGGAAAGGGCATGGGGAGACATTCAGGACAAGCAGGAGGACCTGCCTCTGCCCTCAGGACTCACGTGCAGTCCTGTTGAACCCTCCGCGTGGTCCTGTTCACGTGGCTGTCATCCCCCTGGGCTGCGGCAGCCTCAGGCTGGAGGCTGTCTCCTGGTTTAGGCATTTATGGTGTTCACTCAGAGTTTTCTGATTTTGTAGGGGAGAGCATAAAGTACAAGAAGAAGGAGAAGGAGAAGGAAGAGGAGGAGGAAGAGGAGAAGAACGAGGAGGAGGAGAAGGAGGAGGAGGAGAAGAAGGAGGAGGAGGAGGAGAAGGAGGAGGAGGAGGAAAAGGAGAAGGAGGAGGAGGAGAACGAGATGGAGGAGAACGAGAAGGAGGAGGAGAAGGAGGAGGAAGAGAAGGAAGAGGAGGAGGAGGAGGAGAAGGAGGAGGAGAAGGAGGAGGAGGAGGAGAAGAACGAGGAGGAGGAGGAGAAGGAAGAGGAGGAGGAGGAGAAGGAAGAGGAGGAGAAGGAGGAGAAGAACGAGAAGGAGGAGAAAGAGGAGGAGGAGAAGGACGAGAAGGAGAAGGAGGAGGAGGAGGAGGAGCCGCTGGGCAATGAGCCCGATGTGGGGCTCCATCCCAGGACCCTGGGATCATGACCTGAGCCAAAGGCAGATGCTTAACGACTGAGCCACCCAGGTGCCCCCTGTGTATTCCTTCTGCACAGTCTGAGGTTAGGTCTTACCTCAATGACTTCAGGCCTCTTAAACACACAGGCAACACTCAAAACCCATTAGTGCTTCCTTAGGTCAAATCAAAAGGTGGAAGTATAGTGAAGTCATTCAAATGCAAACTACAGGATTCCTCACAAATTACTGGTATGAAGGTAGAAAAGATACAAAAAAGACCTTATAATATCATAGATTACCAAAATATTCTACAGTTTGCCCTAACAGAGAGCAGCTTTCCCAAGCTGCTGCAAAATGATCCTAAAATCACTAGCAAGAAGAAACAGTATAAGAATAAATTTTATGTTTACATTGGCTCCACGTCATAATTTTTCTCCATGCTGGTTTCCTCAGAAAGATCTTTATGGTACAGGCAATAATGACAGTGATATCTAAATCTTTCCACTCTTGATTCACCCTCCTCTGTTTCCTTCTGCTGTAGATCTTTTTGAAGCTGGGACCCGGGGTTGAGGTAACGCTGGTATTGAATCATTTGAATCATCCTTGCGATCCTTTCTTTCCGAGCAGTTAACAAAGTCCTTACTCCAGTCCTCCTCCTGCTGCTGCTGAGGATGCGCTCAACCAGCCCCTGTGGTTTCGTCTCTGTCCTGCTGTTGGGATGCCTATTCTGGTAGAGGGGAAGGGAGTTTGAAACTAGAGTCGAGAGTCAATTTACCAAGGTTCTTTGTTAATACTTTGGAGATAGTTTGAGAGGCATCTGAGCCTTCCTGAGAATTCTCTTCACCGGGCATCTGAGATAATCCCCGGGCCCAGGTTGGGTAATGCTGCTTTGGCGAATCCATTGGAAGCCCAGTCACAGACCGAAGCTCCTCCTCGATCTTCGGGGTCCAGTGGGAGGTGATGCTCAAGACTCAACTTGCTACGAAGTAGCCTTGGAAGAACTTTATAGCCCAGAAAGAGCGAGAAAAACCCAAACTCCAACAAAGTGTGGAGTGGCAAGAGAAAGAACAAACCTCTAAACTTCAGTCGGGTTTCCTCTTGAAACTACTGTTTACATAGTTTTAAACACATAAACACTGACTATCCCTTTGCCCTGGACTGTGCCACTGGAGGGATGGGAGGGAAGTGTGTGGAGAAGTGCCTACCAGAGCTCATTTTTCCATACTATGAGGTCTATGTTCTAACAGGGGAAAAATCAAGAAATAGCAATTATATAAGCAAATTATTGAGAAATGAGAAGGTAAACAGATGAAGAATTGGCCAAAGGAACTGAAAGGAGGGGCCAGGGAGAGGGAAGCTCAGGGTGGGGGGCAGAACCCACCAGTTTTGGGTTACCAGCCTTGTAGTACTGTTCAACTTTTAAAACTTTGGACATGTATTATTTTGATCAAAAGAAAAATTGAAAATAAAACCAGGTAGGATTTGGATAAAGACTTTGTAAATCGCCCAGTAAATCACGAAGTCGGGAGAGAGCACAGCAGGGATCTGCGCTCAGGTCTGTGGCCAAAGGCATGAGAACTTGGGGTCACTTTGTCAAGACCATGGACTCAATCTATGGGCTGGGCAGCTCGCCAAGCCCCACCTCACAAAGGCTGCAAAAATGGGCTTGGAGCTTAAGGGGATGCACACCATGCCTTTGGGCAGGGAAACAAAGGCTCAAAGCCACCAGCCCGTGCAGGGCACGTCATGCCCGGGGTCAAGCAGGAGCAGCAGAGATGCCTTCCAGGCTGTTCCCTTCCTTTCTGCTTACCGGGGGCTTTTGTCCCCGAGTTCTCCGTGCAGTCAGGCTGATTAATAAGACGAGAGCTGGGGCATCAGTGACTTTCCCGACACTTTCTGGGAAGTGATTCCTTGGGGCAGACGCACACTCTCTTTCTGGCTGCAGGAGGCAGCGGAGCGTGGAGGGTCAGGTCCTCGTTGCCAGCTTGTGGTCACCAGGGACACCGAGGCCCGCTGTTCCCCCAGGGTTTCCCTGGCCTCAGCAGTGACCGGCCGCCGTGATACCCCAGTTAATGCTGACCATGACTGGGTGCCTGGCATCATGTGAAGTCCTTTCCAGACACGGGACCCCAGTGCAAGGAGGGGTTCGGCCCACTGGCCAGCAGGTCCTGAGTGCGGGCCTCCAGGCTGGCCGGTCGGTCATGAACGTTGCGTGAGCTGGGCAGTCTTCCGTCCATCCCGGGCTTCCTCGAGCTCCGACTGGCGCCGAGAGGCCGTGACCAGCTCTGATACAACAAGTGTGCTGTCAGGGTTCATCTGCAGGTGAAATGCAGAAGTAGGTCCGGTACGGAGAGGTCTCCGTGTCAGGATACTGACCACTGTGCGGTTTACAACATAGCAAAAAACAGGAGACAACCTTAAAGTGTATACACGTGGTAAAAGAGAGCATCGCAGAGGGCAGCAGAAGCAGGCAGGGCGCATGCGCTACATGCGAGGTGACAAGAGGCATGGACAGGAGGCAGCCTTTTAAACTGTCTGCAGGGCACTGGCTGCCCGGGGATAATTTTTTTTTTTTTTTTTAGATCTCGTTTATTTATTTATTTTAGAGGAGGTGGGGAAGGGGCAGAGGGAGAGGGACCAGTAGACTCCCCACTGAGTGCAGAGCCCGACGCGGGGCTCGATCTCACGGCCCTGAGATCAGGCCCTGAGCTGAAACCAAGAGTAGGATGCTTAACCGACTGAGCCACCCAGGCGCCCCTGCAGGGATAATTTATAATTTACAATTTAATATTAAGAAATATATAAAATACATAATAGTATCAGGAGATAAAATCACTTGTTATCAAGCCAAACAGTGCATGCAGATGTGTGACTCTGGTCCACTTCCCCTGTCTGAACACGGCCCAGGCTCCAGCCTCGGAGCGCACAGGTACACCCACTCTCCAGCCTCCCCTCCAGCCCCCAAGAACTGCTGCACAGTGACCTTTCCTTGGCTCCCATGATGGCCCCAGAGCAATAGTGAGCAGGGGTGAGAATCTTCTGGAGATGGAAAAGAGGTCAAGTTAACCCCCAGGGTCTGATGTGGAGACAAAGGCAGGGCTGGAGTTAGAATGTGATTCTCAGGCTCCCTGGCTCTGCTGATTATCTGGATCAACAGCTGGTTCCAGGGCCAAGACCTCATCTCCCAGGCTGCGAGGGCAACTGGAGCCCTGGCGGGGGTTGGAGGGGTGGCCCACGGAGGCAGATGGGAATGGGGGAATCTGGAACAGTGGGCTGTGTGGGCCAGACCCAGGCACACCCAGGTCACAGCTCTTTGAGGAGGAGCAAGAGGAGGAAGAGGAAGGCCTGATGGACCCCCACCACTGAGATATGACCCAGATACCGAATGTCAACAGCCTTACTCCTTCCCCAAAGATCAGCGCCAGGCCCAGACATGCCTGGTGTCTGTGTGCTGTCTATGAGTCCTAACTGTGGCCAGGACATATGTCCCTTCTTAGGAAACCCCTTCTTAACAGTAACACTCAAGACAGCACCCACTGGGTACCCCAAGAACTGGCCTTTCTCTTCCTCCCAACTGCTTCTGGAAGGAGAAAGCCAGTTGATCTGAACCTGGCACCGTCATCCCAGTCCAGCGAAGGAAAAAAAAGAAGCAAACACAGAGTTTAGAGGTTAAGTCTGATAGGCTAACTGCAGAGACAATGCTTGGTTTTTGTTGTCTTAGGGTGAGGAGGAAGAACGCCACGAGTGTTCTACCAGCTGTGATGAGTGGGTTCGGCTGAGGACCCTGGCAAACTGGTGAGTGAGGCTGTGTAGGGGTGCCAGGGCCCCGAGCCTAAAGCTGAGGCCGGGGGGAGCCAGTGCCTTTGGCTGCCTGCCCGCATGGCAGGACCAGCTCAGGCCTCTCCCTCTCCTTCCCACAGCGGCTGGCCCTCCTGGGACAAAGCCACATTCTCTTCCAATCACCAGGGGCCCTGTTTCTTTCTGCTTTAATCCAAGGCTGTGGGGAAATCGAAATAACCAGCTGAGGCAATTTCTGAAATTGCTGAAAATCACTTAACCAGCTTCTGAAGCATCCCCTCATGATCTGGGAAGCCGCTCAGGCTGAGCCCGAGAGAGGCATTTGCTGGCCACTCGTGGCCGTCTCCGGAAGCTGGGCCTTTGCCTCCCTGGGCCTGGCCGCCAGAGCCTGCCAAGATTTAGGAGGCCCAGGGCCTGGCTCTGCACAGTCCCGACCCACGTTCTCGCCCTCGTAAGCTCCCCCAGGCAAGCTGGGCCGAAGAGGGGCTTTCATTTTCTCTTCAATCGTAGCTTCACCTTCAAGGAAAGGGGAAAGAAGTATTTCTACTTGAGGAAGAAAGGACTCTCAACCGCATACATGTGACTTCTGTGGGCTGGGGACGGGGAGGAGGAAGCAGGCATGGGTGAAAGCAATGTCCCCAGAGCCACAGTTCCTCACTAACTCTGTTTGGCAGACTTACCATTTCACTCACAGGGCAAACACGAGGCTGGTGCTAGGCACCCCCTACTCAGGGCCCTACGTCCTCTCCTTGATTTCTGGCCACATCCTAGGAGGCAAGTGCTCTTACGGCCATTTTCAGATGAGTCAACTGAGGCTCAAAGGGAAAGTGCCTTGCTCAAGGTCACACAGTTTGAAGCGGGGCTGGATCACGCCCTTCTCTGGAGGAGCCCCCCCCACCGCCCCCAACCCGCCTTCCTGATTCTCAAGGGAGAAGAGCACAGGGCTGTTGGAAGAAAGGGAAAGGAGTGGGATGGGGACAGAGCAGCCTGGGAGGTCAAAAGCACAGGCAACGGGGCCTGACGGGGGCGAGGGCGCAGCAGCTGGGGAGGTGAGGACAGGTGTGAGGGTTGGAGGCCGGACAGCAGGGTGGATGGCAGCCACACTCCCCAGGGCGTCCTTAGAGTCAGCCGGCGCAGGTGCCGAGCAAAGGGACGGGGAGCTGTGTTTCCAAGGCCACGCACTCTGGGTGAAGGCCTTTGGTGGGTGAGAGAGCCAAGGAGGAGCGGCGAACTCCCGAGTGTGTGACGCCCCCGCTTCTCTCTCCTCTGCTAGCTCAGCCTGAAAGTCCTGAGTTGGGCCCACAGGGCGGGAGAGTGGGGCCCGGGCGGCACGGAGGGGGTGGACGGTGCCGAGGGAGTAAGCCTGGCTGCGGGATCAGAGCCCAAGAGAAAGCCGGTGGGGAGGCGGGCACTCGGGGTGCGTGGGAAGCCGCTCTCAGAGCTGCCTCGCAGGCCTGCCTCTGCTCTTCCACCTTCCCCGGGCCAGGCGGGGTGGCTAGGGACAGAGGAGGAAGCTGAGCGCGGAGGGCAAGACCTCCTGCAGAGTGAGGAAGTGGCCTGGGAGTCCCAGAGTCAGCCGCCTTCCCGCTCCTTGCTGGCATCACCTGGGGGCAAGGACACACACACACTGGGCGGGGGGAGCTTTTTCTTTGTAAAGCAACATCAGTTTTTGGTAAGATTGATCTCTCTCAAGCATTTCTTACCCAAGCTAATGCTAATGCCTGTGCAAAGGCAACAAGCTCAAATTCTTTATGACGGACTGAGGCAGGGCGGGACTTGTAGGGGAAAATGAGCCTTAGAAGGTCTGGGAAGAGCTTTAAAACATCAAACCCTGTAGATTTCAAAGTGTCTTTGTTTTTAACAAAAACACTCTTTCAAGCAAACTCTTAAACTAACCCCCAAATTTCAAAATGAATAAAAGAGGCACTGCTCCTCCTAGAACAGGAACAGAGCAGGAGTCGGGCCCTAGCAGTAGGAGCAGGGGAGGAGGAGGAGCAGGGGATGGAGGAGCAGGGGATGGAGGAGCAGGAGCAGGGCAGGAGGAGCAGGAGGAGCAGAGCAGGA
>NC_138369.1:18031685-18131064 GCF_054177405.1 Leptonychotes weddellii
AATAAAAAATAAAAAATAAATAAAAGCAATACTAATCTGGGGTGCCTGGGCACCTTAGTCGCTTAAGCGTCTAACTCTTGGTTTCGGCTCAGATCATGATCTTGGGGTCATGGGATCGAGCCCCACGATGGGCTCTGTGCTGAGCACAGAGTCGGCTTCTCCCTCTGCCCCTCCCCCGCTCATGCTCGCTCTCTCTCTCTCTCTCAAGTAAATGGATAAATAAAATCTTTAAAAAAAATTATAAAAGCAATACTAATCTATGGTGATAGAAATCAGAACAGTGGTTGCCTCTGAGGTGGAGGGGGGGCAGTTGACTGGAAAGAGTCCTGAAAGAACCTTCTGGGGTAATGGAAATGTAGATCTTAACCAGGATGTTGGCCCCCACCGATGCTGCATCCAAGTCCCACACATGGAGATGGCAGCACAGGGGATGGGGGGGTCAGAGGCCAGTTCAGGTCACAGGTAAGTCTACTTTCCAGGTGAGGACAAAGACTGATACACAACTGGGACAACTGAGGCAGCAGTGTTGCAAGTTCCACTTTCAAAACTCAGGTGGTTCAGTTGAGCCACAGAAAGTTGCCATTCTTTTCTGATTAAATTCAGGCTGGAGACAGTCAAGTTTTGTGGAGTGTTGTTGTTGTTGTTGTTTTTAGATTTTATTTATTTATTTAGAGAAAAAGAGAACACACAAGTCAGGGGAAGGACAGAGGGAGAGGGAGAGAGAGAATCTGAAGCAGACTCTGTGCTGAGTGCAGAGCCCCATGCAGGGCTCAATCCCACCACCCCTGAGATCATGACTTGAGCCAAAATCAAGAGTCAGAAGCTTAATCGATTGAGCCACCCAGGCGCCCCAAGTTTTTTGGAGTGTTTAAGTAAATGAAGAAGACTAGCGGGGAGGGGAGAGCAGCACTGTTCATCTATTCCGGCACAGGAAAGGTATTCGGATCCACAGCACTAGTCCAAGGAGTCAGGAGCAGGGCAAGGAGACGCGGGGTGGCGTGGAGGTGAGGGAAGGAAAGCAGCAGGGGCCCAGGGGGGACGGACTACCAGGAGCCACTAGGGGCTTTACAGAGAGCTCGAAGTTTGCTCAAAGTGTAAGGCAGCTACAATGAGGAGACAAATGCTAGAAGACCCTGTTGGGACAGTGACACTGATGGAGCCCTGGGCCAGACAGAGACGACAGTGGTCCTGGCTCACCAGACAGCACATTCTTGTCAGAGACTGAGGAACCAGACCATTCTTAAGACTCCTCTTTCAGAAGATGATACCAAGAGAATATCTTTTTGAGTCTAAAATTATTTATTCTTCTTACAGGGTTATATTAGTTTCAGGTATATAATACAGTGATTCAACAATTCTATATATTACTCAGTGCTCGTCGTCGTGTTGATTCTAAAATTATTAATGGCTCTGACAATAAGCCATTAGAAACAGAATTTACTACCTTAGAAATCAACTACCACTGACCCTTTTAACTGATAACTCTTACTACCAACACTGAAAACGGGCACCAGCCTCTCACTCGCACCAAAGGCCGACATAGTCGCAGCAGTCTGCTTCTAGACCTTCTATGACTAAGTACTCCACCAGGTGAACACTGTGCTAACGGGACAGCCTTCTCCTCACGGCCACGTCCTGTGACTGCGTGACAATACAGGCTGTTCCTTGGCGATCACCTTTCTAGAGGGGCCGTGCTGCTGTGAAATGGTTGCGTGCCCAGTCTCTGCACATGACTTACTAACGGCTTCCTAATGAGCCTCCCCGCCTGCCTGATGGAAACGCAGGCCTCACAGTACCAGCCCCAGGCAGCTGCGACCACATCACGGTTTTCACAGCAGGGGTTTCTGCAAACTGAATGACCTTTGCTCTTGGGTAGAAACTTCACCGCTCCTCCCCTAACACCCAAAGTTTGGGCCCGTTATAGTGGAGACCAAAACAGGCCAGTGAACTTGTAAAATGGCCTTTGACAAAGCCCTTTACATTGAGATGGAGCAGCAGAAAGAAGTCTTCAGAGTTCTTGTCTAGTGACCCGAGGAACTGAAAAATCTTTGCCGAACCCAAGATGAAACGGACTGCAAATGGACTGCCAGCCTAAGGCCCAGCACATTTTGAAACTGGTCAAGTCCCCAGGGCCTGGCAAGTGCTATGAGATGTTCAGTGGCATGGCACCAGGTGTTTCCAAGTTAGATACACTTGATGCTTTTGTCCTTCAAAAACCAAGAGTCACTGGATTAAATATACCGTTCTGCTTGCCGAGATCCATTTTGTTCTCTGCAAATGGCTCTGAGTTATCCTTCAGAGGCTCATGCATCAGGCTGTGAGATTTATGTGGCATTTACTACCTTCAGATGTGTTTAGTATCAAGCGGAGACTCAGTAGAGCCTGCTCTTTGCCTTCTTCCCTCACCCCAGAGGGTGCACAGGGAAGTGCCCAGCAAAACACATTTTAGGCCTGGGAGGACAGCCAAGGATGAATAATGACTTCTGCAAGTGAGACTGGGGGACTGACTGCCCTGGTGCCAAAGCCCCCCGACGGCACTGAGCTGTTTCTGACCTCGTGCGAGGTCAACGGTCTCGAAGCCCCAGCCATGGACAGCGCTCCCTACACTGACAGATACCAACCTGTGTGCACACAAGTTCTTGAATTTCACAAGACTCTTCTATTTCTGTTCGGAAATTAGAACAAATCTGGCAAAACTCTTGTGCATACCTGATCCAGAGCTAAGCATGGCCCCTCCATAGATATCCAAAGCCAGCTGAGAATAGGCAAAGCCAAAAATGGTGATGGTTAGGCCGGTCAGCAGGGCCAGCTTGAGCAGCGACTCCAAAACCGCAGCGGCCACGGCAATGTCCTCCTGGGGCGGGGGGCAGAGGGAAGGAAGTTGGATGAATCATGAGCTAAAGAAAAACTTCACATCTGGCCTTCTCTCTCTGCTGTCTTACAGATCACTCTTTTAACTGCTGAGAGACATCCCGTTTTTCTGCAGCCTGTGTTTGTTTTCATGTCAATTAGCATGAAGGAAATGAAGGGGAAAAGCCAATCTGTGCCTCCTTAGGTAGTGCAGAGGAGGTGTGGTTTTTAGCTCATTTAGGATCTGTTATTTCAAAGGCTGCTTAGGAAACACTCACTTTCTCTCCGATATTTATTCTTAAAATGGAGAGCAAGTTTTTACGTTGCTAGCTAGCTAGCTTTGTCAGAGTGCTTCTCCTGACAAACGTCTCCAAATCCTGACGTTCCTGTCGAAGTATGCTTAGGAAAATATTCCTAAACCAACCGAGAACCAGATTAGTTCATTTTGAGATATTGTGCATAAATTATATTTTGCAAAGTGTCTTCTAAGACATGTGAGAGGCCAACTTAGCTTCCTTTTAATTCTCCGATAAGTCACACATTTTCAATGGTTTTAGAAAAAGGGAAGTTTCTACAACCAAATACGCCTGGATTAAAATCTCTTCTGCATTTGCCAATCAGAGTAGGTAGATTCTCACGGTCAGAGTGCATCTGGGCACTTCACAATCTTTAAAAAGCTTAAACAACTGGTGTGGTGAGTGAAATCAAATGACCATGTCCTTTACTTCCCAAGCTGTACGCGAGCCTTACTCCAGCCCCTATGTCCTTCGGCTCACCTTTGGTTCTTGAGAATCTGAGGATGGAGGAGGCAATCTCAATCTTCCAGCTAAGCCTAGACCATGGAAAGGGGGTCTGTGCCACACTGGGGTTGGCTGCAGAGAGTTCTGGGTCAAGAATGAGGTCACAGAGAAGGAATAAGGGTAAGAAGGGAAAGGCCAACCAGGGCAAAGGGAGAAGGCTGTGAAAGAAGTGAGCTCAGAGTCCTGCCATCATTCAGAAGGTGATGGAAGAATAAGACCTAGAAGGATATTTCAAACAGAGGGAAACCGACTGATCTACATTTTAGTCTGTTTATCCTGCAACTGGAAAATTCACTTGAGAGATAGTGACATTAGAACCAAGACTACCTGCTTCTGAAGTGTGGCATCCTTTCCTCTCTCCAGCACCTTAGCAAAGAATATATAAAAACTCTCCTCTATTGGCTGGAAAATTAACCTGGCCACAAGAGAGCCAAGATTATTCACTACATCGTATACACCTAGAAGACAAAAAGGAAGAAACAACAATCCTTCTGGTTTTTTCTATTTGAATTTTCACAGCACCATTAACATTTTTTTCTGATTTAATTTTTTAAACTGTTTGAGATAATTATAGACTCACATGTAGTTCTAAAAAATAACAGATCCATTACCCAGTTTCCTGAACAGTAACATCTTGTGAGAGTATTGCACAGTATCACAGCTAGGATACTGACACTGATACAGTCAAATACAGAATATTTCCATCACCAGCACCTTTTTATAAAAATCATTAATTCTCTAAAAATTCTTTTTCGGTCAGTGAAACTATTTTGCATGATACTATATTGGTGGATATGTGTCATTATACATTATATATTTGTCAAAACTCATAGAATGTACAATACCAAGAGTGAAACCTAATGTAAACTATAGACTTTGCGTGATAATGATGAGTCAATGTAGGTTCACCAGTTGTAACAAGTGTACAACTTGGTGCAGAATATTGATAATTGGGGAGGTTGTGAATGTGTGGGGTCAGGGAGATGTATGAGAACTCTGTACTTTTCACTCAATTTTGCTATGAACCTAAAACTGTGCTAAAAAAAAAAAGGTTATTAGTTAAAAAAAAAAAAAAAATCAGGGGCGCCTGGGTGGCTCAGTCGGTTAAGCGGCTGCCTTCGGCTCAGGTCATGATCCCAGGGTCCTGGGATCGAGTCCCACATCGGGCTCCTTCCTCAGCGGGTAGCCTGCTTCTCCCTCTCCCTCTGCCTGCTACTCCACCTGCTTGTGCTCTCCTTCTCTCTATCTCTGTCAAATAAATAAAATCTTTAAAAAAAAAAAAAAATCATTAATGCCGGGCACCTGGGTGGCTCAGTCAGTTGAGTGTCCAACTCTTAGTTTCGGCTCAGGTCATGATCTCAGGGTCCTGGGATCGAGCCCTACATCGGGCTCCATGCTCAGCAGGTAGTTAGCTTGAAGATTCTCTCCCTCTGCCCCTCCCCTCACTCTCTCTCTCAAATAAATAACTAAATCTTAAAAAAAACCATTAATACCAAGTTGATTTTTGAAAGTTTTCTTTCCTCTACTGCAGGATTACAGTTAAAAATAAATATGAAGAGGGGCTCCTGGGTGGCTCAGTTGGTTAAGCATCTGACTTCTGCTCAGGTCATAATCTGAGGGTCCTGGGATCAACCCTGTGCTCAGATTGAGTCTGCTTGAGGATTCTCTCTCTCCCTCCCTTTCCCTCTGCCCAGCCACCGCTTGTGCTCTCAAATAAATAAATTTTAAAAAATCTTAAATAAATAAATAAGAAGAAAATACTGAGACCTATCTAGCTGCACAAACACAGGGCGGATCTGTGATTGTGATGACGAAGCTCCCTCTTCTCTCAACCCTGCAATGGGCACCAAAGCTCTGCAGAAACCAGGGGAACTCAAAAGAGAACCTGCCACCCGAGTCACATGAGAGGGCGTAGTCAGAACACTGTAGATATTTGCAGAGACCTGCAATTTTCAATCTTCAGGAATCATTTTATTACAGTCTTCATCTTTTAGAATCATCAGGCGTATTTTTCACTAAATGTATCACACTGCTGAGAAAAATATTAGAAAGTATCTACTAATGGTATTCACTACAGAATTTTCATCTTACCCTGATCGCCAAAATTTAACACGTTCAAAAACGTCATTACGTATCGCTCGCCTACAAATAGAGAAGCAAAATAATTAGCATTTCAAGGGCACATTATTCTCTTGTTTCCTTTTTTCTTATCGTCTATCAACTCTCTAGCTGGCAGATACTCTCAAAGGAGAAAAATTACATAATCAATTAAAGATACCTTCCTTGTCCTAATGTTGATTTCAAATAATCTCAAAACAGTAACAATTGGGAAAGTGCTGGGAGATTCATTGACAGCAAATCTCCAAACCAGTTAAATTAAAAACAAAACAAAATCAATAAAACCAGTCTAATAACTTAAAAAGGGAGGGGATTACAAAAATGTTAATAATGAAAATGATTGTCCCAAATTTTAAATGTAAGTTCTGTGAAATGAGAGGTCCATGGTCATGTGCACAGACTCATCAAGTTGTCTCCCTGGGTGGAGAAAGCTCCATGGAGGCTGGAAAGGCTCTGGAGCCCAAGATCATGATTCAAATATAAGACAGGCTAATGCCTTCAAGGTGAAGACACCAACCCAGAGCCCCACCCCCACCTTCCATACATTTCATTATCTGTCAGTGGAAAACACAACCCACCATGGAGACAGAGCTCTGCAGTGACCACAGCCCTAAAGGGCAAAGTTTCACCTCCTAGCAACCTGCTCAAAAAGGAAAGCAATATTCAGTCCTGGCCTCCCTGCACTCTCCCAGACTGCGTCTGTGGCAGGGGCCTCTGCAGGCCCTCCCAGGCGTGGCCCACAGGACAGCACTCACTCCTATCTGCATCTCTGCACTGCTCTGATCCATCCTCACTGCTAACAGTCCTGGCTTCAGCAATACAAATCTTAAGGCAACCCCTGCTTCCACACCTTTAAATTGCTCTTTGCTGTTTGCAAAATGTCCAGGCTCCTTAATTCTGCATTTGAGGCCTTTTATAAGTTGACCCCAGGCTATCTTTTTGGCCTTTCTTCACCAACCTCATCTGCACCTCCCAGCATTACATTGTCATCCTTTGCTTTACCCGATCAGGTTTTAGCCCCTCCAGCTGCTCTGCTTCAGGCTGGGCCCCTCCTGCTCCCAGCCTCAGCTCTTAGCATGCTAGCCACCTAGACTGGCTTCTCCGTAGGGACCTCCCTGTGCTCTGGTACAATCGGCCTCTCTTCCCACACTCTGTAAGCTCCCTGGGGGCAGGAACCACATCTCCCTCATTTCTCTGGCCCTGGTTTCCTAGCAGAGCTCCAGGAAATGCAAGGGCACTTGAGAGACGCTAATGTTTCCAAGTACAGCCCTCACAGCCCTGATTCAGATCTAACCACACAAAAGTCTGCGTCTTGGGTAAGAGAATGAGCTCCTTGAGGCTGTGGCCTGTAACTCATTCATCTGTGTATTCTCAGCACCTGGCACACAGTGTTCAGGAAATGTGGGGGCAGAAGGTAACAGCATCTATATTTTTGCTATTACAATGAATGATTTCAACTTTTTTTAGAGTTGTGATTTTTAGATAAAAAGAATTTGGGGGTGGGGGGTTCTTGTCCAGTCCCTTCCTTATTTCACAACGATGGAGATGGAAGCCCTCAGAGGTTCTTAACAGCCCTCTGCCAGTCAGGCCAGGGTGGTCCAGCCATGGAGAGAGCGAGCAACCAGCACCACATTGAGGCCTGGCCCACTTACACTTGCTGCAGTCTAGCCACTGTGGTCCAGACAACCAATTTAGGGCCATTGCTTGGACTGGATCCATTCCTCAACTCATTTAAACTGCTCTTAAAACTTTGGGAAGAAAAGAAAGTGCATAAAGCAAATGCCCTTTCCAAGTTCCCTCTACTGGTTTTCCTGTTCTAACAATGTGAACTATCACAATACAAAATTTCACTACAGATACCTTTCTTTATCAAAAGATACTTGTTGAACACCAATCATGTGCCAGTTCCAGCAGCGTAGTGGGGAAACAGTGGTAAACTGCACGTCCTGCTCCCAAGAAACATGTCATTAAGGCACCTTCACTCAGCTCTCCAAAGGCTTGTGACCCTTACTTCCCACAGGGGTCCTGTAAACAAGTTCCACTTTTGTAATGGCAATGTTACAGGCTCAGGCTAGAACTAAGCACTCTCAAGGCTCAAGGCTCAAGAGCCCTCAGACCCCTCCTGGTCCTATCCCTTAACTCACAGACGGGGCAAGTGAGGCTTAGGGGAGTTACTCCCCTTTGGAAGCATAATTAACAAAAAATAAAGACAGAGAGGGGAAAAGGGAAATAATAAGGTAATAATGATGGTTGTATTAGAATGCTAGAATTGTAGGGAACTTTTTTCTATTTTCTAAAATTTTTGTAATGAGGTTATACTATTTTTATAATTAAAAGGCAATGTTTGGGATGCCTGGGTGGCTCGGTGAAGTATCTGCCTTTGGCTCAGGTCATGATCCCAGGGTCCTGGGCTCGAGCCCCGCATCAGGCTCCCTGCTCAGCGGGGAGCCTGCTTCTCCCTCTCCCTCTGCCGGCTGCTCCCCCTGCTCACGCGCTCTCTCTCTCTCTGTCAAATAAATAAATAAAATCTTAAAAAAATAAAAATAAAAAAATAAAAGGCAATGTTTGGGGGGTGCCTGGATGGCTCAATCAGTTAAATGACTGACGCCTCATTTCGGCTCAGCTCATGGTCTCAGGGACATGAGATTGAGCACTGAATCTGGCTCTGTGCTGGGGTGGAGCCTGCTTAAGAATCTCTCTTTCCCTCCCTCTGCCCCTGCCCTGCAGCTCATGCACACCACGTTCCCCCTCGCTCTCTTAAAAAAAAAATTAAAAAGACAATTTTTGAAAAGATTTAAAAATATGTTCAGTGATAGATATATGGATGTATAGACATATGAAATTTAGAGAGAAACCACTACCTTTACGCACTTCTAGCTACCTCAAATCTCATTCTTTGAATTAAAGCTGGGCATAAATAAACCAATACACATACGCAGAAAAACTAGATGTACTTTCAGTTCCATGCAGCCCTCTGTATAGAGAGCTCTGTCACTGTTAAACTGGAAAGCCTTAAGAAATTGGAAGTCTGGCCAAAATATCACACAGATGAATCTTATTATTTAACAAAATAAAATGATGAAAACCCAGTTGTTAAAAGTTATGTTCACAAAAAGAGGTGTACAAAAAGTTAGAATAGGATAATGAGATTATGGATCATTTTCTCTATTTTCCAAATTTTTTCAAATCGATATAAAACTTCATAATACATTTCTTTAAATGATAAAACATGGGGTTTGGGAATTAGACTTGGATTCAAGGTAAGTTGTTCCTCATTACTTAGGACCCCATAGAAGTTATACAACAGCACTGTCCCTCATTATCAAACTAAATCAATGTTAGTTTCTCTCTCCCTATTTTAAAAGCTTCCATTTCTAGGGTTCCTCTGCCCACAGGGGCTCTAGAAAGCAGGAAGTCTGGGTATAGGTAATCCGCAGTTCTGTGGAATCCCCTCACTTATACTGTGGTGTCCTGACTGCTCAGAGTGACCTTTTACTTACCTTCTGTCAAAATCTGCTTCAAGAAAGACTGTTTGAAAAAACTCCAAGTCAATTTAGCCTCTTTCCAATTTACAAAAGCCTAGAAGAGAAAACAAAACAAAAACAAAAGCTCCCAGGCACTGCAAGTCTACGAGTACAAGAAGCCTCCACAAGAGGCAAACTCATCTTGGTCCCTAAATCCCAACTTGGAGAGTCCCCACTCATTTTTCATTTAATGCTAAGCACACAGAAGGCATCCAACGAATCCTGGCAAAGGGTTTCCATCGCTAGACACGAAGACAAAGTCTCTAGGTGGAAAGAGCGTCGGGGTAAGGAGCCTGCCCAAGAGTCATTCACTGAGACCCCTAAGGAACTGCACTGTCCCCTCACTGCCCAGATGGTAAGCTGACCATATCTAACACACACAACTCAGAGTCATTTCTTGCCTTAAAAAATGTCTGAAGCATCCCAAGCTGCAGAACAAATTCTGCTCCATACACCCCACATCTTAATGCATTTAGCCACCCAGGGTCCCTTTACACACAGTATATGAGCTTTGTTTGTGTATTTCAAAAGGAAGCCAGGCTTCCTAGGAAGGTCAGTCAAACCGCTCAGAACTGGTATGACAGAGGAAAGGAAAAAACAAACCCAGAACTTTTGATATGGCTCTTCCAAAACTGTCCCATTTCCTAAGGACAAGGAGGGTAAGAAGAAAGCAAACACTTAGGAAGGGCAGAGGTCAACCTGTTAAGAGGCAGGTGGTCTCAAAGCCAGATTGCTGACCACAAAATGGAGGAGTAAGGCAGCTAGCTGGACAAGACTTCTGTCTTTCTATCTCCCGCAGTCCTCTCTGGAGGCCCCTCCTCTCTCATGGAGGCATCCTGGGATCCCAGAATGTTTAGTCTAGGTGTTAGGTGCTTAATCTCAGGGTACCTGCATTTTGAAAAATTCTTATTAACTCAAAATGATGACTTTGAAAGGTAGGATTTCAGGGGGCTCTTTGGGAGGAAAGGGGTGAATCACAAAGGCCAAGCCCACTCTACCTCTCCAAAAGATCAGTTACAGCTATGGAATTTGGCCGAAGGGCAGATGTAGAACCTATCCCAGTCACATGGGCCCCTGATCTCGGACCAAAGCCCATTTGTGTAGAGTACTGCTGTCCAGTGGAAATATAATGTAGGCTACACATAGAATTTAAAATTTTTTAGCAGCCACAGTGAACAGTTAAAAAAAAAAAAAAGGTAAAATTATTTTATTTATTTAACCTAAAACACGATCATTTCAACATGTAAATAAATATTAGAGGCATTTCATATTATTTTTTTCATACGAAGTCTTTGAAATCCAGTGCTTGGGGTGCACGTACAGCCCATCTCGATTCTAAATGCTCTAGAGCCCCACGTGGCTGGTGGCTACCATTTAGGATGGAGTAAGTCTAGAGTATCCCTTGAAAACAAGGTCATATTCAGTGTTCAAATCTCTTCACCCCTCGGTTTCAGAGCCTTTCTTCCAGACACTGTGAAGTCAGGCCTGAATCCTCCCAAACCATGCTGCCCTCAGAGACTCACTGGACCTGCAGCAGATGCCACCGCGAGCTCTAGGCCAGAAGCAAATCTCCCCTCTGGCTGTACAAGAAATTAGGCATCTCCTTTCCCCAGAACAAAGGGTGCCAGAGCATTTACCACCACTAGGGGGCACTGTGAACCACATCATCCCCAGCACTGATCCCGCCCTTAGCTCCAGGGGAGGCTTGGGCAGCAGCACCTTCTCTGTCACACTCTGCGCCCCCACACCAGGCGGTCCCCTGGGGGGGCCTGGGCAGCAGTCCTGTGCTCTCTTTCAAGGAAATGAACAGTTACAGCTGGCCAGAGGGTCTTCGTGGAGCCTCCTTGCCAGAGGTTGCGAATGGGTTTGGGAACATGACGGAGCTCTCTAAAAAAAGGTTGTTTACCAGCGTGTAATCTTCACAATGTATCTGACCTGAGACCTCATGCGGGAGCATTCCATTCTCCTAATGCCTTCAATTTAAGTAGACCCACGGTTTAGAAGGAATGGTCACACTGCTTATCTCCAAAATGCTCACTCAGGACACAGAGGCAGGAAGTCTGATCAGAGATTGGGTTTCTTCTCAGCGGTGTCTGCTAAGTGGTAGAAAAGAAGCAGCATATTCTTTGGGCTTTTACCATTTTCTTTAGAATGGATTTGTCACTTGGGAGGTCAAACGAGGCCTGTTTCACAAGAGCTAGGTTGATACTGCTTAGCTGGTCTTCATGGCTGTGCATTTCTCTGGAATCCTCTGACCAACAAGCCATTCCACTGCCTCGCTGTACTGGTGGAGAAACTGAGGCATGGATGGCAAAAGGTGATGGGTGGTATCTCGGGGGAAGGTTTGCAGTCAGAACTCGGGGACTCATGATGGAGTGAGTCAGTCTTCCCCTTCCCAAACTCTTCTGCCCCAGGATGGTCCAGTAGCCATGTGCCTCCCACACTGACAAGAGTCACGGGGTGGGGGTGCGGGGTGGTATGCAGCCATGGTCCTGTGTCCTGCCCCATATCACCTCCACATCCCACACAAGACCCCTTTCCCTCCCTCTTGCTCTGGGGCCATCGACTCTGCCCCAGCTGTGTCCACACTCACACGTCCACCCACCCTCCCACTGTCCTCATCACTCTCATTTGGACAACTACCACTGCCTCCTCGTGAGCTCTTTCACCTCCAACCTGTTCTCTAGCCCATCCTTCTCCTGGGACGCTTCGGGCTTTGGAGTCAAGCTCGGACACTGAGGCTTAAGCTGCAGCGACCAACTTCTAAGTGCAAAAGCTATGGGTAAGACACCTAATTTTGCTAAGCCTCCGTTCTCCCATCTTCAAAATGGGATAAGGAGTCTTATCTCCTGGAGCTGGTCTAAGGACTGAATGAGAGAAAACGAGACACTCCATAAATGTGAAACAGGTGGTAAGCGCCTCAACATAGGCAATTGGATCACGGCACTGTTCACAAACCTTTCATTAGGCTCCCCTACCCCTGAATCAAGCCTGTACTCCAGGGCACTGAGGCCACCACTACCTGGCCCTAGCCCTGCAGGCCATAACCTCCTTCCCCCTTTTGTTTCCTCGCCCTTCCCCCACTGTCCAGCCAACCCAAGTACCGCAGTCATCTCTGCAATCCCAATGCCAACACAGCGATGGGCATATAATGGGCCCGAAGCAAACATTCTTTCTTCCCAAAGCCGCAAATGCACATTTCCACCACACGTGCACGTTCACCTCTGCCTGTCCGTGTCGAGGCCCAGCTCAAAAGAAGCTTCCTCCAGGAAGTCTTCCTCAATGTTCCCACATGGAATTCATGTCCTTTCTCTGGGCTTCTATTTTGTTAACACTACACGCACACTGTCTTGCAGTGGTTAGCCGAGTACACACCTTATCTCCCCTCCACAGTGCAAGTTCTGAGGGTGGGGACCCCACTCAGGGCACCTGGAATAGTGCTTAACACAGAATACTGCTTATTACATGCTTGCTGTTTAAATTCCTCAGCTTTACTTAAATACTCCTATGAAATCACTCAGAAATGTCAAAGAATATAAAAGGCAGCCATTATTTGAGGTATCATTTATTTTAAGGCTAAATAAATCTCTTTACAGAAGATGGGATTCTATAAGCACAGGAAACAAATCTCCCAATTTGGTCAAATCGGTTTTGGATGTAACTGCTTGAGCAGCTCTGTCTGAGGGAGCCCCCAGGGCACAAAGCTGCTCCCGAGAGTCAAGTTGGGTACAGTGCTGGTGGTAAAGTCATCCACTGCATTCAGATTCACCTCATTTCTTTTCTCTTTTACAAAACTAAACTTGAATAATGAATTGTTCTACCTGGAACTTCCCAATTGTTAAGCCAACAAATAACTACTTTGGGCAATAAGCCAATTTCTTTTGGAGGACTACACAGCAGAGAGATTAAACATGAAGACTAAGGACAGTCCACAGACACAAGTTAGAGAGAAGTAGGTCCAAATCAAGTGTGTGATGTTGGTTTGGTCATTTAACTCCTCTGAACCTCAGTTTTCTCATCTGCAAAATGGAGACCATATCTCACAGGGTTACTAGGATGGTTCAACATACAAGTCCATGTCAAGTGCTCAGCATAGTGCCAAGCAAGGGTAAATATGCAGTCCATGGTAGTTATTATAAACAGCTTTGTCCAAGTTCAAATACCTTCACAATTCCTTAAGTTTTCAAAGGGGCCTCATGGGTCGGGTAGACCAATAATCTCACCTTAAAAATAAGGACCCTGAGGTCTGGAGAGAGTCCTACAGGCTTTATATCTGCACTCACTGCCTCCCAAATGCACAGGAAGCTCCCCGAGGCCCAGCAATCACCTTCCTACATGTCTGTATCCCCGATGGCACCCAGCACGGGGCTGTGCTCTGTCAGCAGGAACCGTGCCACCGTGTAAGACAGGTACATCCCTTCTCACGGTCAAGGCTTCTGTCCCGGCAGTAGGAGCCTGGGTACTTGCAGGAAGGAAGGCCAGATTAAACCACTGAGCTCCCAGCCCAGGGCCGTCAGACACTGCCGGGTTGGGCTCTGCCGTGGAGCCACTCGTCACTCATGGATAGCCACTTGTGTCCGCCGCAGTATTAAGTACCTCCCATGCCCCTTTTCATTGCACTCCCACAAGCACCTTAGGAGAGAGGTACTCTTAGTATCCCCACTTGACAGATAAGGAAACTGTAGCTCGGAGCTGTGAGCCCACCACTGAATTAAATACACACTAAGGCTCTTTTCACTACCCTCTGTCTCCTTGCCTGTATTAATGGTCCAAATGCTCCTTTCCAAAATAGTGCTGGGCACCGGGGCTGGCCCAGTATGAAAAGCTGGCCAGGCCTGGTACAGATGAACACTGGGGAACACTCTCAGACCTGCTCTGTGGGCAGGCAGCCGCAGCTCCGGGCAGAAGTGATCCCAAGTCCTTCTCCTCTAAGCCTGCAGATGAGGCACTGTTGTATCCCAAAACTGCCATGTCGATTTAGGTTAAAGGTGAGATCTGTTTGATCAGAATGGAGAACTCTTATCTAACAAATGAGAACATATCTTTCTTTACATAATATCTGGTCTTTCTTGAAAAGCTGTATAACAGGATTCCATAAGTTCTGAAATTTACATCTCAAATATTTACTACTTTCTCAAGTAAAAAGAGGAATAAGGAGAAGTCCAGCTGAAGCCTTACCTCAGCTACGTGCACCGCATCTAGCCGGCAAACAAGCATGGGAAAAAGGGAAAGTGGGTCGGCCCCGTTCACAAAGCATCTGAGCAGAGGCAGTGAGGCGTAACGTCACGTGTACCACTCCGGGGCCGCAAACAGTAGCAACGACCCCACCAGAGTCAGGAAATAAAAGTCAAATGGACTGAGAGTTGAAGAGTTCAGAAGAAGAAGGTTATGCCTCGCTCCTACACATCAGCACCTAGAATCCTCAGTGGTCTCCACAGGAGAGTGGGTCACCGGAAAGACCAGCCTGACTCTAGGTAACGGAGCTATGCAGGGGTCATCCCTGCTTTGTCAGCACGCTGGACTCTCTGTGCTGGAAGTCAATCCTGGGAAAAACCAAGACACAGCCGAACAGAGAGACTGGCACGCGGTGGTTACAGCCTGTGCTCTGTGGGGATCAAGCCACTCCAGGCCCCTACCCTCACTCTGACCCTCACCTTGGGCAGAGAGTTAGTCTCTAACCCTCAGTTTCTCAACCCTACAATAGAAATAATAAGGTCAGCCTCACAGAGTTGGTATAAACTTTAAATATAAGGCATGTAAAGCATTCAGCATAGTGGCTACACGGTGGTTCTAAACGGGGTCAGTGTTATCCCCCCTGGGACGTTTGTCCCTCATGGAGACATTTTTGGTTATCATAGCTGAGAGGTGGTAGCTCCCGGCATTTAGTGAGTAAAGATCAAGAGTGCTGCTAAACATCCTACAATGCACAGGACAGCCCCCACGACAAAGAATTATCCAGCCCAAAATGTTGGTAGTGCCAAGGCTGAGAAGTCCTGGCCTAGCACACAGCGAGCACTCCATAAATATGAGCTATGAAATTATCCTTACTACTTTAGCAATAAACGAGAAAGTAATAGCTTCCTTCTTTCCAGGATAATCAGCATCTGTGATTAAAATGATAAGAGAGAGAGTATATTACTTACTCTACTTCTTGTAATATTGGGTAACAGATCTGTTATTCTGGAGACAGGAAGGGTCTGTTGCTTGGTTGATTCTGAGGAGCCCAATAACTTTGTGAAATAAATAACATAGCAGAGCACCAGAACTGCAGTATACAAAAGCTGAAAAAAGAAAATAATGGATTTAAATGGCACTGTTTTAATATAGGCAGAATTAAGATATGCCTGAAAATTTGACATCAAAGGCCAAATCAGAAAGGGAACTGTCTTTATGAACTGCACCTTCTAGTGAGCAATGCCTCCCACTCTGAGGAAGAGCACTGCTCACGAAGAGCCCCTCCATTGCAGCATCCCTGGGGAAAGTGCTCCAAGGACGTCACCTGACTGGGAGAATGGTTCTTCTGGGCAGGCAGAACATCATGTCCCTGACAGACATCCCCTAGTGCCACCACCACAGCAATGTCAGACGTGTTCTCAAAGGAAGGCCTCTCCTGCCTCGACAGCACCCTGCAAGGACCCTCAAGTCCTGTGCTAATATGCAGAGACTTGCCATCCTAGATGACAGGGGCTTTCCCATAAACGCATAAGCCGTGACGAACTGAGCTGCTGGCTCCCTCCTCTCTGCCGAGTGCATGGGCAGGGCAAGAGCCACTCCAGGATGGGGGAGGGCCTGGAGGGTGCGGGGGTGATAAGAGGGCCCACCCTTCCCTCCACACAGCCAGGACAAAACGGTGGCTTTTGGCCAGGAGCCGAAGCCTGGGGTTTTGTTTGCAGGTTGGGAGGAGTATCCAAACAGCCCCTTTTCACAAGCTCCCTTCTGTCTTCTCTCCCTGCTGGGAACAGCAATGCACACTAGCTCAGGAAGGAATGGGACCTCCATGTCCCGCTTTCAATCTGGAACGCTAAGCCTGCTCCTGTGGCAAAGGCAGGGAGCAAGGAGAAAGGGGAGCCTTGTTTAGCAGGTTCGGGCTCCTCGGCTCTCCACCCTTATCCGTGCCTGAGGACAGAGCCCACCATCCACCATCCTCTTCCATGCCTCAAGCCCTGTAAGAAGACACAGCAGCTCTGCTGTGAGCCATACCACCAGATGCAACATCCTCTGTGACAAAAGGACTCCCTTCCCCACCTCCCCTCATCTTTCCACAGACCAGCGCCTGGGGAAATAGTAACAATCTATGGGTAGTCTTCATGCAGGGTATCCTACGTGATCCTTCCCCCATTTTTATTGAGGAAAAATTCACATAACACTGACAGTTTTAACCATTTTAAAACATACAATTCAGTGGCTTTTAATACATTCACAGTGTTGTACCATTATTTCATTCCAGAACATTGCTTTCTTATTATAAGAAATTATTTCATTCCAGAACATTTCCATCACTCCAAAAGGAAATTCTGTGCCCATTAAGCAGTCACTCTCTGCTCCTCCACACCCCAGCAATCAAAATCTTTGTTGTCTCTATGGACTGGCCTATTCTGGACACTGCACATTAATGGAATCATGCAATTGGTGGCCTTGTATCTGGCTTCGTCCACTTAGTATAATGGTTTCCAAGGTCATCGTGCCATGGCACGTTATCATTTTTATGGCCGAGTAATATTCCATTGCACACATATGCCACATTTTGCTCATCCCATTCATCAGGTGATGGACATCTGGCTTGTTTCCACCCTTTGGCTGTGGTGAACAGTGTTGCTGTGAACATCTGTGTACAAGTTGTATGAACACATTTTCAATCTTTTGGGTATATACCTAGGCGCAGAACTGCTGGGCATATGTCAGTTCTACATTTAACTTTTTGAGGAACTGCCAAACCGTTTTCGACAGTGGCCGCACCATGTTACATCCCCACCAGCGATGTGTGAGGACTTCAATTTCTGCATATCCATGTCAACACTTGTTATTTTCTGGTTTTTTGATAACAGCCATCCTAATGGGTGTAAAGTAGTATCTCATTGTGGTTTTGATTTACATTTGTCTAATGACTGATGATATGGAGCATCTTTTCATGTGCTTATTGGCTATTTATTTGGATATCTTCTTCGGAGAGATGTTTATTGAGGTCCTTTGCCCCCTTTTTGGATAGTCTTTTTGTTGTTGAGTTGTAAGAATATATCTTCTAGAGTGACCCTTTTATTTGATATATGATGCCATGTGGTAAGGGGCTGTTTAAGGAGGAACCTGGAGGTGGGTTGGACAAAGGGGAATCCCAGAGCCCTGGTGGGGATTGCCTGCTGATATGAGGTGCTGTTGGCTCTTAGACCTCTCACACAGACACTGATGAAGACTGTACCAGAGAAGAGCTCTCTGAAGTCTTATAATAAGAAAGCAAATAAACTCAGAATGGGCCTTGCTGACCTAGGATGTATCCTGGTGGGAGCATCAGAAAGACATAGTGCAAGTGTCTTTCCCAAGAGGAATCAACCAGTAACTGGGCATCTTCATGCCCTTCTGTCCTATTAGGGAGAGTATATAAAAAAACATGATGAATGTGGAGAACTGTAGTTACAGATCTAATAAACATGGCAAAAATAATCACAGATAACTCCTCTAAGATACACAACTATTTGCAAACTGCTTTTAGGAAGCAATTCTCATTCTTATAATATTGATTGGAAATCTACTTTTCCTGTGTTTCACAACAATTATTTGTAGTTTTTGCTCAGGACACGGGAAAGACTTTCACATAAATTGCTACTAAAAATTTTAACTTATCTTCCCATACATTAAGAAAAATTGCAAAAACTGCTTTGTACTATAAGCTGTTCCAGTAACTGTGTGATCTTAGGTTTCATTTTTAAAATGAGCACTGAACTCTAGTTGTACTTTCATTAGAGCCAGGGATATGAACTAGAACTAGAACACGGGATGGCAACGAGGCCGGGCCTGCCGGGATTGAGAGTGTGCCTGCCAGGACCTGGTTCCTGTGCTCTGCATTGTGTGAGATTGCAGTCCAAGTTCCAAACAGGCTTGGCAGAGTTTCCTCCTATTCTGAAAACACCTGATTGCAATCCAGGGAAAATCACACACATTCAGTTCGATTCCCACCCCACCCCCTCACTGCTTTTTCCCCTCCTCCATAAGACAGTAAGACAATCAAAGGTGAGTTTTGTACGGGCTTGCCCACAGAACATCTAAAGGAGTCACTATGTTTGACAGCGAGGCCTGTGGGGCCCTCACCAGGCCCCTGGGGACACCAGTGGCAACAGCACATGGAGCAGGATGGACAGCCAAAGGAAAAGCACTGTCAAGACCATCTTTCTAGAGTTTCCAGCCTGCCTCACATGCATGAATACTGCAAATGTAAATCACACAGTAATGGGAACAAGAAGAAAACATCAAATGGAGAAACACAGATTATACAATAGTGAAAAACTGTAACTCTTACCTGGGCCAAAGAGAATATGTAGAGCCCCCAGTGAGGCAACCATAGCACAAAAAAAGCTGTCAGGACACTCTTGAGGATGACTGACAGGCTCTCGGCAATCACCTGCAGAAACACGGTAAAGGGTGCACTTCACGTTATTAAAAACTAAAGATGCACAGGAATGATGAATAGGAAGCTGGGATAGTGGTTACCCTGGGAGCGGAGATGGGGCACAGGGTTAGACACAGCACTGATAATGTTCTAGTTGGGCTGGGCGGTAAGTTCATGGATCTTCAGTATACCATCATGCTTTAAGATTTACACATATGCTATATATCCTTTTGTACATATCAAATTACATATTTTGAAAGATGAAAAGTTACTATTAGTATACAATTAAAAATAGAATCACTAGAAAAATCTGAAAAACCTTTACAGTCCTCTTACATTCTTATCTAAACTGATAACTTCACTATCCGTAAACCTGTTTTGCATTAAGAGTACAGCAGAGGTAAACCTAAGCCCAGCCCATCTGCCAAATTTCAAGGGAATGAACTAAACTGATCATGTTACCTTTTTCCAAATTTCTTTTTAGACGCATTCTAAAAAAAAAAATCATTCTCTCCTAGGAAACATTTTTAAGAAACCACTCTTTACCTTATTCTTCACATTTCCCATCAAAGCAGAAGGTACACTGACCTTGAGTTTGACAAACATCTGTGCTTGTGCCAAGACCCAGAAGGGCTCTCCCAGAAGCTCTACCACGGCCGAAAGGCCAAACACCACCACTCCAGTTCCATAGTGGGGGACGACATTAGGATCAGGCACTTCAAGCAAATGTAACCACACCCAGCCCAGGAGCAAGGACCAAAACACACCCAGGGGGACTCTAGAAAAGGGAAAAAATGTTTTTTAATATGCTAAATATAAAAATAAATGTATATTAAAATAGTAGCACTGAACAGAAAGAAAATATAATCATAGAAATAGCTACTACTTATTAACGCACTTCCTACACGCCAGGCACTAGATCCACCCCCTTTACTTCTCGGACACCTCACAACGATCCTGTCATTATCCCCATTTAAGTGATGAGGGAACTAAGGCTGATGACAAGCACTGGGTAATCTGGCCAAGGTCATGGACAGCTAGCTAGTCAAGGGCAGAAGCAGGACCCGATCCCCATCTAACGCCAAAATCTCCACTCCCATCCACTGTGTTACGCTGACGAGATAAGCAAAATTCCCAGAAAGTACGTGCCTGTCGTTGGCACCCTGAATGACTAAAAGACAGCATCCAGTTGGTTTTTGCACCCAAATAAGCAACAGTCCAGTGCACAGTGTCCCCTTGCATGTGCACCACAGAGCACTTCAATATGACTGAGTAGTTAACTGTCAGGCCTCGAATAAAATGAACACCTACCAGCCTCACAACAGTCATTTCCATGAGGCAAGGAGTTATGTAAGGCAGCATTGAGAAACAACCTCAAGCACCAGCCCTCCCTGCAGGGATCTAACTGCAGAAAAGCCATTACAAGTTTTAGCTGATGTACTTGGCCTTCAAGAATATTCTAAAAGGCTCAGAACTGAAATCAACCTAACAAAATTGAAGAAAGATATAATGAAAGCCCTAAAAGGCTTTCAAAAAATACTAAGTGTGGTTAAAAGCTCAGAAAAGACTATGGGGGAAAGATTAGGAATAAAGAAGATGGCACAGGCCCAGTGAGGCCCAGAATGGGCATCAGGAATGGCAGAAACAATTCCCGAGAGGGTAGAAACAGGACTAGAAACCTGGCCCCGAAACCCCCACCCGGAGCTCTTGGCCATCCACAGAGAAAACAGCCAACAAACTCCTTCTACGTGGACGCTCTCTCCTTCCTGTCCCACGCCCAGTCCTCAGAAACACCCATGAAACCGAAGCTGGAGACAATTCAGCTTTGGGCAAGGTTGCTGTTTAACCATTTAGACTTAAGACACTTGCTCTCGCACTGTCTCCTGCCAAAGCACGACTCACGTTAGCCACAAGAGGTTGAAGGTCTGGCTCCAGTCTTGCTGGGCGCCCCCACTCAGACATGCTCTACGGAAGGCCTCTCTGGCCAGGAAGATGGTAGTCGAGTAAAGCAGTGTTAGCCTGTAAAGGAAAGGCAGAAATCAATAATGACTCTAGTTTTTTTTCACAGAGAGAATTTCTGAGATTTTGCCAGCGACAGGAAGAAAAAGTCTCGGGCATAAACCAGTGGTGGCGATGTGAAGGGCAGTGAGTTCCTACAGGGCCCCATACTAATCTGATCCACTTGAACAACAGAGTTAGGAACTGAACAAGGGACACCTGAGTGTGTGCCTATGGAGCATTATGCCCGGATAGATAACTGCCACGGTGGCCCCCAAAACCAAACGCTTCACAGCAATAGGAAGAGGTGTGGCTCTGACCATAAGGAGGAGAAAAGGACAAGATATGACCGCACACAGCAAGGGGACCTCTTGGTCATCCTGAGACTGGTGACCCAAGAGTTCTTATAAGAGATGCTGAGGCTAGGGGCGCCTGGGTGGCTCAGTTGGTTAAGCGACTGCCTTTGGCTCAGGTCATGATCCTGGAGTCCCGGGATCGAGTCCCGCGTCGGGCTCCCTGCTCAGCGGGGAGTCTGCTTCTCCCTCTGACCCTCCTCCCTCTCATTCTCTCTGTCTCAAATAAATAAATAAAATCTTTAAAAAAAAAAAAAAAAAAGAGATGCTGAGGCTCTACTGAGTGGAAGCTCTGGCCAAAAGCATCTCAGGACAGGCAACAGACTTGTTACAGAGGTCACTGTAACCGAGGTCAGCAAGGCTTGTCTGCATACTTCCTGGGTGGGCAGTACATAGGTGGACCCTCTTGCACCTGGGTGAGTGGTAGCTAAGGTTTTCCTCATCAACAGGCTGTGGCTGATGAAGCCAGACTGGGGACAGCCCAGGGCTAAGGTCTCTCTGAGGTTGTCCAAGGATCATGCTGCTACCCAGTGCTTCCGTCCACCACTGCCAATGAAAATACTGAACCATATGTTAAGTAGGGGGCAGGCCTGACCACGGTTGTCAAAGCAGAGACCTGCCAATCTGGAGGAGACCAGATGGCAAGAGGCCCAAACTGTTTTCAAATCTGAGCATGTAAGAGGAGATTTGGTCTTCTTCTTTCCTGCTTTTTTTTTTTTAATTTTTTAAAAAGATTTATTTCTTTATTTGAGAGAGAAAAAGAGAGATGAGCAGGGAGAGGGGCAGAGGGAGAAGCAGACTCTCTGCTGAGCAGGGAGCCCCACATGAGGCTCTATCCCAGGACCCCAGGATCATGACCTGAGCCGAAGGCAGACGCTTAACTGACTGAGCCACCCAGGTGCCCCCTCTTTTTAAAATTTTTTTAAAAGATTTTATTTTTAAGTAATCTCTACACCCAACGTAGGGACCGAACTCACAACCCCAAGTTCAAAGTCACATGCTCCACCCACCGAGCAGCCAGGCACCCCTCTTCCTGCTTTTAAAACAGTATTTCTCAAAGTATGGTCCCTACTCTAAAATTACCTGAGGAGCTTGTCAAAATACTGATTCCTGGGCCCCTCCTCAGTCCCACCTAGTACAAAACTCCCCAGATGATTCCTTTGCCTGTCAAAATTTGAGAACCTTCTCCAAGCTCTGAGAACAGAGCCCAGAGCATATGTCTGGTGGGTATTCGATCGGAAATGTTGTCTGGAACACACTGTCTTGTTTATCAGGACATGAGGATACACCTGAGAAGCTGAGCTATTCTGAGCACTCACATCACTTCATATACTTTTGTGTCATTTGTGAATACAGAATATGTGTGGGTGCCCTTGAACAGAAAGGAGAGTAGAAAAAACAAAATGGAGTCTAAAAGACAAAGCAAGGCAGCTTTCTAAGAGCCGCCGAGAGACTCATGACAAGGACTCAAGCTCTCACCCTAACTACCATTTTCCAATTATAAAATTTACTGATGAAGGAAGGCAGCCTGCTCCAGCCCTGCAATTATGAAGCACATCCTCATATACTGCAGAATTCCTGCTTCCTTCGCTGTCAGCAGGACAAGAACACAGGATTAGACCTGAGACAGGGCTTGCAAGGAATTACTCCCACTCCTCTCCTGGGTTCTCAGAGTAGGCAAACCGGAACAGGCGGCAGAGAAGTGTGCATTTGGAGGCCGATAATGGCAAACATTCCATGGGGCCGTTAAAAGCAACAACGCCTGCTCATTCCCCCACCCCGGCATACTCTTCCTCAGCCCGCTGCTAAAACACTCTGCTTCTGGGAAAGGCCTATGCTTCTAAAATCCAAGGGTGACACACAGGTGCCCTCACTAGAGGCATGAGTTGTGGGCAATGCCAGGGCACGTCCCTTCTTACCTGACATTCACTATGCCAACGATTTCCTTTGATAGGAAGCGAAGAATAAATGCATTCAAGACAAAGGTGATCAATCGAAACACCACCTACAGATAAAGAGGAAAAATTCGTGAGATTAAATTATGTTGGGAATATTTATTTGTGAAATGAAAACAATGTGGCTGTTCTTCCTAATAACGTACTGACATACAACAGCTCTGCCATAGAGACCCTCTCAAAAATGCACCACCGGTCTGCATTTCTTCTGAAATTGTCCTTGAGGTGCTGAGCACATCTGTGCGGTGGTCAAAGAACCCACAAAGGCACTTGGAAGGCTCTCTAATTTATTGATAAGAGGGAGCCCCTGACATATTCAGTGAATTTCTTTAGGTTCAAAGTTAGGCACTCCAGAAGACAGAGAATTCTAGTTAGTGCTTCACATTGGCCCTCCCTCCAGCCTGTTTAGAAATAGCACACGCTTAGCAAGTGGGAGCCTGCAGGGTATGACAGAATCTCTAGGAATCACAGGGTCTAATTTCTCTTTTTTTTTTCTCTGCCTAGTAATATCTGGGGATTCTGATAATGCCATTTAATCTCTTTGAACTTGTCTTCTCAATTAGAAAAGAAAAAAGCCTGTATTTATTTACTAAATATTTGCCACTTTCCTGAGAGGAGCTGAAATATCTTTTTTTTTTTGAGTACAGGGGCTCCTGGCTGGCTCAGCCAGTAGAGCATCTGACTCTTGATCTTGGGGTTATGAGTTTGAGCCCCAAACTGAGTGTAGAGATTACTTAGAAATAAGATCCTTAAAAAAATTTTGAGTACCGTTGACACACAACAAAGTAACTTGCAGTAAATGACAACTGCAAATAATAAGATAATATAAAATGGGGAAAGAAAGACAGAGTCTAGCTATTGCCATCTGAAGGGGATATATCCCAAGATTTCAAACCTGTCAATTCAAGAAAACTACCTGAGCAAAGAATTCTTCCAGGAGACAGAGAACAACAGGGTGCTAAGCAGGGATGCTAAATGGGGATGTTGACCAGGTGCAAACCTCAGCCCCCCTCTGCATCCAGGCAGCACGGCAGGTGTAACTCAAGTGCACTCTACAGCAAATGACAAATCACTCTCAGAGTTACCTGTGAACAGCTGCAATTTGTTTGGTTTTTTGAGAGAGAGAGAGAGAGAGAGAGCACGCACCCTTGTGGAAGGGGGAATGGGGAGGAAGAGGGGGGAGCAGAGGGAGAGGGACAGAGAGAATCTTAAAATCTTAAGCAGGTTCCACACCCAGTGTGGAGCCAGACTCGGGGCTCGATCTCACAACACTGAGATCACGACTTGAGCCGAAATCAAGAGTTGGACACTTAACTGACTGAGCCACCCAGACTCCCCTCAAAAGCTGAACTGTGAAAGATTCAATCAAAATATGTCAATGGGCCATGATGGTTTGAAAATCTCTGGGGAAAGGTATGACCAAAAACGGAGAGTACAGTTTAACACTGTCAGTGTCTGTTAACACTGAAGTGTCACAGAGCAATAAGGTCTCTAAAGCCAATCTTAACCTTTATGGAGTCAAAGGTGGCCTTTTGAGAAAGGCCTGATGAAAGCTCTGTAGCTCTCCTTGGAAACATGCAGATACATATATACCAAATTCTTGACTCAATTTTAGACGTTTGAAGCCAATTCATGGAGCCCTGAATGGAAAAAGTGCTCAGCTGAGTCTCAAATCACCATTTAGCTGTTAAACCCATCATCTCCTAACTCCTATGAGCCTCAATTTCCTTCTATCAAATGAGGCTACCTATCGCATAGGGTTGAGAACAAGGATCAAACAAGATTGTGAAGGTGAAAGCATTTTTGAAAAATACATACAAATGAAAGACCTTAATACTTTCACTATGACCAGCTCAGAATTAAGACAGAGAATAAGCTTTCAAATTCTTGCAGAATACAATGTAATTGCAAACCTATCTTAAGTGTCTGCCCTGTAATTTGAGAAGGCCTAGAAGATTAAACATACACGGATTAAAACACTCAGGAAGCCTAGATTATGGCTATATTTTTAAAACAATGTACACCTATTTATGCTAACTTAAAAGTCAAAGTTATCATTGTCTAAGAAAATGTCTTGGGCTATATCCCTATCTCCTAATTGGTTTGAAGAAAGGGTTGAGTTAATGATGCTCTGAAGTTGTTCATGCTACCCAGTATTTGCTCCATATAGTGGCCGTTATTAGCAACACAATCTTCATTTAACTTTGTAAAGGACTTTACAGTTTATTTTTCATATTAAAAATGAGGGCTTTATTACATGCATTGTATATATATTGTGGTTTTTTTTTTAAATTTTAGTTAACAGACAGTGCCCAATATTGGTTTCTGGAGTAGAATTCAGTGATTCATCCGGTACACACAACACCCAGTGCTCATCATAAGTGCCCTCTTTAATACCCATCACCCATCTAGCCCATCCTCCACCCATCTCCCTCAAGGGCTTTACAGTTTAGAAACAGCTCTTTCACATCTGTTAATCATTTGATCCTTCAAAGCAACTGGGTAAACCCACAGGAATCAAATTAAGACTCAGAGCAAAGTGATTTGCCCCAATGTCACACAACAATCATATGACCCAGCTTCACTTTATAGGTAGGCCACCTGACTCCTAGTCCATTGTATTTTCTGCTAAGATGTGGTCTGTTTCTTTTTTTATGAATCTAATCTGGGTGGTAAGGTATCATCAAAGCCTTAACAATCAGCATTGTGGATAAAGCACTGAACTCAGTTATTTATGTTGTGGAATAGAAGAAAAAAGACTTGGTAAATTCACAGTTCACCTACTTTAGGGTTAGGTGAATGTTTACTAAACACGTACCTTGTGCAAGGAACTCTTCTACATGCTTTATGTGATTATTTAATTTCATCCCTATAATGACCATTTTAAAAATCCTTATTACCATAATAAAAACTAACATTTACTAAGTACTTATAATGAGCTAGGCACTTAACAGTCATGCCATCTAATCTTGCTAATGACCCTAGGAGGTTGCATTATTGTTCTCATTTAAGATAAGGAAAACTGATGCTCAAAGTAAAGTGATTTTTCCACAAGGGCAGGGATCTGCCAAGTAACAAGGACTAAATGAGCGCAAGTGCGCCGGGTTCTTGTAATATCCAATTGAAACACTGCCTCTAAAATAAGGGGGAGGGTGGATTCAGGACTTCTCTGAGTAAGGGCTGAATGGCTTAAGAGTGTAACACAGAAAAACTGAGCCACTCAGAATGACCAGCTCCTAGGGTTAATAGAATCTTTAGAGACCATTTGGACCAAATGGCATGTACCTTATCTGAAAGATGATGAAAATTAAGGCCAAGAAGGGGAAGTAACTTATCCAAGGTCACACAGCCAGAAGGAAAATGCAGCCGATATTTACTAAGTGCATAGGTACAATTATCTGAATGACTCCAGTCAAGCCTCATAGCAACTTTATGAGCTAGGAACTATCATGACCCCAATTTTCCGATGAGGAGCTGAGGCATAACAGAAGTCCTTTGTCCTGGGTCATGGAGCAAGCACAAGGTAGAACCAGGAATCCTACACCCAGATATCTTTTTCTTAGTTATGCCATACTGTCTCTCTAAACTCAGTGGGAGTCAGAAGGTTTGAAAAAGGTGTTGGAGGGTCAGCGATGGGGCATGGAGAAAGTGAACCCCTTCCCTTAAAAGCATGAGATTCTAGAGCACCAAAGGCACCCCTGTCACCTGACCTGTCTCCTACTACCATATGGGAGCTACAACGCTCAGAACGAAAGTGACTTGTTTGCAGTCTCCCAGCTAGGGCTCTGCACTCCAGGCCCAGGCGCCCCTTCTCCGCCGCCACTGCCTCCTGTCCAACCCCTCTGTAAGTGGGGTCCACGCCGGGACTGGGTGTGCCCCGGGGCGCGCACTCAAGGGCCCCAGGGCCGCCTCCCCGCGCATCCCAGCTGCGGGTCAGGCTGGGGCCGGCCGGGCAGAGAGTACCTGCAAGAGCAGACCGGAGGAGGCCAGGCGGGCCGCTTGACCCAGCACCTCCCGGCTGCCCATAGCTTCGGTGCCCGGCTTCGCTCACCGGGAAACGCCACCACCAACCGGCCTCGTCGCAAGAGGATAGCGTCACGGAGCTCCTCGCTCTCTGATTGGTGATCTTGGGGCAGCGGAGGCGGAGCACGGGAGGTTCTGGTCCATTAAGCGGCCGGCTTGGGTGACGTCAGTGTGCCTGCGCCGCATCGCGCCTCTCGTTTGAGTTGAGCTTGTGAGCTTTCTGTCCCTGTCCCTCCCCGTCCCAAGTTAAGAGAAGCTGTTAAAGTAGCCAAAATCCCTTGGAACACTACATCTAAAACTAATGATGTAATGTATGGGGATTAACATAAGAATAAAAAAAAAAAAGTAGCCAAAATCCCTTCCCTGAGGCTCTCAGCCTACTAACCAAGAAACACTAACTTCTCCGGCCTCGTTCCTAAGATTCTTGCCTTTTGGCCTTGGTTTACAAGGTTGCGCCACAGCCCCCAGAATTAGGACGGAAACTGCCAGCATTTTACACAGAAAGGACTGAAGGACCGGAAGTTAAATCAGCATTTTCATGTGTGCGGTTTTGTGTAATCCTTTCTAAAGAGCTGAGAATTGGACCCTGTTGTCAGATGAGTAAGATGATATGTGGAGATGTGAGGTGACCTGTTCAAATCTAAACAACTTGTGCCTGAGTGGAGCCGACCCTGGGCTTCAGATCCTAAACTTTTGCTTACAGGCTACCAGTTGTGAGGACACAGCAGAGGAATGGCCGGGAAATGCTTTATAAAACGTAAAGCACCCAACACACAGCATCAGCTGCTCTGCCAATGTTCTTATCTTCTATGCAGTCGTAGGAAGCCCGCTTGCCCAGTTTCTTTTAGGCCTTCCCTGATCTGACCCCAGTCTACCTTTCTGAACCATCTTTCACACCACCACTGCCCTTTTCCAATGCTCGCCAGGCCTAGCCATTACGAACCCTTACCATTCCTCGAACAGCCCTATCTCCTTGGCCTTCGTTCCCGGTTGCCCTCTGCCCAAAGTGCCTTCCCTGATGGCATCCCCCACCAACCACTCTCCCAGACCCCATTGTCCTGACTTTCCTGAGTACTACAGTCAGCACCCGTTATGGACTGAATGTTGGTGTCCTCCCAAAATTCATGTTGAAGCCCTAATCCCCAGTGTGATGGTACTTGGGGGTGGGGCCTTTGGTAGGTAATGGGTCATGAGCGTGGTACCCTCATGAATGAGGCTAGTGCCCTTATAAGAAGAGACGAGAGAGGGGGATGCTCTCTCTCTGCCATATGAGAATACAGCAAGAAGGCAGCCATCTACAAACCAGCCAGCACTTTATCTTGGATTTTGCAGCCTCCAGAACTGCAATAAATAAATGCCTATTATTTAAGCCACCTAGTCCTTGGTATGTTGTTATAGCAGCCTAAGCACCTGGAAAGCACTTTGTGACCTTTATAGCTTCTAGCCCAGTCTGCTTTGCAGTGAAGAGGCTAGAATATGTGTCTCTGCCTAAATAGCACATGAGCTTTAAGAAGGCAAGAGTGAAGCCCACCTGGCTTGGCCTCCTGCAGCAGTGCGGGAGAAGGCTCCTAGGAGTTCCATAAATGCTTCCTGCCGTTTGACAGCTGCCATTGCTGTTGCAAACACACCACAGGGCTCAAGGCCTATGCCCTCTCCTCCCCAACTCCATCTTGCCACAGTAATCAAACTGTGTCTAATGATAGAGGTTCAGAATGTGTTTGACTATGAAACAGCCCTGGCCCTGACTCCTCATTCCATTACTCACTATGCTGGTAACCTCAGTATGCTCATATTATAGATAGATAGATATTATCTATCTGTTCTGTGAGGGTAATCATAAGAATGAAAGCAGACAAAAGTCTGGCCCTTCAGGAACCTAAAATCTAGTGGAAGGGAGACTGACTGAAACAGTCCTAATAATAACATTTCACGTAGTGATAAGTGCCATAAAAAAATGAAACCAGATAAGGTAAGAGAGGCTTTTGGAGGGGGACGGGGCATGTTGTTCTGGAAGGCAGGGTAAATCAGGCAACCACCTGGGAGAGGAGTGTGCCTAGAGAGGAGGGCAAAGTGCTAGAGGGTCAGCCTAATGTATTTGGCCTAATGGCTGAGATGCCCAAGGGCTTGACCTGGGCAGCTTGCCCATCCCCATGGACCTTGAGCTGGCAGGTGAGGTAGGCTTCTGCACCCTTTATTCCCAGTCAAGCAGCCGCCTCCTCCATGGCTCGTCCCTGAAGCAGAACCAACCAAGAGCTCTTCATGTCCACATACTCCTAACCCTGGGCATCCTGGTGGGCTGGTCTAGGAGGGACGAGGAGATCATTTTGCTGGGGGCAAAGAAGCCAAAAGGGAAATGCTCCAAGCTAAGTCCAAAGAGCAAAGCCTCAGGGGAGTCCAGGATACAGACTCTGAGGGGTTCCTGGGCACAGAGTTGGGGGCCTTTTTCTCTTATTCTGGAGGTTAGGACTTAGTAAGGAGAGACTGAGCATGCACTTTGTGCTCCGAGCCATACTGGGTGCTGGGGTGGGTGGGGAAAGGAGCCGCGCTAAGGGTCAACGAGCACGGACCACCAACTCCATGGTAGGCACTCGTGTGTGCATTGCACATGCATGTTTCAACTTCTTTATACCCTTCAACAACTCTTGGGGTGGGTATTACAGATGAGGATAACGAAGCACAGAGATGTTAGTGACTCACCCAAGGTCATTCACCTAGGGAGCAGTCAAGCTGGTATTTGAACCCAGATGCTTTCTGACTCTAAATGCTTGAAGATGTTCCTGCCCTCAAAAAGCTTCAGGTCCCAAAGGAGACCTAAGAGTCCCCATATCTAAATCACAGAGAACATGTGTGGCATCAAGGGGATAGACTCTGGGAGGACTGCAGTGGTCGAGTGGCAGTGGGCTTGCGGCTTCCCTCACCTCCGTGCTGAGCCTCCCCAAAGACCTTGCCTCTCTTAAGAGCACTGGCACCCACAGGGCGTGGCACAATCCACAGGTTTTGTGTAGAGGGCTAAGCTCAGGGCCGGTGAACTGCTGCCTGTTTTGTACGGCCTACCAACTAAGAACGGGTTTTCCATTTTCAAATGGTTGCGGGAAAAATCAAAAGAAGAATATTTGATGACACATGAGAAGTGTATGAAATTCAAATTCCAGTGTCCACAAGTAAAGTGGTATTGGAGCACAGCCACATCCACCCACTTGTCTGCATACTGTCTGCAGCTACTGTCGTGCTACAAGAGCAGAATAGTGTGTCCCCCAAAGCTGAAAACATTTACTGTCTGGCCTTTTACAGGAAACGTTTGTCGATCCTGATGATGACTGTCGAGCCCCAGCACCTGACATGCAGTAGACATTTGGATATTGAATGAATGAATGCATGGGTAAATGAACGGTGAAGCACTAGGAAAAAAGGGAAGATGAGAAGGGTTCTTCCCCAGGGGTCACGTGGTTTGGAGAACCAGTGATCCCTGGAGAACACCAGACTATAATTGGTGGTCATTGAAGGAGCTGTTTCCCCAGGCTGCCCCCCTCCATCTTGCCCTCTGTGCCAGGTGGCCTCCCTGCCAAGGAAAGCTGACCCAAGCAGTCTATTTTATTACAAAGCTAGAGGGAGTGCCAGGGCTGACACCAGGCCAGCTAGGCTCCCCGGGCAGCAGGGCAGGGAGGGGGGACTGCCAGCGGGCAGCGAGGTAGCGGGGAAGCTAGGGCTAATTGTGCCTTGGGCCTCAGGGGAGTGGAGGACGCTAAGCTGGGCTCCATCCCAGGCACCAGCCAGTAGGTAGCGGGCATCTTGGGTGAGGGCCCTGCCCTCCCAAGGCTTCCTGCTGCCCCAAGAACCTCCCCCAGGGCCCCTCCCAGAAGGAGAACCTCAAGGCTCTGCCCCTCCCTCAGAAGTCCCCAGGTGTGAGAACACGGCTGTATAACTACTAGTCCACATTTGCTGAGCCCATGTAGGCACAGTGTCAGGCACTTTGCTTTCATGATCTCATTTTACTCCCACAGCAGCCCCACAAGGAAGGCACCCTTATTATCCCCATTTTACAGACCAGGAAACTGAGGCTCAATGAGGTTAAGGGACTTGCCCAAGGGCTAGTAAATGGGGGTGCTGGAATTTGCCTCCGGCATTGTGGCTCTCAGACCCCAAACCAGGACTGAACCAGAGTGTTCATTGTTAATGCTGATTCCTGGGCTCCACCTCCGCAGTTCTAACTCAAGAGGCTGGGATGGGCCTGGGAATTTGCATTAACGAGCACCCTGGGTGGTTCTGATACAGTGGACCAGGCTCTGAGAAGTACTGCCTAAGGGCACTTCTTCAGGCACCCTGCAGAAGCTGCCTCCTTTTGGGCGCCTGGGTGGCTCAGTCCATTAAGCGTCTGCCTTGGGCTCAGGTCATGATCCCAAGGTCCGGGGATCAAGCCCCGCATCGGGCTCCCTGCTCACAGGGACCCTGCTTCTCCCTCTCCTCCCCGCTTATGCTTTCTCTCCCTACCTCTTTCTCTTTCAAATAAATAAATAAAATCTTAAAAAAAAAAAAAAAGAAAAGAAAAAACAGAAAACTGCCTCCTTTGATGAACTGAAAGAGTCTGTCTGCTTAAAGCTGGCAAAGCAAGTCCTGAGATCTGCCCCCAGGCTTGTCCAGCCTGCAAGGGGTCTTGCTGTCAGGACTGGGCTGTGGGTCAGTGGTCAGGGCAGCAGGGACTGGAGGCAGTGCCTGGGTGAGGGCCTTGGGGAAATTCCTTGCCAGGAAGGGTGTACGGTGCAGCCCTGGGGTCCCCAGGGTCTGCCCATGCATTAAGGGTGAGCAGCCATAGGCCCATGGTTCTGCTGGCTCCTCTGGGCATGGACTTGTGTGGAGACAGGAGAATGACCTGTCATGCACGCAGTGTGGTGCTGTTCAATGCAGCCTCGATTTCGGAGCCACCACCCTGTGCTGTGCTTTGGGAGGGGGCACAAGGGTGAATGAGCCTCAATCACTGTGCTCTCAGAGCCCGGGGTCCCTCTCCAGGAGAACGCAAGAGTGATACTAGGCAGGCTGAGGTGGAAAAAACGGGCCAGGAGAATTCAGGGGGAGGACTCGATCTTTCCGGCTGGGGCATCAGTGAAGCTTTCCTGCAGAGGCTGTTTTTGAGCTGTGCCCGAACTGGCAGGAGGGCTTGGTCAAACAGAGGGCCATGCTGGGCCGAGAGAGCAGTAGCAGTAAGGGCTCATAGGAGGGAACTGGCCGAGCCCATTGGAGGACCCAGGCATTGGCTTCGACTGCCCTGGAGTTCAGAGCTCTGCGACTGGTCTGGGCCCTGGTGCTGGGCTGGTGGCTCCCAGAAGAACAAGTTCACGGGTGTGGGCATGCATGTGTGAATGAATACAAATTCAGCTACATGTGTTCCTATGCATGGCGGGGAGGGGAGCGTGCATTTGCATGTGTGAGCTTGTCAGGGTCTGCCTTCAGATATATAAAGTCTGCATGAGGCTGTGTGTGCACGTGTGCACGAATGGACACACGCTTGTGAGGTCCTATGTGAGTGTAGACACGAGGGAGTGTGGTATGGTCACGTGCAGAGCATGCGACGTGTGAGGACATGAAGGTGTGGATGCGTGCAAGTATACAAATACGTGTGCTGCTCTGGGAGTCCGCCCTCGGGCTTTCTGATTCAGGGTCCATAGCCCCCATAAGTGTAATAATGGTTAATGTGGAGTCAGGCCCCCACTTGCCACACAACACCTCAGTTCATCCTCTCCTCAGTCGTATGAGGTGGACTTATACTAGTTATGTCATAATCTTATTTGTTATTACCCCTGTTTTACAGATGAAGAAACTGAGGCTCAGGAAAGTAAAGTGATTTGCTTAGGGTTACTCAGCCAGCAGGTAGCAGAGCCAAGACTAGGCCCAAGCTGCGGGACCTCAGGGCGCCCCCCTTACCATTTCCTACAAAAGCTGCTGATAAGCGCTTCGTGAAGCTCCCGGTGAGGAGATGCCCTGGCATACGGCGGACCTGGGATTGGCACAGACACCCAGGGCTACTCATGGGCTAAGTGGGAAGGGACTGCCCCTGGGGCCTGGCTCTTGGGGCCCAGGGCTACACACGGAGAAAGGTCACACAGAGGTGAAATAGGGCAGCCCTTATTTATCCAAAACCCCAAAGAATTTGGCCTGGAGCCAGCGGAGGCCCCTAGCCAGAGCAATGTTGTGTGTCCTGCTCTTTGGACCAGCAGCCCAGCATGGAGAGTTGCCCCAGACTCTACTATGCTGGTTTCTCGCAGGCTGCTTAGAAGCACCTGCCCCTGCAGAAGGGCCAGGACCCCAAAGTGGGGACCAGTGTCCCCTCCCTGGGCCCTAACAGCCTATTGGCTGCAGCAGCACCACCCCCTTGCATTCCTCTTTCTTCTTGTGTTCACGGTGCTGGTTGCCATGATAAAAAACAAAACAGGCAACAAAGGGTCTCCCAGAGTCATTTTCCCCACCATTTGGAGATGGACTGATCTAAGTCAAATGCCCTGTGGGCAAGTCATTTCACTTCTCTGAGTCTCCCTTCCTCATCTGTAAAATGGGGTTAACAAGCATCCTGCCACGTGGGTTGTGGCGAGAATGAAATGAGATAACGCATGCTGAGGCCTCCACGCTGCTGGGCACACGGAATGAGCGTGCCTGACACACAGGGGCTGTCAGCAACATTTCCATTGGATTCGCAACGACAGGGCTGACCTCAGTTCTCCCTGTGACCCTGGCAAAGCATTGCATCTTCGTGGACCTCCGTCCCCCACCCCCATAGACGTTCTTTTGACTTTTTGTTGTTGTTGTTGTTAGGCTTATTTAAATATTTTTAAATATAATTTATTTTCATAATTCTGTACCATAAAATTCACCCCTTCTAAAGCGTACAAGTCAGTGGGTGTTAGTATGTGCCCAGAGTTGTGCAACTGTCAACCAGGATCTCATTTAGAGCATTTTCATCATTCCCGAGAGAAACCCCATACTCATTAGCAGGCACTCCCCTTTCTCGCTTCTCCTTAGCTCCTGGATACCAAGAATCGACTTTGTGTCTCTTTGAATTTGCCAATTCTGGGCAATTCATATAAATGGAATCGTACAGAACGAGGTCTTTTGCACCTGGATTCTTTCCCTTAACATAGTGTTTTTTAAGAACGATCCATGTTGTGCAATGTATCAGCACTTCATCCGTTTTTATGGCTGAACGCTGTTCTACCGTATAGCTAGACCACATTCTGTTTATGCACTCAGCCGCTGGTGGAGATTTGGGTTGTTTCCACTTTTTGGCTGGTATGGATACTGTTGCTATGAACATTTGCATAAAGATTTTTGTGTGGACATATATGTTTTCAATTCTCTTGGGTAGGTACCTAGGTGTGAGGTTGGGCTAACTCTGTGTTAATCTGATTTCCACAGTGACTGCACTATTTTATGTCCCCACCGGGATTAGAGAAGGGCTCCGATGTCTCTCCATCCTCACCAATACTTACTATTGTCCATGTTTTTGCTTTTTGTTTTTTTTTTAAGATTTTATTTATTTATTTGACAGAGAGACACAGCGAGAGAGGGAACACAAGCAGGGGGAGTGGGAGAGAGAGAAGCAGACTCCCTGCTGAGCAGGGAGCCCCATGAGGGGTTAGGGTTAGGGCCCAGGCCTCCAGGATCATGACCTGAGCCAAAGGCAGATGCTTAATGACTGAGCCGCCCAGGCGCCCCTCTATTGTCCATATTTTAATCACAGTCACGCTAGCAGGTATGAAACGGTATGTCGTTGTTTTGATTTGCATTTCCCTAATGACTAATGTTGTTGAGCATGTTTTCATGCGCTTATTGACCATTTGCATGTCTTTTTTTGGAGACACATCTGTTCAAATCCTTTGCCCATTTTAAAATTCTTTTTATTTTAGCCAATAGTGACTGAGCACCTACTATGTGTTGACATACTTAAGGTCTCTGCTTGGGGCATGAAAGCTCACCCTGCCCTGCCTCCCAGGGCTGTCACATTGGAGCATGTGTGTGGGGGAAGGGACGCAGCTCCAACAAGGGGAGAAGGCGCAGATTGGACAAGGGCGTCAGGTTTCAGAGGCTCTGTCAGTGTGATGCACCCTCCCAGGGGCTACCCTGCCCATTGGCTGCCCTGACACCCCTCCCACCAGTGTGATCAATATCATGCAGCCAGAGCTGACTGGGAGTGGCAGGGACCCCCTGAGTACGCTCCCTCAGGGATTCTCAATTTAAACCTACTCCTACCCAACCAGGGCCAGCCACATAGCCCCTGATCATCTCCACGCAGCTCTGCGGGTTGAGTGCTGGCTGTGGGCTCCACTGAGGCCTGAGCAATAGGAAGACAGAAGGACCCTGCTCTGCGCCCGCTGCTGTGTGCCCTCTGCATGTTCCTTGACCTCCCTGAGCCTCAGTTTTCTTTTTTAAGATTTTTTTTTTTTTTGAGAGAGAGAGAGAGGGCATGAGCAGGAGGGACAGGCAGAGGGAGAGGGAGAGAATCTCAAGCAGACCCCCCACTGAACACGGAGCCCGCTCACCACCCTGAGATCATGACCTGAGCCGAAATCAAGAGTCGGATGCTCAACCGACTGAGCCACCCAGGTGCCCCGAGTCTCAGTTTTCCTCTCTGTGAAATAGGAGAATACTAGCACAATCTCTCAAGGTGGTTATAAGGCTGAGATGAAATGATGTACATAAAGGGCTTTACACAGGTTGGGGCAGAGGAAATGTTCTCTAAATATAACTCATGTTCTTTGTTTTGTCATCTGAAAACTGTGAGGGACAAGATGATCTCTGAAGGCCTGACTCCTTTAGAGAAAGGAAAGGTTGACGAGGCGCCTGGGTGGCTCAGTTGGTTAAGGGTCTGACTTCAGCTCAGGTCATGATCTCAGGGTCCTGGGATCGAGCCCCACATTGAGCTCTGCCCTGAGCATGGAGTCTGCTTGAGATTCTCTCCCTCTGCGCCTCCCCCCACACATGCTCTGTCTCTGTCTCTCAAATAAATAAATAAATAAAATCTTAAAAAAAAAAAAGGAAAGGTGAGGTTGATAAGGAGCGAGGGACACCCCTAGGTCAGATGGAAGCAAAGAGGGGTGCCAGACTCCCCCAGCCACAGTCCCCTCTGTGGGGTGCAGCTGCCCTGAGTTCAGAGTTACCCAAAAAGAACTTCAGAGATGGAGCCCCAGTGTGGGCAGTAAGACCATCCCAAGAAGCCCTCCAGCCTCTGTGGCTCTCTGGTCTCCATCCTGGCTTTGCCTCAGCCCTCCTGGCCCATACCATGGCAGCTGGAGCCTTCTCACTGATCTGCAGAGCTCATGGCCGAGCGGAAACAGGTTTCCAGATAGGGTGAAAATAGATCCTTCTCCAAATAGCTCATCATGACTAAGGAAATAAAGAGAACCAAGAGGGAAAAGAGGAGGGAGCAGCCACCAGACGAGGCCAGGTCTGTGTGGGTCTAGAAGGACAAGCTGCCAGACAGCTGGGGGTTGGGCTTGTCCAACAGAGGGTATGCGTGATTATGTATGAGTGTGTGCATGTGTGTGTGACTGAATGAGTTTGTACATGACTGCATGAGTAAGCGTGTGTGATGGTAAATGTGAGCGTGTGCGTGTAAGTGTGCAGGTAGGAGTAGGTATGTGTGAATGTGTGAGTAAGCATCTCTGCATGTGTATGTGCGAGTGTGAATGCATCTGAGTAAGGATGTACAGAGTACACATGTGGGCGAGTGTTCACCTGTGTTGTGTGGTGTACGCGTCTGAGCAGGTGTCCGTGAGTGTGTATATGCAGGTGTAAGAGTTGTGCATGCAGATTGCGTGAGTGCGTGTGTGCACGTGTGTGTGCTCCTGTGTGTGTGTGTGGGGGGGTGCCCCAAGTCACGTGCTATGGAAGGCAGCCCCGAGGAAAGGGAGAATTCTTTGGGCTTAGTCACTCATGGCTCAGACATAGCCAATCCAAGAACATAACGGACCTGGCTGCATTTGTCATCGGACTTCCTGTTACCCAGTGGCAGAGGAGGCTTCCCCAAGTTGCAGCTTGGCAGGGACCCCTTGGGGGCATAAAATGTTGGAACCTGAAAGGATCTCTGATCTCTTCTCCCCAAAGACTTCGTGGTACGCATGGGGAGGCTGAGGCCCAGGGTCACCCAGCTGGGGAGGAGCAAGCCTGGGAACTCAGGCCTTCTTGTCTCCATCCAAGGTTCTTGTGCCTCCCACCAAGATACACTTTCTGCGTCCCTGGTCATCCCTCCTTTGTGCATTCAGCAAATGTCTATCAAGTACCTATTAAGTGCCACACACCAAACTGGGAGCTAAGGTACAGATAAGACTCTGTCTCAAGGAGCATTCATCCCAGGGTGGAGAGGTAGACCGCAAGTGGATAACCAAGGTGATGAGATAACTCTAGATCCTGGAAGGCAGGGTGATAGGATTGGAGGCCTGCTTCAGTGGGGTGGTCAGGGAGGGCCACTGCAGAGTGACATGAGTGCTGAGGCCAGGGCAGCGGAGCCAGCTACTCACGGTGGGGTATCCAGACCCATTTCCTGCTCAACCTCGTCGGGGTGCATGAAACTGTCGGAAGCGCCACCAGTCAGGGGGCATCGACCACTCCCCTACCCAAGTCTGTTGGGAAGTGATGGGAAACCAGAGGAACGTTCCCTCAGAGAAGGCCAAAGCTGAGAAGCAAGTGGGCCTCGGGCTCCAGGAAAAGCCGCTGGAGCCATGGAAGACCATCAGCCTCTACTCAGGCCCCCGAGCTCCTGTCTGGCCGCCATGAACATGCTAGTAACCACGGATGTTGGATAACAGTGACTACGGACCTAGCTAAGCACTTAGCCTACGCCAGGCACATACCAGGCACTTCACCTGCCCCACATACCTTAGGAAATGGGTATTGATGATACCTCCAGTTTATAGAAGAAAGTGAGGCCCCATTAAAGTCACGTGCACACAGTCATACCACCAGGAAGGCGCAGAGCTGCCATTTGCACCTGGGCATCTTGGGATCCCAATGGCCAGAGCCCCTGAGCACATACCTCAGCCCCTCCTGCCTGTCTGTCCTTCACATTTCACTTGTATGGACCCTCCTCACTGCCCTCGCCTCCTAGAATCACCCTGTCTGCCCTTGGAGCTCCCTCTGAGTCAGGCCTCAAGGCCTGCCATGTAGCCATGAATATTTATGGGTCCACCATTTGCAAGGCCACAATCAACATCACTGTCCTCACAGCCCCTACTATGTGCCGGGAGCATCGGGACCTTTACATATGTGATCATAGTCTTCACAAGAACCCATCAAGGTCAGGATTATGTATCTCATCTTACAACTGAGGAGATAAAGGGTAGGCTACTGTAGTGGGGTGGGGGTGGGGGTGGGGGGTAACCTGACCCCAGAGCCTGATAGCCCACATGCCTTCCCACAGGGTGCTAGCAAAGAGCTCAGCCTACTTTACTTAAGCCTCCAAATCAGCCTCCCACCACCTGCCTTGACCTAGGCAAGGTTCAAATTCATGCCTCAGCCGTGCTATAAATGACAGAAAATCCCGACCTTTGGGGTTACTCTTGAACACTTGAAACCCCGGATGTTGAAATGGTGAATGCCAAGTGTTCTCCACATCTATACCTCGGGGCTGGGAGGGAATAAATGTAAAATAGCACAGCCCCATCGTAGCGTAGGGACCCAGGACCCTGAGCAAGTGACTCAACCCTTCCGAGGCTCCATTTCCCATCTGTAAAATGGGGTTATATCATAATGCCCACCTCACAGGTCTGGAGTCAGGTAAAACCAAGGTGACATAACGATGCCTGGCTCACAGTAGGCGCTCAATAAATACTTATGGGTCCACTGGTTGTTGAGCATTGGCCTCAAGATCCCAAGGGGCTGGTGCTGTTTGGAGCTTAGATGGTGGGATGGAGATTTCAACTTTCTGGGTTTCCAGGGCCCTGCTCAGAGGGCCTCAGTCTTCAGCCCTCTCCCCAGGTTCCTGGCATTTCGGCCCAGCAGGCCCCCGGCTTTCCCTCTGGATGCTGTAGGGGTGATGCACAGGTCCCAACCTCTCCAGTTCCAAACAAGCTGGGCAGAAGAAGCAGCCATTCTCCAGAGAGCTGTGTGCCCTAGGAGCTGCAGCCGAGGGAGGGAAGTGTCTGCAAGATGGGGAAGTTGCTGCCACAAACACCCTGGTTGAGAAACATACAGGGAAAATCTAACAGGCTGCTGAACTCTGGGGAGGGGATCTCCAGGGGTAGCACATGCACGTCACGCCCTCACCCGTTGTCCCTTTAGCCTGGGGATGGTGGTGGCTTCCGCCGGTGCCACTCTCTGGGCTGCCTTTCCATTGCCTGCATAACACCTCCACCCTTCCATTACCTCTGTCACGGATTCCCTGCATTTAATTCCATCTATTTGGAATACATAGAGTGTCTTCCCTTTTCCTGCTGGACCCTGAAGTCCGGAGAGGTGAGGGCACTTGTCCAGGATGAAAGGGCTTGCCTGTGGCAGCCCACTCTCTGCTTCCTCAGCCCCCTCTCCGTTTGGAGATCTGCTTTCCTCACCCTAGCTCTGTGCTAGCTTCTCTGCTTTATGGAGGTGTCTGGGAATGCAGTGAACTGAAGGAACCCATCAGCTGATTCTCACTAAAGTATTCCTAACTGATACCCGTGTCATCCGGAGGAAACTAAAACCTCATTGGCTCTGTCCAGGGGGATCTGAGGCTGTGGAGAAGATGCAGCCACAGCTGGAGACGTGCCTAACGTGTCTCTCTTCTCGTCTCTGTCCACTTTCCCCTGCGGTACCCCCACAGGCTAAACCAAGCCACGCAGAAGTGCAGGGAATGCAGCCTGAAGAGACTGGCCCCCTTCCGCAGACAAAGATCAGAGCTGGGGAAGGCAAACCAGGATATGCACTTTCCTCTTTTGTGCACTGTGACCCGGGGTCAGACCAGGTGGTTCCTGAGGACCTTTGCTCTCTGAAAGTCCACAGATCTGTGACTCTTAGAACAAGGGTGTGATATCCCTGGGTTCCACTCCCAATTCTGACCTGATGTGGCCTTCTGATCCCTTCTCTCTGACCTTAGTGTACCTGACTGCTCAATGGAGAGGTTGATCAGGCGGGTCCAGGAGGGCCCTGGAAGGAGACCCTGGCCCACATCCACGACCGGACCACGAGTCTCCAGGAGCCTCTCTCAGGAACCTGCTGACCTCAGCATCCCTGCTCAGTTCCTGCCCTGTCCATTCTGCTGTCCCAGGTTGGAGCCCACCTGATCATGTGCCCACTTTTCCCAGTAGCCTGATCTGCGGGAGCCTGAGATCCCATCCTCCATGGCCTAGACCTCCCACCCACAGGGCCAGGAGCCATTCCAGCTTTTGGGGGCTCTGTCTTCTGTCTGAGGGGTTGCTTCTCCTTGGAGAAAGAGGAGACCAAGCTGGCCTGGACAGAGGTCCACCGGAGCCCCTTACCCTACTACCCTCCCACTGTCTGGGGCTCTTTCTTTCTTCCTTTCCAGAAATGAACAGGAAACTGGGCCACTCTCTAGAAAGACTCCAAGAGAGGTGCTGAGCAAAGGAGGCTGGTCTCCCTCCCATGAAAACTGAGGTCAGGCCCCTCTAAGGTTTCTGCAGCCTCGGCTCTCAACTCAAGCAGGTTACAACGTACCCAGTTCCCACATAAAACACTTTTGAATCATTTTATAAGAGTTGAGGTGTGCTACATTTGACAAGTTGTCCTAATATTACCCTTTGCGACACTTAATGAAACCTGTAGGAATTTCAAGCTTCTTGTCACTGAGCTCACATCCTGTGCCATGTGATCTCAATGTCCTCAAAACACTGCACTACTATTTACCCCATTTTACAGGGGGAGAAAACAGGGGGAGAAAGGCCCAGTACCTTGTCTAAGACCACACAGCCAGTAAGCACCGGGCCATTGTCTGGGCCTGTCTCTCCTCGCAGCCTGGACCTCTGTCACCCTGGATTCCTGGCTCTGCCCTGGGGACTCGGGTGAGCGCTTCAGGCCTGTGGGGCTCACACTTCATTAGAACTCAGAGCTGCCGAACAGCTTGGCTGGCGGGACCAGAGCCCTCCTCCTGACCCAGTTAGGGGCTTGGCACCAGCGCCTCAGGACTCCTCCCAGGGTGAGCCCTAGGGCACGTGGTTTACCTGCCAGGAGCCCGGAGGTAGGAAAGCAAACACCATAAATCATCAGGAAGCCCATGTAAATATTTTATAGCTGGGACAGTAAATAATGCAGCTCCCTGGACACACCCGACCCAGTTCATCTGTCCCACATCCAGCACCTAGGACACCCTGTCTGGGCCCTTCTCCTGCCTTGTATTTTTTTCAACAAACGTTGAAGCCCACTGCCAGGCACTTTCCCCTGCACCATCTTCACTACTTAGCCTTTGCCCAGACCGCTCTCTCTGCCTGGAACACCTTTCTCCCTAAGCCTGGCTATTCATTCTCCTCCCTCAGGATTTGCCTCCTCCAGGAAGCCTTCTTTGATTTTCTGGGTGGGGTTAGGGGTTCTTCTGGCTCTCCCAGTGCTTAGGCTTCCCCTATCTGGGTTCTGCTCACTCTGTCTGGTCTTTTCCTGGTGATTTGTCTGCTCTCCCTCCTTCTGTCAGCTCTAAGAGAGCAATCACATTCCTTGAGTTGAATGCAAAGCTTGGCATATAGTAAGCGCTCAACAAATAGTGTTGAAAGATGGAATAAATTATCTTGTTTAATTCTTAAATAAGTCTGTGTGGCAGGTGTTACCAGACACCTATAATCCTCATGTTACAGACAAGAAAACTGAGGCCCGAGTGGCAGTGCTGGGACTGACCTCCCACCTGTCTGATCCTGAGTCTAATGCTTTCTCAATAACCCATCTGGGAACACACCTCTTTCCCCTGCAGACCTCAAGCCCTTGAGTCAGGGACCTTCTATTTCCACTCAGGGAGGCGCCTGACCCTTGCTACAGGCTCTGGCATTCAGTAGGTGTGAATTCATGTGCTTGAATGACTACAAAAAGCAAGTCTGTGGTCAGGATCTTGTCCTTAACCTGGGAGGGAATGCACAGTGAGGGCCTGGGGGCAGGAAGCCAGGCAAGCGGACTGTGCTCCCTGGGCCCCAGGGCAGCTCTGAGAAGACGTGTGTCTGGGGAGGGTCTCAGGTTCCCAGATGGAGGCAGCCGTGGAAGGTGCTGGGATGCAGCAGCCCAGATGCCTTCGGTCTAAAGGCACTGCACCACTTTGGGGCCAAGTCCCTAACCAGGCCATCACTGCCTCACAGGAACCTGAGATGCAATGACAGACGATCCTGTCTGCCCTCTCTCCATCCTGTGTTAGGCGTCAGAACGAGGACAGGAAATCAGGGCATAGGCAGTGCAAGGTGAGACAGGACAAGGATAGCTTGGCACAGGAGCCCTGGCCCGACCCTGGCCTCAACCCTCGGCAGGAGGTGGGCTGCAGAAGGGAAGGTCAATGGGTTTCGACTTGTATGTCAGTTCCGGCTGGTTGCTGATGGCTCCCTGAAACTGTATTAGGAAGGATTTGGAGCTGTATCCCTCCAGGCTCAGCCAGGAGGGTTGTGATCAGTTAGCAAGACCTGCCACCAGCACCAAGCGGGGCTCTTTTCACCTCTCCTTTGCTCTCTGTACAGAGTTGGACTAAATAAAGGGTTGCGGGTTCCTTGTTGATTACTAACAACAAGGTCAGTTTGGAGTTACCATTTGTGGAGAAGGAATTATGAATGCATGGCCTCTTTCCCAGTGTACCTGCAAGAGCCAGAAGGAGAGTAGGGAGAAGAGAATGGGAAAGAATAACAGAGAGCAAGTGGCAAGTCAGATTCCCATCAGGATTTCCCCGCAGTGTGCATGAGACCCTGAGCTCAGGGACAAGGGCAGGCCTGGCTCTGCCCTCACCAGTCAGCAGGAACCAAGAGTTTTCCAAGGCAAATTCCAGAGATAAAATCCAGGCAAGGGCCCAGGCGGCGGGGCCTTGTGCTGTGGCGGCTGGGGGGCTGGGGGCGGTGGTGGTGGGGGTGGGGGCTGGTGGCAGGCCCATTCCTTCTATGTCTGGCAGACCCAGGCATCCCCTCTGGGCCTTGGGCGGGGGGTGGGGGGGCGGTGCGAGGGGCACACGGGGCCGGGTGCCCTCACATAGCTTCCCAAATTGTGGGGGAAGAATCTTGTGGGATTAGAGCAGGCAGGGCTGGGCAGGATGGCCCCTCTGGGCAGGCCCCGCGGGAGGTGGCAGGACCCAGAGGGCCCGGTGCGAGGTCCCCAGACCAGTGTGCTGCCCTTGTTCCCCCAGCTTCCCGCTGTCCCTTGGACACCCGCCCCATGAGGCCACACAGGCAGGGCCTGCACCAGTCTCTGCAGCTGGGGAAGAAGCCTCTGGAGGGGGAGCTCCGTCCTTCCCTGGCCAGCTGCCAGGGCCTCTACACCATCTCTTGTCTGGCTCTACCCGGGCCAGTGGCCAACTGTCCCACCCTCGCTCCTCTGGCTTTAGGGCAGCCTGGCCTAGTGGCTGTGAACTATGGCCTGGATTTCGGAGCAGTGCGGGGTATGAGGCTCAGTTTGGCTGTGTCCTGCGCATGTCACTCAGCCTCCCTGGCCCTCCCTTTCCCCTCCTGTGAAATGGGGCTACTGATGGTGCCCACGTCGTAGGGGCTTGGGCCCTTACAAGTGAGAGGCTTGTCACTTAAAGAACATGGAGTGTTAGCTCAGGGCCTGGTAGGTCGTGAGCACTTGATATGCAGGGGCTGGAATGACTGTTATTATTTTTCTAATCTGAGACCACGTTCATGTGCTCCACATCTTCTGCGGAGTCGAGTCTACGCAGACTCCCAGGGGACCCCTTCCAAGACTGGTAGGCATGTAGGCTGGTGGCCCTGGAGCTGGGGACTTGGGATGCCCAGAACCTGAAGGCCAGGGGCCCTGCAAGATGGGGTAAGCAGGGGCTCCCCGCAGCCCTGTGGCTCCTGGGCCTGCCAAGCTCTGCGTTGCAGACAGAGTCAGCTATCCTAGGCCACTTGTAAGTCTCTCCTGGCAAGCCTGGGGCACTGGGCAGGGGCAACTACCGTCCCGTCCTATTCTGATGCCCAGACAGTGTCTTGGGCAGCCCCACACCAGCAGGCCATGGCCTAGTATGGTTAAATGTTGACTTCTTTGCGGGGAAGGTCCTTCCAAAGAAATTGACCTCTGAAGGCAGGGTGCAAATGGGTCAGGAGCCCATGGTCTCTCCAAATCCACCTCTGCTCTGAGGAGCCCGGGCAGCTGGGGAAGCCAATGGGGAGCACAGAGGGCACTCTTGGACATGGTATGAAGCCATAGTATGGAGAGGGCTGGGGAGCCGGGGACCCACAGTGGACTCTGTCCTTGTCCTCCTCCCTTCGGTCACCCCTTCCCCTTCCCCTCAGCCACCCAGGCCTTGGTCTTATGCAGGAAGATGTTGGCGTGACCTCCACTGGCGTGGCTAGGAGTAAGGGTGCCTCCAGGGCAGCCCCTGAGCTGGGGAAGCCGAGACATGTGTGGTGGACAAACACTTCTGAGCACGGTCTCTGGGCTCAGGGCTGCCACCGTAGGGAAGCCAGTCTTCGCTAAGTGCCTAGAGTGTACTTGGCCCTCACGGGTGGTGCCACATGTGTGTTAGCATTGGGAGGGACCGGGAGAAGCGGACATGGCCCCTAAGGGAGTGACCCTGCAGCTAGGGAAGGAACAAAGACATACACGGTCTAAGTCTCAACCCTACCGGCCCCAAGAAGGTCACATGCCAGGATGGTGGTACCAGGGAGTCCGAGACCGTGGGCAAAGTTTCCAGAGTCAAGAAGGAGAGGAAGGATGTTCGAGGTGGCCCAGGAGCCCCCTACACACACCCGCACCCCTCCCCATGCGCTGCTGGTCAGGTTCCCAGCAGCCCATTGTTGAGGGCTGAGCCGCCAAGCTCCCAGAGCAAAGGTCAGAAGGGCAAAGATTAGCAAAGGCTCCCTGGACCCACACCCACTCGTGCCTGCTCATGTGGCCAGACCTTGTGCTCAGGGAGCAGGCTGTTGTCAGCCTCAGGCACTGCCTAGGGGGAGGGAAGCTGGGCCTGTGGACCAGTGGAGTCCTCTCTGTGACTCCACCCCTGCACGGCCTGGGCCATTACCAGCATGGAGCAGGGCACTCTGGTCCCTGCCCTGTTGGCCCCAGGAAAGCCAGGCAGCATGAATATGATCAATAAAGGCCATGCCTTCATTTAGCCATTCATTTAAAGGTGCTGATTGCCGCCACACCTACTTCTAGGCTTTCCCTTTTGTTGTGTCCTCTGCTAGAGCACTATTCTCCTGATCTGCTCTCTCATGCCTGCCTGGAAAACCCCTTCCCCAAGGCTTCACTTCCCACTGTCTTCAGCACAGGCCTACATGCAGGTGCAGGCCTCTGCATGGAGCCCAAGGCACTGAGAATGAGAGCCCCTCACTGCCCCTTGGGGTACCCTGTACAAGCCCCACAGGCCTCCCTCCCTGTTTCCTGGAATTGGCCTTGGATGTCATGAGTTCATTAGCTGGGAGTCTTTGCTCTGGCTGTTCCTTCTGCCTGGAGTGCCTTCTCTGCTTCTCACCACCCACCCCAGAAGGAATTCGTCCTTGTCCTTCTGGGCCCGGGGCCGAGGGCACCTTTGCCGTGGAGACTTCCCGGCTTCCTCAGCACCAGTTCAAGGCCCAGCACACAGTAGGTGCTTTTGTGAAATGATCGCAGAAGGAAAGAACAATGAATTATGTTCTATTCTGGACTCTGTTGAAGTCTGTTGCTGGTAACCTGGGCAAGTCGCTTTGCTTATTGGGACCTTAGTTTCCCACGACACAGTGTTAGATGAGTTAGATGAAATGGCTTGCATTAAGCTTCTAAAAACCTTAGATTCTATGCAGAGGGCTTCAGGCTATGGAAACTTCCCTGTCCTATCCCCCAATACACCCTGGTAATAACAAAATTAAATCATATAACAGAAGTCGCAGTGATCTATGGAGGATGCATCTGATCCAGGCACTGTGCTAGACCCCCTCCCGAGTCTCTGAAGGGTCACAAAGAGCCCCATTTATAGATAAGAGAGTTGAAGCCAGGAGGAGAGGTGCCTTGCGCAAGGTCAGAGCTGAGTCGTTGAGCTCCCTGCGCAGAAGGCCAGCCGCCATCATCCCGGGGGACCCCTGACCTCCTACCAGGGCCCCCTGTGCTTAGACACTGCCCTCCAACAGAAGCTGTAAGGATAGGTCCTTTTACTAATGTTTGCTCCTGGTTTCAGGAGGCTCAGGCTCAGGGTCCCGGGCTGTCTTGTGAGCTGGGAACCCCACAGGCGTGTGGAAGGGAAGAGAGGTTTCTAGAAGGCAGTCATCCATGCATTCGGCCGCAGGGATCCTCCAGCTGAGCATCCCTGCCAGCCGGAGGAAAACAGGTGTCTGGCCTAAATCATGCTAGACTCCATCCCCTCTTCTGGTGGAGACATGGGCCAAAGTCCAGGATGCCATCTGGGTCCGGCCCAAGCAGTCTTGTAAACCTCTGCCCTGTTCCAGTTTCTTGAGAAGCTGTCCTGGCCGTGGCCCTGTCAGAACCCAAGGCCGGGCAGGAGAGCCGGCCACCACCTCAGCACCCATCCTTAGTCTAGGGAAGGGGCCAGGGACCCTCTGCAGCACAGGTGGCCAAGCCAGGCCCTGGGCTCCTGCCTCAGTCTCCTCCAGCAACTTGTATGGCCTAGAGCTAGGATTCACCTGAGCCTCAGTTTCCTCATCTATGGGGTGGGATCCGAATGCCTGCTCTACCCAGGTGCAGGCAATTAGACAGCAATTGGGGGCTCTCTGTGGAAGTTGGGGGAGCAGAGTGTGGCTGGGCCAAAGGGCAGGACATGATTTCAATACCCCTTAGAACTGCACTCCCATGTCGGCCACCCCCCACCCCTGCAGACCCTCATGCATACCCAGGAAGGAGGGAGAGGTGGGATAGGGGAGGCAGAAATCCTCTTCCTCCTTCCCTCACTTGGTCAGTTAATCCTTGTGACCATGGAGACCTAGGTCTCTCACGAGCACTCCATTGCATTTCAGAGAAGCTGAGCCACCTGCCTGAGGTCACGTGGCCACTGAGGGCTGAGCAGGGAGGGAAACCCAGCTGCCTGGGACTCAGGCTTAACCATGAGGTGCCCCTGCCTCTAAAGCCACCAGGTTATCCCCCTGGAAACCTGGAGGTCGTAGCTTCACACAGACCTGGGGGCCTGGCCCTGTCCCCTGACCTGCCAAGCAGCCCCAGGCAGTGGCCTCCCCTGTAAGCTGGTGCTACCCTTACTTTGCAGGTTGCCCTAAGCATTCAACAAGAGGCTGTTTTGAATGGCTCAGCTTGTCCCTGGCAGGAGCCAGTATCATCCTAGTGGCAAAGTAATGCGTACCAATCTGTCACCTCCGTTGTACGGCTGGAGTCCTCAAGGCCCGGAGGGGCGGGCACCTGCCAGGATCCAGCAGCTGGTCAGAGTCAGAGGCATGGCAGGCAAGCCTCCAGCCTGTGGTGCTTGCCCAGGCACCTCCTCAAGCATGTCCACTGGGGGCCCGTGTCAGCCTCAGATCTGCCACCACCCCACCCCGACACAAACTCACTCACTTGGGTGTGCTTAGGCTCACCCCAGCCCAGTGGTTGGTTACTCTTTCTCCAGAAGATTTGCCTTGTGCCTACCTCCCATCAGACAAGACACAGGAGGCCAGGCCCACCCTCAGCTCCTAGGGTTTCCTCTGAGCTGGGGCTCAGCTAGGGGACTACGATCAGTGGGGGAGCCTGAGGTCCAGGTAACCCATGACCTGGAAGTTCTGGAGAAGCAGACTCAGGGGACAGTTGGTGGTACCAGCAACCTGGTGAGGCCCCAGTGGGTAGGGGGGACAGGGCTCCAGGAGCCAGCCTAAACCCCCTGCTTGTCCCCTGCCCTCACTTCTTCCTGATACCCTCTTCTCTCTTCCTCAGAGACCTGGGGGCTGAAGCTGGGGCTTGGCAGCTGGACCATACCCCAAGCCCTGGGTGTGTGGTTCCCCAGGGATAGAAGGCACACTCTGTCCTGATGTCTGGGGTCTACCTAACCTGGTATAAGCGGTTAGGGAAGGCTTCCTGGAGGAGGTTAGTGAAGCTAGGACCTACTTGAAGACTAAGAAGGGGTTCGCTGGGCATGGTGTACCAAGCAAAGGGAACAGCACAGGCAAAGGCCTGACGTAGGAAATTGCGGGATGTTGTCCAGTGGGAACTGAAAGAACTTCCTTTCACTGGAGCTGGGGGGCTAAGCCATGCTGGGCCTGGTGGTCATGTCTAGACTTTGTCCTTTGTCCTGCGAGATCCTTGGTCAGCTTCAGGGTGGGGAGTGTCCACTTCTTGGTATGTTAGGAGTATTGTGTGGTTGCTGTGAGGAGAAAAAGTTGTTGAGGGTTGGGTGCCTGGGTGGCTCAGTTGGTTAAGCAACTGCCTTCGGCTCAGGTCATGATCCTGGAGTCCCGGGATCGAGTCCCGCATCGGGCTCCCTGCTCGGCGAGGAGCCTGCTTCTCCCTCTGACCCTCCCCCCTCTCATGTACTCTCTCTCATTCTCGCTCTCTCAAATGAATAAATAAATCTTTAAAAAAAAAAAAGTTGTTGAGGGTGGGGTGGTGGGGTCCTGAGTAGACAAGACTGCAGATGGCCAGACAAGAGACCCCAGTGGGCCTGGCCAGGGTGGGCGACAGTGGGGACAAATGAATGGAGAAGTCAGAATGGGAGATTGAGGTACCAAGGGGACAAACACCTGCATGAGCTTCCACCATGACCTGGGGCCTGGCTGGGGTGGCAACCGCTGTGTGTGGGGGAGTTGAGCAGACTAAGTAACAGGGCAGAGGGCTGCCCAGTGCAGGCCCACTTCGATCCATCCCAGCCTCTGGGAATCCTTTCTCCCCTCCCCCTCTTCTGGAACAAAACTTCTGTCTCAGGGAAGACAAGTTCATATTTCTTCCTTTGTACCATGGCTATGCCAGGCACACATACGGCACCCCCAAGAGGGGCTGAAGTTTGGCCACCACCTGCCTTCTCGAAAGCCTGGGGGAAGTGGAGGCTTCCTTGGGGCCTTCTCCTCTAGATTCCAGAGGCTTCATGAGGGTGGTGTGGAAGGAGGGGCCTTGAGGAACAGGACAGAAGGCTGGGCATTTCTGCCACTCTCTTCCTTCCAACTACCAACACCGCCTCCCCCCCCCACATGCATACATACCATCTGGCCCTTAGGTGCATACACAGGAACCCAAAGTCAGATTCCACAGAACACTCCCACTGCAGCCCCTAAGGCCCAGCATTCAAACCCACTCACGCTTTCCCTGAGTTCTTGTCTCAACCTCCCTCCTGGCTTGCCCTGGAGAGATGCCTGCAAGGCTAGGGGTGATGCACACATGCGTGCATACACACGCGGGAGCTACCCTCCCACCCCAGAGGACACACCAGCATGGTGGCTTTGCAACACGATGGAACTAGAGCAGACATCAGCATGAACTTCTCAGGCTTCCAGGTTGTGAAACCCGAGGCCAAGTTGAAAGTCTAGTTCATCTTCTTTGCAAGGCCCCCAAGCATGATCCCAGATCTCCCCCACACCTGGCAGCTCCTGGGATTCTGGGCTTGGTACCCGAAGCTAAGACCTCAGTTCCAGTGCCCATCCTGGGGAAGCCTGGTGCAGCTGGACTCAGCTGGCCTGAGTCCTCACCCCACTGGCCTAGAGTGGGAGTGTAAAGGGCCCCACATAAAACCCACCTGAGGGCTTAGATTGTGTACTCCAGGGGCTTAGATTGTGTACCCCAGCCCTCGACCCAAATGCCATCCATTATCCAGAAATTCCAGCCTTCTTCCTCCCCCTCCTCCACTGCTCTGGGATGAGTGCCCAGTGCTCACAGGCCTCAAGGGGCCGGCCTGGGAACTGGCTGTGTTTCTCGCCCTAAGGGCTCACCATTCCTGCTGCCCAGCAGCCTGGCTGCCTGCCTAGCTGCTGTGGCCAAGGTGGCCACAGGCTCTGCCCACAGAAGCCTGTGGGCAGAGGCAGGGCTCAGGCGTGTGAAGGTGGTAGGGTGGGCAGTAGTCTGAGGGTAAGACTCTTCTCCCTGGGGAGGCTAACCTCTGCCTCTGCCCCCTGCAGCCTGCTGGCCATTGGGGTGGAGGCGTGTCTCAGCCAAGGGAGCTCACAGTCTGGGGGAGGTGGACATGGATAGCCCAGCGGCCTGTTTCTAGCCCCGGGCATAGGCTAGAGCAGCCCCAAGGGGTAAGGAACCCCAAGGGAACTGCTCAAGGTCACACAGCCAGTTAGTGTGGAGGCTGCATGCTAGCTCTTCCTACTCCAGAGCCTCTGCACCACGTGGCTGGTGCCTCAGGAGAGGCCCTGGACAGTGCGGGGGTGGGGGTGGGTAGACCTGAAGGGAGGGCTCATGGGAAGCAGAGGACCTCCTTGGTGAGGGGCAGGCATCTGGGAGGCTCCCTGGAGGAGGACTTTTTGTAGGGGGCCTTGTTAGAGGGTTAAGAGCTTGACGGAATGGCATTCCAGGGGCAAAGCACAGCTTGAGCAGAGGCAGAGATTTTGATGAGCAGCGTGTGGGGGGAAGGTGAGTGGGTTGGCAGGGGTATCCTGGTGCCCCGGGGCCTCTTATACCCCTGGAGAACCTGGGATGGAGGGTGCTGGCTATGCGAGTATGCAGGCACTTGCTCAAGCTCTGCTGGTCCAACTGGCCCAACCACTTCTCTTCGGGCACTGCCCACTGCCCCTGCTCACAGTCCTGCTCAGAAGTACTGGCAAACCCTGGGTGAAATCTGGATCAGGAGCCCAGGATCCCGCCATTCTGGTCCCAGGGCAAAATTATTAAGGGGTCCTGAGCCCCAGAGCGCTCTGTCATCTCTAGAAAGCCTGTCCTGATTGTGGCCTCCACCAGAACAATTTCTAAGATATAATCACAGTGTGGAGAGTAGGTCTGTCTGGGGAGATCAAATTATCCGAGCAATTATGGGAGACTTCTACTTTCTTCTGTAAGCTTGTCTTTATTTTCCTTATTTGCTGTTTTTCATCAGAACAGCCAATGTGTGTCATTACTTTTCTAGATTTCTGTGACTCTCCCTCCCCATCTCTCATCCCCCATCCAGACCCCTGTCCTCACGGTCTTCTCACAGGTTCCCAGCTAGGGGGCAGGCTGCGGTGCCTTGGACGACCCTCACTCCCAGGACGTCGGTTGCGCCATCCATCAGATGGGCGTACTCAGGCCTCCCGGACTTTCCTGGACGGAGCCGGCAGCGGGGAAGGGCGAGGAGGCGAAGGCGCCGCTTGGCGCCGGGACCCAGGTGGCGGGGCCAGTCCAGCCTCCAGGTGGCAGCCCGACCCGGGAATAGAGCCGGCTCTTTTATAGCCGGGCTCGCGTCACAGGGCTGGGCGGGGCCTCCGGCGCGGCTCCGAGAGGCTTCCCAGGGGCGGGGCTGGGCGGAGCGGGGCGGGGCCTGGGGCCAGTCGGTACCCGGGCACGGAGACGTGCCTGCGGGGGCGCGCGCGGCGGTCTGGGTGCGGATGGGGTGTGTGTGTCTCACGGTAGACGCCGGTGTGTCTGCGGTCCTTTCCCGCCGTCCCCACCGCGAGGGCCGCCCTCCCGCGCAGGGCCTGTCCTCCGTTCCCCACGGGCCAGGGCCAAGCTGGGCTCGGTGAGCGGCCCGCTTCCGGGGGGTGGGGGGGCGGGGAAACTGAGGCATGGGCAGGCGAGGAGACGAGGGGGCTGGCGAGCCCGGGTGTCAGAGCCTAGTGTGAGACCTAGCAGATCGGAGCAGAGGGTGCTGTTGCTTGGGGCGGGGGGGGGGGGGTGTGGGAGAGGTGGAAGTGGTGATGGGGAAGAGCTGGGGGCTCCCTTGTGTCTCTTTGACAGGGAGAAGCTGTTGTTCTGTTTCTAACTCAGACAGCACTGATGTCCATCCAGTCCCCTTCCCCACCCCTTTGGGGGGAAGGGGCAGAAGAGCCAGAAGTGGGGACTCAGGTGGGCAGGGGCTGTGCCATGGTCAATATAGGACTGGGGCAGGCCAGGGGCTGCATACTCTTGAGAGCCCCAGCAAAGCCCTGTGCCCCATGCTTTCGGAAAACACGTTTCCCCTTGCCTACCCCAAGTACTTCTCAAGTTTCACCCAAGCACGAATTTATGGAGGACAGAACTTGGGGACTGTTAGCTGGGCCTCACCAACTCTTTGGCAGTTAACACTGACACAGATTGAGTCTCACACCTAGTACCCCATGAGCTTGGTCTCTCCCATCCTCCCAACAACCCACCAGGCCAGTATTACCTTTATTATCTCCATTCCACAGGTGAGGAAGCTGAGGCACGGTTAAGTCACAGGTCCAGGTCAGAGCCAGGATATGAACTTGACCCCTCTAGCCCTTGGCCTGGCATTCTCCTACCATGTGGCACTGTTCCCAAGGCCACCGCACTTACTGGCCCCCTACCCAGTGCCTGAGGCTGCAATCCCTGCTCATGACCATCTTGGTGGCCTGAGGTGTGGCCACAGGTTGGACAAGGTATCCAGTGCCCTTTTAATTTGTACTACCGCCAACAGAACCCTCTTGGCTCTGCCATTCCCCAGCAATGGCCCACACACAACATCCCTGATGGCCTGGGCCTCCTGCTCTGAAATATGAGTGACTCTCCCATGCCAGGCTAGCACTCTGGGTGTGATGAGGATGGTGCCTGCAGTCAAAGCTTTAGGGACAGGGATGATGATACAGAGAAGCAGAAAGCGAGGGACAGAGAGGCTAGGACAAGGACCAACTTTGGGCAGGGATCAAGGAGTGGGGGGAGACCCTATCCTGTCCCCCAGCTAGGTGGGCACCAGGGACAGAGGAAGGTTCAGGCCTTTTCCATGTGGCTTGCTGACTCCTGGACTTCCTGTGAAGGGGCCTGGGGGCCCCCAGGGTTCATGGCCTTTGGGTGGGATAGGAGCTGCACTGGTCAAGCCAGCCCTCCTCTGGACAAACCCTCCAGGGAGCCCACAGAGGAATAGCCCTGGGTACGTGCCAGGAGTAGGAGTCGGAGTCTGGACACTGTCCACCACTATCCATGATGGGCCTGCTTCCTTGGCTGCAAACCCAGAGGAGGAAGAAAAGAAAGTACCACTTCTGGGTGGTTGCTAGGGGCCCATCCCTGCTTGGGGATTTACACCCGGTGTCATGAGAGGCCATCAAGTCTCTTCAAGGCTGACAGCCTATGACTCAGCAAAGTGACGGTACCTGTGCCCTGGCCAGTGTGAGCTGAGGCTCACCAGGTGTCCACCCTGGTTGAGGTTTCCCACACCTCATCTCACCTAACCCTGACTCAGCCCCTGACATGGGTCTGTCATGAGCAGAGAGGTGTGGCTGCCTGCCTAAGGTCATACAGTTAGCAGGTGATACAGCCGGAGCTTGCTCCCAGGCCTCAGTAGACCCTTCCAAGGTGGGGAGCAGGCAGGCTCTGGGGGCACAGAGGCAAGCTTGTGTGGACTCTGCCCTGGCCTGCCCAGTGTGGCACTCAGGAACTGTTCACCACACACAGTGGCTCCAGCTGAGCTTGGCCTGTTCTCCCTGGGGCCTCTGGTCGCAGGGCTTGTCTCTGGACGCAAGCCCACCTCCTGCATTCTTCCTCTGTCCTTGTCACACTGCGCCCACACAGCTACAGCCTCTCTGCCCCTCTTTAGGTGCATCACACTTCCCCTTGAAGTTTCCAGAAGAGAAAGATTGGCTGAGGCCAGTGTGTGCTCACAGCCTCTGAGATCATGTGTCTGCATAGTCCTGAGGGCCCAGAAAATACTTCCTCGTGTCTAATTTAAATCTTTCTGGCTCCCACAACATGCTACCAGCCCTGCTCTAAAGCCATGGTTCTCAACAAGGTGTGATTTTGCTTCCTTGTCACCCCCCCCCCAGGACAGTGTCTGGAGACATTTTTATCTGTCACAACTTGAGGGAGTGCTATTGGCATCTAGTGGGTAGAGGGCAGGCGTGCTGCTAAACATCCTGCAAGGCACAGGACAGTCCTCACATCAAGGAATTATTTGGCCCAAAGGCCAAGAGTGTTGAGATTGAGAACCGCTGATACAAAGCATGGGCTTTGGAGCAGGTCAGTCTTTCGTTTGAATCCTGCCCCTGGCATTCACTAGCTGTGTACCCCTGGGCAAGTGGCCTCGCCTCTCTTTGAGATGTGGTTTGCTCTTCAGCCAAAGTGGCACTAATAGTGGCCCTTACCTTGTGGGGTCTTGAGGCCTGAGTGGATTGAATACGTCCAATACTGGGCACAGGGCCTGGCACTGGGGAGGCTCCATCAGGGACAGCCATTATTCTTCCTTCTCATGTTCTAAGGTGAACCTCAGGGTGTGGGAGCAAAGGTCTGGTGGCTGGACCTGGAGATCCCAAAGGATCCAGCTTAGCACAAGGTGGGCCTATTGTTGATGCTGAGGGAGAGGATAAGTTGGCCACTGTGGACCACTGTGGAGGAAGGAGCCAGAACAGAAACTTGATCCCAGGTGGGCAAAAGTCCCCGGAAGCTCACCTCGATCACCCTTCCCTCCAGCCGAACCCCAGGGAAGCCATGGGGTGGAGGGTGAGAGGACCAGGACACAAAACACTCTGATGAATACAGTCCCTTAGCTCAGGGAAGTGCTCTGGATTCACAGCTGGTATCAAGAAGAAGTGGTGTGTGAGCGAACACAACCAAGACAGGGAGAGACATGGGGTGGGTGGGAAATGGCATTTGGGCCTAGGACACAGCATGTGTGAAGGCTAAGACATAAGGCTTATTTCCCAAATGATATTCCATGTGGCCAGAGTGGTCCAGGTTGGTGGAAAGAGCTTACCCCAATGGGGCATCAGGATTAGGAACCTGGACATACACCAGTTTTCAAAACAGGTCCCCCTTCCCAGGTATAGGGTACAAAGGCCCTCTTTTTTCTCTATGGTGGAAAGAATCATAGTTTTACTCTTGCCAGCCCAGCATCCCCACCCCCGCTCCCCCCCATCCCCCTCCCCCCCCCCACTAAAACAGAGTTTTGGGATCCACATCTCTGCCAGGGCTCTCCATCCCTGGAGGTCTCACTAGACTCTTCCTCCTCCCCATCCACCCACAGTCCTGTGACCCACCTGGTCTGGTCCGTTCTCCCCACCCATCTTCCACAACCCAGGGTCTTCTCACTTGCACAACAGGCAGCCCCTCTGCCCCCATCCATTCTCTCAGGAGCCCACTCGATTGGAACAGCGGCCACCACCTGCTCCTTGAGACCAAAGTCCTAGCCATGACCTCTCTCGGCCATGAGCCCCTTGATCAACTCAGGCCTCCTCAGGAATTGCCCCCCATTTCCAACCATTAGGCTTTAGCTGGGAAGAGCTGTCTCTCCATCCCTTCTAGGTGATCTCACAGAAGGCCTGGGATCTGGAACCCTCTTCTTTGCCTCTGGAAAAATGAAATTTCTTCGGACTATGGCCCCATCAGCTTTTCCCTTTTTGAGCTTTTGGGGCAAGTTCATGGGATCCCTGGGTCCCTCTCCATACCCAGACTTTGGGCCCAGAGGGTACCCAGTGAATGAATGAGTGAATGAATGAGTGAGTGAATGAATGAGTTATGCCTGACAACCCAGTTTCAAGTATGGAAAGGAAGCTCAGGCGCCTATTAGGGGCGGTGGGGAGCTCTGGAAAGTGGGGGCAGGAGAGAAGACTGGGGGATCAAGGTAGGGGCTGCTCCTAGAATCGCTGGACCAACAGCGACGGACCAGCGAGAGCCTCCCACCCTGGAGTCTTCCCCGCTCCTCTCAGGGGCCCGGCCGGGACCAGCTGGCCTGGCGGCGGGCACCGGGCCCGGCCGCGTCCGCACTCCAGCCAACAGGAAGAGAGAGAGGGAGGCCGGGCGCGGCGGGCCAGCTGGCGGGTGGGGAGTCCCGGGCGTGGGCGCTGGGAGCTGGGGAAGCCCCGCCGGCGCCTCCCCGGCTTCGCTGAGCGAGAGGTGGCGAGAGCGCCCCCCTCCCGCGGGCCTCAGCGTCGCCCTCCGTAAAGCGGGGCCCCTTCTGAGGGGCTAGGGCGGGTGGGAGCCGAGGTGCGCCGGGGAGGGTAGAGAGCGACCCGCACCGGGAGCCGGAGGCCCGGACCCCCTTCCTCGCTGCGGCGGGGGCGGGGCCTTCGGGGGGGGGCTGGCCCTGGTGAAGGCGGGTCCTGAGCGGGGGCGGGGCCGGGGCCGGCACCTGGGTGAGGTCGCGCCGCCCGGCCCCCTTGCACTTCCGTGTGCAGCGGCGCGAGAGAGGGAGGCGGCGGCACCGGGATCCCCGGAGCGACCCCCGGCATCCGCCCGCCGCACTGAGGCCCGGACGGGACTCACCGGCCTACGGGCCCGTCCCGGTCGGGCCCGCAGCGACCCCCCGTCCGCGCGCGCGCCCGGGGACGGCGCCCGGAGCTGGACCCCAGCCGCCGCGACCCCTGGCGCCTGGCGGTGCGCGGGAGGTGAGTGAGGGCCGGGCCCCGACGTGGGATCCGGGCTACCCTTAGGGCGCGCCGCCCCTCCCTTCCCCCTCCCCGATCCAGTTCCCGTTTCCGAAACTGAGAAACTGAGCCGCGGCCAGCGAAAGTCCCGTCGCGCTCCGAGACCCGCCGGTGCCTCCGTCCCCCGTCCGTCGGTCTGTCCCTCCGTTCAGCCGTAGGGGTCGAGGCCCTCTCGTCGGTCTGCTCCCGGCCCCTCCACCCGCGTGTGTGCCCTAGACCCTCGGAGCGTTCGCCCGTCCCTCGCGAATCCCCGGGGCCCTCGGTCGGTCCATCTGACCCCACCCCCTCTATGTTCCCGCGTCCGCGTCTTTCTAGTTCGGATCGGTCAGTCCGTAGCCCTCCGCGTGCCCCACCCCCACCGCACCTCCCGCCGCCCCCTGGATCCTGTCCTCCCGGAGCCGCGCCCCCGGCCCACGCTCGTCGCCCCCTGCCGGTCCCGCCGCCTCTCCTTTTCTACTGCGGACGGGAGGCCGGCCCCCCGCCCGGCCTCGCCTCCCGCCCCCCGCCCCTGGGTCCCTGCCGGGCCCAGCCCGCGCGGCGCCTCCTCCTAGCTCTCTCTCTTCTTTCAGTCTGGGTGTCTCTCTCTGCCTTTCTCCATCTGTCTCCGGCCTGGGCGTGGCTCCAGTCTCCACCATACCCCCTCTTACCGCCCCGCCCTTACGCCCCTCTGAGTCCCCTCCCCTGGTGGCCCCTTCCAGGTCCCATCGGTCCTGGCCCCTCCGCAATCCAGACGCCACCCCCGCGTGGGGGCCCGGCCAGGTGAGGGGAGAGGGTGGAGGAGAGCGGGAGTGAAGGGGCAGGAGGTGGACACCGTCAGAACTGGCACACTTCTCTGACTGTCCCATTTGTCCTCGCCTGGGAGGGTAGAACCCCACTGAGCCCCTCCACTTCCACCTGGTCAAAAGGATTTGGTGGGGTGGGGGCGTCCCCTTCTCTGGTCCCTACCCTGTATGGTTGGACTTGACTGCTTGTGCTGAGTCGCCTGTATCTGAGCACGTAGGTGTGTTATGTATCTGTGTCTCCATGTGTGTTCTTTGTCACTGTGTCTGTGGTCCTTTTCCACATGGTGTGACTTGCCTGTGTGTGCGTGTGTATGTCTGGGTGTCCTGAGGCTTTGTGTGCCCTTTGCACCTATGCATGTCTTCGTGTGTTCTTTGTCACCAGACTGCCCTCTGTGTGTTGGTATGTGTATGTATCTTTGTGTGCCTGTGTGTCCCTTGTGTGTCTGGAGGGTCCTGTGTTGCACACTGGTTTGTGTCATGGTGACCCACTGGCCATATACATTTGAGCTGTTAATTTTGGGAGCCAGTGGTGTTGGAGTGTCAGCCCACCATGCTCTTGTGTGTGTATGAGTGTGGGTGTGAATGCACACTCACTTGTTCTTCCTCTCCCACTGCCACGGAGCTGCTGTGACCAGGCTGACCTGGTCACTGAGGGAGGGGACGGGTCCCTTGAGTTTCCTTGTTCCTGCTGTGGACTGAGTTGGGGTGTGGTGGACAGGCCAGTAGAGGGCAGCTCTGTGTGTGTGTGTATGTGTGTGTGTGTGTGCGTGTGTGCGTGCGCACGCCATGTCGAAGTGTTTGGACAGCTGTACCTGCGATAGGGTGATGTAAGGGATCTGGTGTGTTCCGAACTGTGGCTGGGATGAGACTGGCAGGGGTGTGACTGGTGGGAGACTCACAGTCTGACTGTATGAAACTGCCCGTCTGGGTCCTAGGGAGCCCCTGTGATTGTGGGGAACCGGGAGTGTGGTGCCTGCATCCCGGGGTGACACTGCTGGGGGGGACGGTGAGAGCCCCAGTGTGTGAGAGCATGTGGGAGGCTGTGAGGGTGTTGGTGCACGCGGCTCCGCAAGCCCAGCCCTAGTTCTGGGGGAGGCTGGGGAAGGCCCCCATCTCTCACTCCCCCAAGCTGAGGGATACCGCAGGGCAAGTCTTTGGGTTTGCAGTGTTGTGACCAAGACCCAGGGCTCTGGACCCAGGAAAGATGTGGGCTCAAATACTCGCTGTGCCTCTTATGGCCAAGGGACTGGAGCTAGGCTTCTCTAAGGCTGCGTCTCCTTATCTGCAGAACAGAAAAAGTTGCTGTGAGGACTCAAGGTCCTATGTCAGTGGGCCTCTAGCACGGGCTTGGCCCACAGGCAGAGCTTAGCACATGCTAAGTCTCACTTGGTGACCACTCACTCCCGCCCCCAACTGTATGGTCCCCATTCTCTGTGGAGCTGGGCTAATAAAAGCCCAGATAGTCCCCAACCCAGTTTCCTGGCTGTGATGTGTCTGTTGCCCATCCCGTGCCCTTGACCAGACTGCTTGCAGGAGGGCAGATGGCTGGCAGAGACCCCGTGAACCCTGTTCAGCCCACTTGACGCCTGCCCAGTCTCAGCAGCACTGATCAGGGAGATAGGGCTGGGGGGTGATTTGGAGCTTGGCTGCAGGCTACTGACACCGTTTAGCTGCCACAGCTAATTGGAGTTTAAATTAAAATTAGGAATAATGTACAGACAGGCCTGAGGGTGCCTCATTCCCCAGGGAGTGGTGATGGGGGTCTTCAGCTGGAGGAGGAGCTCCCATCTGGGGAGGGGAATCTTTTGTGGAGGCCTGGCCTGGCCTGCAGGAAAAGTGCTCAGGTCTTTCAGCCAGGAGACCTGGGATACCTTGCTGCCTTTGCCATTCCTTCCTTCTAGGATCTTTCTGAGCCTCAGTTTTTTCGGGTATATAACGGGCCCAATATTAATGGGAGAATCACCTGGACTAGGAGGTGCAAAACAAGGAATAAGAAAGTGTCCCTGTTCATTCGGTACTCCCAATGTGAGTCCAGCACGGGGCCTGTCAGGCCACGTCACTGGGGCCTCAGAACTACCTGGGGAGATGTAGTCTCCTCATTTTGAAGATAAGACAAACAGAGGCTCAGAGAAATTGCCCTAGACCACAGAGCAGGGGCCCCCACTGCCACGAGGTCTCCTAAGTCACAGGGCGACCTCTTGCAGACAGAGATTAGGAAGAGCTTCTTGGTACATCTGTAGTCTGGAAATGCTCCGGGGGCTGAGACACAGTGATCCAACCCCTAGCATGGAGAGGACACATAGCCGGTGCCTTGGAAAAGTTGGGCCCAACACCCCATTTCACAGAAGAGAAAGCTGAGTCCAAAGAGGCCGAGGTCTCTGAGCCAGACTGGGCCAACTGATGGGGAGAGCCTGTTTGGGCTCCCACCTCAGCTGCTTCTTCTCATTCCTGCAGGTCTGCCTGGAACTGGCCCAGGTGAGGGCTGCAGGCCTACCTCCGGTGGTGGCTGTGTGGCCTGCGGCAGGCTCCAGGACTGAGGGCAAGGGGGAGCCAGGAGCCCCAGGTAAGACCGGATCCTCCTGGACAGATGGACATATGGACAGTGTGCATGGGGCGGCCCTCCTCTTTGGGCTCCTCCCCTTCTGCTGGGGGTAGGGGCTGGGTTGGGCGGGGGGAGGGTCCCACAAAGTCCTCGGGCTGGGTGTGGGGCCTGGGTGCCCGGAGGGGGCAGCACTTTGCCTGGCCTATGAGGGCTCCCTGCCTTGGAGCTCAGGGGCCTGGGCCTGCCAGCAGTTTGGGGTGAGGAGTGGTGCCACTTGGCTGGTTAGTTAGAAAGACGGTGATGTATGTGCCAAGGGTTGAGGGGGGATACATCAGCTTTTCTGGGGCCCCTTGGCTTGGCCTCAGGCTGTCTTCATCATCATCACACAGGGGACCTGATGGTTGCCCTGAGCAAACTGAGAATGGAAAGAGGTTTCCTGCAGTCTCTTCTACACCCCAGTTCCCTCATTTCCCCAGCCTCTCTGGGGCAGAGGAGAGACTCAAAAATCCCCCTCCCCAACCCCCAGATTCTCTGTGAGTTGGAATACTAGGGAAGGCTGTACTCTCTCAGGCCCCTTATAAAACTAGAGATTCCTTCCTTTGGGGCCAGACTTGCCTCCTTCAGCCCCCATTGCAGTGAAAACAGTCCTGTGAGTTATCCATTGAGTGTCCAAAGTCCAGTGGACAAGATTCTGGGGGTGTGATGGTGTTGCTGAGGGCACCTGGAACCTAGGGAGTGACGGTGGGGAGGGATAGCCAAGGTGGTCTTTCCTCCAGGAGGCCTCCCTGATCAGCCCCCACTCCCCTCCCTACTGGCTGTTGGGCACCTACAGATTTGGGGAGGGGTGTGAATGGACCAGTGGGGGCTGGGCTCTCAGAGCTTAAGTCTGGGGGGAGGGGGAGCAGGAGGTCAGGGTCCTGGCTTCTGGGATGGGAGTGGGGGCTGAGCAAGGGCAGGGTCATCACTGGGTCTGCTGTTTATTCAACTTACCATCAAACCTAGAGGGCAGGAGGTAACATGTCCTTGGCTGGCTGGGGGCCTCTGCTACCTGAGGTCAGGGGGCCACCCTCTCCCAGGACAGAGCTTCATTCCCTAAGAAGTTCAACCAGTTAGTCTTGGAGTCAGCCCACTTTCAAAGCTCAGACATCACTTACCTTGCCTGTGCAGACCTAGGTATGCTCACACAAGGACATAGAAACTGAGCTGCATTTGGCGCCCATGCCCGCAAAGCCTCGAGTGCCCACACACACACCGCACATGCACACACACGTCCACAGCTTTTCACATGCACTCACCCACAGGCACGCTCAAACACGCACACAGATGCTCACCCAGTCATCCTTGTACACTGAAGCCTGCCCACACACACCATACTGCCCATTCTTGGTCAGGAAGTGGGGGGTCCTAGGTCAGGGTCACAACCCAGCCTGCGTCTGGCACTGAGGGTGAGGTTTGAGGTGTGGCAGTGACCACGGGTGCTCCAGGGGGCTGGGCCACACTGGGAGGCGGGCTCTGCCCAGGCATTCACCGGCCATCCTGCTCTCCCGGGCCAGACCCCAGGCTGACCAGGACTCCGTGTGGGGGAGTTGGGGATGAGGGGGAGGGACCATGTGAGCTGTGCCGACACTGTTTGTGGCCGCCGCTGCAGAGGAGGAAGTGGGCTGCCTGTGGTCATGGGGCCAAGGTGCTCGCAGGTGGATGGGGGTCCAGTCAGCCCCTCTGTCCCCCGTAGCATCCATGCCTGGCGGAAGCGGAGTTGCTGGGCTCTGGCAACCGGGAGGCAAGCAGGATGCTTCTCCCAGAGTGGTGTGTGCATTTTCCAAGGCCTGGGCCCAGGGAGAGGCCTGTCCATCCGAGGTGTTTCCGGAGGCTCACTTCCCCTGCGCTGCCCAGGAAGTGGTTTCAGAGTGGGACTGACCAGCCCTCTGTCTGTGGCCTGCCCCGCCCTGGCCTTGCCTGTGAGGGGAGCAGCGCCTGGCCAGTGGGTTAGGCTGACTGACCAGGCTTCCCACTGCCAGGGCTGACTAGGCCTTGCCGGAGGCCCAAGGAGAGGGCTCGGGGGCTGAGGCCATGACCTCCCCTGTAGCCCCCAGAACCCCAGCTCCGCCTTCCCTCCGAGCTCTACCCTGAGGCTCAGAGCACTGACTCTGGCAGGCGCAGCCGCCTTGTGTGAATTGGCATCCGCTGGGTTGCGTCTCTGGCATCAGGCAGCCCCGAGCAGCCATATGAATGAACCTGGGCAAGTGGCTTTGGGGCCTGGTGCCTCATTTTTCTTCTCTGACAGATGAGACAACGATAGCATCCATCTTCATGGGCTGGTGCCGGAAACTACAGATAATGTATGCAAAGCAGCTAGCTTCGTGCCTGGCACTTTATTAGTGTTTAAAGAGTAGAAACTATAGTTATGTAAAGCACTTAGCACTCGGTTTGTGGTAACTATCCCCAAAAAACAGCAAGTGGTCTTGATTATGGGGTTATTACTGTCTGAAGACCTGGACACCTGCTCAGTGTCACAGGGCCAGGTGGCCGCACAGCCCGGCTAAGAAGCCAGGTCTCAGGCTCCTTCATTCCCCCTTGTGTCCGCCTCCGAGGGGCAGTCCTGCAGGGCGGGGAGTGTTCTATCCATGTCCTCTGAGGAGAAGAGCTCCGGGGTGGAGCAGCTGTGCCCACTCAGCAGCCCAGCCCCCTCGCTCCCTTTCAAAGGGAGAAAAATAGATCTCATGACAAATGGATGCAGGGAAGAGAAAGGCAGCTGCCTGCTGCCCCCTCAGGCCTCCCCTGGGCCCCTTCCCCCACCATGGTCCCCCGCAGGACGCTGGGCTTGGAGAAGCTGAGGCTGGCGGTGAGGGGTGGATGGTGAGCCCTCCTGCCAGCCTGCCTACCCTTCGGACCCCTGGAGTCCGCCTGTGAACTGGGAAGGGGGTGGATATCCGGGGCTAGAAATTCCCCCTGCACACATATCCCTACATACATCCTTGACACCTGGCAGCTGGTGGCAGGGACCTGCCTTCCTGGGGACATGCAGAGGGTCAGCCCAGGGAGGGGGAGGCCCTTTGCTATCCAGGGCCAAGAGGCTGGGGGCCTCGGGTGTTGGTGTGATAATGATGGTGGTAGAGTAGGTAAGGGCCAGGAGACTGGAGGGAGGGAGAGGGGCAGGGGCCTGGGCTAGAAGTGTGGGTGAGGGCATGCTGGAGATTGAGGAGCAAGACCTCTGCAGGCATCAGACAGACCTGGGTTCGAATTCTCACTTGATATTTACTGGCTGTGTACCCTTGAGCCAGCGACTGGACTGTTTTGAGCCTCTGTGGCCTCATCTATGCAATGGGCATATCAGGGAGTTTCCATTTGAGACCTGAATGATAAGGAGCCAGGCTGTGTTTCAGGGGAGGGGGCAGGAAGACGGAACAGCAAGTGCAGAGGCTCCTAAGCAGGAAGGAACCTGGCTGCTCAGGGAACTGAAAGGGGTCACTGTGGCTGGGGCAGAGGAGTGAGGGGAGGGCAGTGGCCAAGGAGGTCAGGGAGGTAATGGGAGCAGCTTGGGTGGGTCAGCCCCAGGAGAGGCGTCTGGGCTTACTGGAAAGGGAGTGACGAGATCTGCTTTAGTCCCTGGGGCAGAGGGGCTGTGGGGCCGGATCAGAGGAAGGAAAGCAGGTGGGTGCAGATCCTGGGGAGGGTGATGGGGATAGGATGGGGGCAGTGGTGGAGAGAAGAGAAGAGACAACTTCAGGACAGAACTGAGAGTGGTACCCCGTGGGGAGGAAGCGTCCTACCCTCCCCACACCTCCACAGCGTCTGGCCCTGCTAGGAGATGAGGTGGCATTTGCTTGGGGAACACCAGGAGGCCTGCTTCACATGTGTTTGAGTGGCTCTAGAGCCTGATGAGGCTGGGGAGGCAGGGGGTGCCCACAGGCAGGCCTGGAGTTGGGGGGCCTGGGCCGAAAGCGGAGACCCGAGAGTCAAGAGGTAGCAGGCAAGCCTGGGCTGGGGAGGACGGGGTTCGGTGGGTGTTTGGTAGGGAAGTTCGAGAGGCCCTGGACACAGGGCTGGGATGGTTGTCCCTCGAAGGTCCCTGCCAAGGTGTCCAGGAGGGCAGGCTTGTGGTGGCTGAGCCACTGTTTTCACAACAGCGCCGGAAGCTTTGGGTCATGTCACCGGCTTGTTGGGTAAACAGGCACAGCAGAGCGGCTGGATCAGCTGTCTGCTTGATGTGGGGCCAGGGCGGGGGGTGGGGGGAGATAAGAGGATTGCAGGGGCTTCCAGTACTGGGGCTGGAGAAAGCTTTGGGTTCTCCATGGTTAAGACAGGGAGACTGAGGCCCTGAGAGAGACGGCAGCCAGCCCAGGGCCGGCCGGGGGTCTCAAGCTGCCTTTGCCCAGCCCGGTCTCTTCCCAGAGCAGGGCACTGCAGGGTGGGAGGCTTGAGAGAGCCCCTTTACCCACTGATCCAAGGAAGTTTGGGGGTACCTGTGGTGACAGGATGACTGGAAATGGGCAGTGGGGCAGGTGGGGAGAGGGCCAGTTAAGAGGATGGCGGTGGCGATAAGGATGATGGTCTTGCACTCAGCCCAGCCTGCTAGGCAGGGCAAGATCATTCCCTTTTACAGCCGAGGACGCCAGAGCACCTTGGCCAAGCTCGCAGGGCACCGAAGGCAGATCGGGTCTGAACTAGACCTGTCCAGCCCACACCCAGACCCCCACTCCTAGGTTCCCGTGTTCACTGCCTGCCGTGGGATGGCACACCCCGGCAGTGCCTCTCTCCCAGCTTCTCCCCGTCCCTAGAGTGGGGAGGTGTGATCTGGGTCCTGCTCACCTTGCGGGGACGGGCGGCAAAAGCCTTCGGTGGCCATCTCACCTTTTCCCAAGCAAAGATTGTCAACCATGGGGAGAACCACGGGTACAGAGGGACAGGGTGGAGGAGCAGACTTGGGGCTGCCCTCTGTGGAGGCTGGCGGAGAAGCCATTCCCATGCCCAAGCACACACCATTGCCCTCACCCCACAGGAGGCAGGTGGCCAGTTCCAGGTTTAGAACTGGAGGGTCCCGCTCTGCCTCCCCCTGGGGCTGCCCCATCGGCTTTGTGGTTTTGGGTGAATTGCTCCATCTCTCTTTGTTACGTTCTGCCCAGTGAGTCTGGAGCTCAATGGAGGTCATGTGTGGGGTGCCTGGCATGGCTGTCCTACCCGAAACAGGTGTACGCCCTCCCCTTCTCCGGCGTCCCAGGCCTGTGACCGCCACTTTTGACCCCTAGCCTTGTCCTCGGCCTCCGCCGTCCCCTCAGACAGGTGGGGGGGGAGGCCTGCCCAGCTATGTGCCTGACTGGCCCACTCCTTCCCGTGTGCACTTTGGACTTTGCTCTGGGCCAGGAAGGACTCTCTCTGCCTCCCTCAGCGGGGACACCCAGCCGGCCCGACACCGGCTGCCCTTCCCTCCTTAGCCATTACCCCCAAGGGCTGTGCTAGAAAAAGCTCCATCTGGACCTCCCTGGTACCAGCGCCTAGTCAGATGCGTGTGGGTCCTTCCAGGCTCGTGCGCTTGTGCCCGCGTCAGCCTGGAGCATCTCTGCCCGTGTGTACCTTGTGCTCGTGGTGTGCCGTGTGCAGCTGGAGCTCCCTGTGGTGGGGAATGCGTGAGGGTGTCAGAGTCCTGGGTGGCCTGCGTGGGCCTGGATGTCTGTCAACGTGTGGGGGGGGAGCAGTGTTTCTTAATGTGTGTCACTGAGTCATCGTGCCTGTGGTTACGACCGTGCGCGCGCGTCCAGCTGCGAGCAGGGTTCCCCATGTGTGACTGTGTTTGGGCTGGCGGGTGTGCCCATGTGTGCGCACATGTGTGGTTATTCTGGGAGAGGCCCCCGTGTACCCCCCAACCCAGCTCCTCACAGAGGCCCCCTTGTCCTCAGTCCTACCACGAAGGGGCCTTCGTTCCTCCCTCGGGGGTACCTGGAGCCCTCCCTGTGGCTGACCCCGGGGCTTCCCCAGCCCTAGGACTAGCTGAGTGACTCAAGGCCTGGGCCTGGTGTGGACTCTGCCCCCAAGAGGGCCTGTCCTCCCCGCGCCCCCTACCGCGTGCTGGCAGGAGTGAGTGTGAGCCCATGACAGCTGGTCCCAAGTCCTGCCCTCGGACTCTTCCAGCCCCTCAGGCCAGGTGGGCCAGCCTCACCCCTGCATGCCTGTCAGATTGAAGCCCATCCTGATCCCCACTGCACCCCAGCTCCTCTCGCTCCCTGCCTTGTACTTACTGCCTGAGCAGCACTCACATCGCTCTCTAGGTACACGTTTATGTGACTGTCCCCCACCGAGCTGTGAGTCCCATGGCCCCGTGCATCTTGTCACTGGTGCCTGCCGGCGGGGCCTTCGGAACTTACGGCCCCCCAGCCCATCGTGTGTGGAGTTACATCGCCACCAGTGCGTGTTTTCCTCGGAAGAGGGCCCGAGTCCTTCACTGGTTCTCAGGGTGTCGCCCCCCCTCTTGTGAGTGCAAAGGCTTCATTCGCGCTGCCCAGGCCTCACCTGTGATTCCCACTGGATCCCAGTGGGCTGGGCCAGCCCAGCAGTAGGATTTTTGAATGTCTCCTCAGGGCATTCAGATGTGTGGCCAGGGCTGAGAAGCCTGAGCGGGGGACAGAGACCATGCCCAGAGAACAGACCCGGGTGCTCAGCATGAGCTTCCCAGCAACTGCACAGGGTACCTGGCGGGGGGGGCGGGGAGGGAGAGAAGGGGTATATGAGGTGGGGGAGCAGTCGGCTTCCTGGAGGAGGGAGGAACGATTCCCCAGGGATGGCCTTTAGAACTGTCTGGAAGGATATATAGGAATTATGGAGGACATGCTGGCTGAGGGAATAGCATATGCAAAAAGAGGGGGCTTGAAAGAGACCGGAGTTCACAGAGCAGCCAGAGGTGAGGTCCGAGGTGGAGAGCAGGCCAGGGCCAGACTGAGGTCTGGGCTTTCTCCAAGGGCAGTGGGAGCCCAGGAGATTCCATGGGTTGGGGAGGGACCAGGAGTGGTAGCAACTGGGAGGGGTCACTGGGGAAAAGGAGGAGAGTTCACTGCAGTGGGTTGGTCTGTGTGGTATGAGGGTGGGGGCAAGAAGGAGCACCGCGAGGGGATGAGGGGCTAGTCCTGGGGAGGAGCAGGTGTCGGGAGCATCCCCTGCTCTGGGACTTGGCCATGACCTGAGACCATAGTTGGGCCTCCTCCCAGGACAGGGCTGGGCATATGGAGGCTGGGGCACAGGCCCCGGTGGAAGGGCATTAGAAGGGCCTTGCTAGCCCTTCCGCTCCCCCACCTCCTGCTCTTCTTGCTGAGCCCATTTCCTGGGTTGTGAAACCCCTGTGGCCTCCTTGACTTGCTTCTGTCTGGGAAGGCCATCTGGGGAGGCCAGACTCCCTGTCAAGCCAGGCCCCCTTGCCCTGTTGCAGCTCTGCCCGAGCCAGCCCGGCTCCCTCCTACTGATCACACTTCCTCTCGCTCTCCTTCCCTCCCACTCTCTGGGCCTCATGTGTCCTCCCTCCTTCATTCATCCTTCAAGGCCCATGTGGGCTGGACATTGAACTCCCCCCTGGTGATGCTGCCCTCACCAGCCAGCCTTGACAGGCAGCAGGTGGTCCTTCCACGGGCAGGCGGCAAGGGCTGGCCCCAAGGTTGGGCAGGTATGTGTGAGGAAAGGTTGCATGGGAGGGGTGCATCTTCCACCCCCAAGGGTCTGTTCACGGAAGAGCAGACCCAGCAGGTGCCTCAGCTTTGCTGGCTGGCTTGCTTTGCTTGACCTCAGCCTGCCCCAGCAGACTTTCTAAGAGAGCCTCCCTCCACATTTGCACACACTCCCCGAGAGCCTGGCCAGGTCTGTCTTCTCAGGGCCCCACTTTGCTCCTCTGTCCCACCCTGTGGCCTGTGAGGCAGAATCCCATGCCAGGGAAGGGCTGGGGTCAAGGGGACCAGGTTGGATCTGGGGGCCTGGGGACTCTCACCGAAGGACCTTGCCCTTGGTTTCCACGTCCCTACGAAGAGGAGATGTGCATGTTAGTCTCTAAAGGCCCATCTCTTGGATACATTTTGACTTGTTGGGTTTTATTTTTCACCATTTATAAAACTATTATCAAACAAGTTACACGTGATTGCTGTAGAAAAATTGGGAAATACATTTCTGTTCCTGATGGCACCCCTCAGGCCACGTCTCCCACCCCACCCCCTTTGCTGGAACACACTCACGTGCATATATGTGGAGACGTGCAACATGCACACTTGTCCTCTGTGCCCTGGGAGCTCCAACCATCAGGGTCACTCTGGCCACCTCAAGGTTGGCCGTGTCCAACTTGCCCTGAGCTGGCCGGGAACAGGTTTCCATTGCCCTGGAGGAGGCGACCTGCCTGCTCTGGTCCCGCCCAGCACTACCTTTCCTTACCTCTGGGTGGCTCGTCTAGGGCGGGGAGGGGCGGGTGGGGGCAGAGTCTGTGGGCCCTCATGCCCTGGGACTGGAATCTAGAATAGCCAAGCCTTCCCCAGGTTTTAAGCAGTAGAGGCTGGCCCAGGGGGCCGGGACAGGAGGGAAGGGAGCAGTTCAGGGGTTAGTATCATCCTCGTACAGAGAAGGAGGAGGTCCTCAAGGTCAGGCCTAGGACCAGCCCACAGGGGGTTGGGTGAACAGACTCTCGTTGAGCACCAGGAGACCAGTGCCCTTACCCCTCTCTGTGGTTCCTCTGTCCTGTGTTTGTGTGTGTTGCTCCTGGCATGTCTCTCTGTCTCTACCTTTGCTCCCTCTTTCCCTTCATCAGTTCTTCCTGGCATGGCATACTGGAAAGAACATTGGCTGCAACATCAGGCAGGCCTGGATTCCAATCCTTCTACCACTTCCTGGCTGTGTGACCTTGGGCAAGTCACTTAGCCTCTCTGCACCTGTTTACTCATCAGTAAAATACCCACTTCCAGAACCAGCACGGGATGGAGTGAGCTAATGCCGTGATGAGGTTAATCTGGTATGTGTTGGCCTCAGGGAAGGATGATCCTTCTTGTAAGTGGGGGTGCTGAGACTCACCCCCAGATCCTCTGACTCTGGCTGGTCCTCCCTGCTTCGTAGAGCTGCCTCTGGAGAAGCAGAACGGTAGAGATCCAGAGCCCACTGATGGCTGGGAAAGGGCTGGCTGGCCTCAGCTGGTCCCCATGGAGGCCCGTGGGAAGTGTGCCCTTGCCCCCTCCGTGGCCCTGCAGAACAGCATGAAGCTGAGCCAGTGGCCTCCCTTTGGGGCCTGTGGGCCTGGGCCTATTTGCATGGGGGCTATAAATAATCGGCACATCTTGCTTTTGTGCCGTTTCTTCACTCCCTGGTTTCCCCACCAGTGTTCAGACTCTGCGAGGTAGATGGGCAACGCAGGCTCCGCTGTGAAGGGGGGGCACTCGGTGCGCAGGGCCCGAGACCTCTCCCAGGGTCACGTGGTGATGGAAGAAGACGCCGGCGCGCGGTGTCTCTCTCCCTCCTGGGGTCTGGGCAGGGCAGTTGGGCAGAGGTTTAGTCTAGGAAGTTGGGGCTGGGTGACCTAACCCAAGGGTCACTGCCAAGTAGCCCCAGGGCAGCCCACGGAACACCTGGGTCCCCCTCCTCATGGCACTGTGGCCTGGCTGTACGGGTTTGGGGCCAGAGTTGGGGCTTGCCGTGGTTGTGGTTTCCTTCCAGTGGCTTCTAACTGAGTAGCAGCTGCTCTGCTCACCGAGAGCTGGAGGGCAGGTCTGACTGGCAGCCTGCGGGGCTGGGCTCTGCTTCCCATTCCCGGGGCTTCTCTGATTCCGTCTCCTCCATGCAGCCCCGGGGCGGTCCTCACAGATAGCTCTTGCTGGGCGACCTAGAGGTGGGAGGGGTCATGGAGTCCGAGGACCACCTGGACTGGGCCCCAGGGGGAGGCCTTGGGGAGGCAGCTTGACCACTTGGCCAAAATGACCAGATCGTTTTGCCGCCTGGGCTACCCTGACCCCCTCTCTCCCAGGAACTCAGGTCCCCTGCACATGACTATTGCTCCTTTTTCCCTGCCTGCCCCCTCAGCCCTCATCCTCTGAGACATTCAGAGAGCCCATTAGTGCCCCACCCGGGTCTCAAGATTATCCTGTTGGGAAGCACGAAGCCCAGCCATGTCTGCTGGGGTCAGGCCCTGGGATTGTGGATGCAAACTTGTGGCAGGTGTGTGTGGTGCAGCGGCCCTGCTGATCATTCTGGAACCCCCAGGGAGAACTCCGCACCTTGGAACCCCAGGCCCAGCAGGGTGGCAGGAGGGGCATGGTGTCCTTTTTGGCCTGAGAGTTTGGGACACTCACCCGGACTCCTACACCCAGCAGCCAGGCCCGTGCAGCTTGCCCTTGTCTTCCACGTTAGCTCAGTGCCCCCACGTGCCACTCACACGTCCTCGCAGGCCGACGCCCGCACACCTTCCTACACACCATCTCACGCACTCCACGTGCTCGAGCCCAGGGAGGAGCTAGCAGCCGCCCACAGCCCGCTCCTCCCCGCTGCCGACCAAGAGGTCATGGTAGCTGGCTTGGCTGGTCTTAGGCTGAAGGCTTTGGGACCTGGGCTCCCATGTGAGCTTACACACCCCCTGTTACTCCCGCTGAGGCGGAGCCAGGCCTGGACACAGTGGGGTCTGCCTCGCCCGGCCCCTCCCCTCTCCTCTGGCTGCTGGCCGCGGAGGGCTGGTGGGGCCCCTGGGCTGGGCTGCAGGCTGAGGTCAGGGTTTCCTGTGAGCTCATCTAGGCAGGGAACAGCAGAGCCCGCTGTTCCTCCGGCTGCCTGTGGAGGAGCTGGGGGAGCCATCCCAGGGGCTGGGGGGCTGCTGCGTGTGCACATGTGTGTGTGGGTGGCTGGGGGTGCGTGTGTGAGACCACCGCCGTGCTGGCTTCTGCTCGGGAAGGAGTGAGCACACACCCGTGTGCGTGTGCGTGTGCGTTCATCCAACCACACTTACGGAGCGTCCTCGTGTGTGCAGCCCAGAGCCAGCGTGCATGTGCACCCATGGGCTTGCTCGTGTGACCATCCTCCGGGAAGGACAACCCAGAAGACCCTCAGGGTCGCCTCCTCTAGTGAGCCTTGATCTGAGGAACAGCGAGGAATAGGGGAACATGGGGCTGACCTGTGCAGTCTAAAAAACAAAGTCATTGTACGTTCAACTTTAAAATAGTTTTATGTTTGGAAAAAATTAGTTTGAGAGTGCAGGCAATCTCTGTAGGTGAGAGGCACCTGCCCCCAAGGGGCGGAGGTTCAGAAGGTGAGGGATGTGGCTGGGCCCTTTCACTGCCCTGCTCCCTGAATGGAGTGGGTGCTTTGTTTTTTTTTGTTTGTTTTTGTTTTTTGTTTTTTTAAGATTTTATTTATTTATTTGACAGAGAGAGACACAGCGAGAGAGGGAACACAAACAGGGGGAGTGGGAGAGGGAGAAGCAGGCTTCCCGCTGAGCAGGGAGCCCGATGTGGGGCTCGATCCCAGGACCCCGGGGTCATGACCTGAGCCGAAGGCAGATGCTTAACCGACTGAGCCACCCAGGCGCCCCTGGAGTGGGTGCTTTGTGAGTGGAATCTCGGCTTTAGGCTTTGGCTCAGCCTCGGGCTTTTGGTTTCTCATTCTGAAAAGTGGGGATGGTCATCTTGGCCCTGTCGGTCTGCGTGCGTAGTTATGAGCAAACTTTGCACCCAAGAAGGGCTGCAAGGAGCAGGGTGCAGGGAGGTAGGGTTACTGTCCTGCCCGTCTTGGCCGGCACATGCTGGGTACCTGGGCCGGGGTAGTGCACACAGTGGGGTATTAAGGGAGGCCTTAAATGACCCCCCAAATAAATGACCCGGAGTCACAGACTCCCACCTCCAGGGCCCAGGAAGGGTTTGGAGAGGAGTGAAAAGGGGGCCCCTGGCCTGGAGTAGACTGGTAGGTACTCAACAAAGGGGGCCGTACCAGCCAGCTTCTGCCCAGTGGGCTTGACGTCACATCCAGCAGTCTTACCAGGGATGCCACAGATCCAGACTTCTAGAAAACTTCTCAGGTTTCCCAATGGCAACTAGAACTAGTGTCTTGTCAGCACACCATGGGGGCCAAACTCAATGCGGTGAGAGCCCCTGGGGGCACCCGAGCACCTCCCAGGGCCGTCCCTCACTGCCCGGCCTCACCCCTTCTCTCTTGGCAGCCCCACTGCAGGCCCCTACATGGCACCGTTCCTGCGCATCGCCTTCACCTCCTATGAGTTGGGCTCCCTGCAGCCCACCGATGAGGCCAGCCAGCCCTTCTGTGCTGTGAAGATGAAAGAGGCGCTCAGCACAGGTAGGACTGGGAATTGGGGCCCAGTAAGAGGCCCTGGAGGGCCTGTGCTTTGTTCCTCTAGAACTTCTGAGGGATCCTTCTCTTCCTCATGCTCCTCTCCCTGCCCAGCCCTGCTCTGGATGCAGGACCGTAGGTAGAGGCCACCGAGCGCCCATAGAGCCCCCAGCACTGGCTCCCTCCCCCCACTGGTGGTTTCACCCAACAATTTCCTCACGTCCATCTGTGTCGGACTCTGTGCTGGGCCCTGAGGACACTGCCATGCTCCAGGGCTGACTTGGCCCTGCCCTCATGGGGCTCATGTTCAGGTGGGCAGGTGTGGGAGCCAGACACTGAGTCCTGTGATAGGGAAGCCCAGAGCTGGGGTCAGGGAGGTCTTCCTGAAAGAGGTAAATATCTCCCACCATTCCTTCTGGCTTTTGCCCTCACCTGCTGAACCCCTGACTCATCCCTTAGGTCATAGCTGAGCTGTCCTTTCCTCCAGGAAGAATTCCCTGTCCCTTAGGCTGGGGCACATCAGCTGACCATGACCCAGACCAGGTCTAGAACCCTGGCCCTGCCTTCTTCAGTCTCATCCCAGCTGTGATTTAATGTTTACTTGAGGGATTAATGGGCTCGTGTCTCTGTCCTGGACTGGGCTCTCAGGGGACGGGCACTGGTTTTAACTTCTCTTTCTGCCGTGTTCCTCACCTCCAGTGCCGTGGCTGGCATGAGGGGCCTCGGTGTGTGTTCACTGAGTGAGTGCACGAGGGGAGGTGACAGCTAAGTGGGGCCAAAGGACGAGGGTCACAGGACCAGGGAGCAGCAGGACCTAGGTGGGACTTGGCGGGACATCCTAGAGGAGCTGCTGACAATTCCGTGTTCTGGAGTGTTAGCAATGACGTGAGGCTGGAGAGGTGAGCAGAGCGCAGTTGTGAAGGCTGAGGAGTGAAAATAGCCTCAGGAGGGCCCTCGGGGGGTGGGGAGCCAGGCCCACTCTCCGGGCTGAAGGCTGTAGGGAGTCGGGGGAGGGTGGGACAGAGGGGCCCCAGCCAGACCTTTGCCTGGCCGTGTTGCAGAGCGCGGGAAGACGCTGGTGCAGAAGAAGCCCACCATGTACCCCGAGTGGAAGTCCACATTCGATGCCCACATCTACGAGGGCCGTGTCATCCAGATCGTGCTGATGCGGGCAGCCGAAGAGCCGGTGTCCGAGGTGACGGTGGGCGTGTCGGTGCTGGCCGAGCGCTGCAAGAAGAACAATGGCAAGGCCGAGTTCTGGGTGAGGGCGCGCGGGCTGCAGCAGCGCACGCATGTGTGTGGGGTGTGGGCGCACGGGCTGCAGTGGCGCGCGCGCACGTGTGCACGGGGCGTGGGTGAGGGCGCGCGGGCCGCAGTGGCGCGCGCGCACGTGTGCACGGGGCGTGGGTGAGGGCGCGCGGGCCGCAGTGGCGCGCGCACGTGTGCACGGGGCGTGGGTGAGGGCTCGCGGGCCGCAGTGGCGCACGCACGTGTGCGGGGCCTGTCTGGCCTCCTGAGCGGCTGTGCAGCTGATACCAGCCCTGTGATTGATCGGTCCCAGCCCCTCTGAGCCTGTGTGCGAACCCGTAAGGGAAGCCAGGAAAAGACCCTACCTCAGGGGCAGTTGTTCAGGGGAAATGAGCCCCTGGATGCCAAGGGCTTACTGGAGCGCTGGGCACATGGTAGGTGCTGAAGAGAGCCACCCTCGCTACGGCGACTACTTTTTTCCCTTTTAGTTTCGTAGAAGCAGGATAGGCACATAGTAAGACATTGCAAAATGTACGTAGGGGGATTCCTGCCCCCGCCCCCCCCGCCAGGCGCCAGGCACCCATTGTTGCGAGTTCTGTTTGGAACCTTCACCGATATTCCAGGTGCAGGCAGGAGGCAGCACAGTTATGTGTCTTCGGCAGTGAGAAGGCGGGAGGAGGGGAAGGCCGAGGGCCACTACTCCCCTGGGGGAGCCTGGCCTCCACGCGCGCACGTGGCCCTGTGTCCCTCATGGCCATAGGATGTCCGCACTGCCAGGGCATCTCTTGCCCCCTGGGGTTACATGTGGGCTCCTGCAGCCAAGATGTCCCCATGGGAAAAGATCCTAGACCCTCAGGGACTCTGGTCAGCCTCCAGGGAGGCATGAAGGGACCAGGCCAGGAGAGAAGTTGACCCAGGGCTGTACCAACCCTTGGCGGGTCAGGCAGAGATACTTGCTGTGCTCTCTGTCCACTCCACCGAGGAACAATGTCAGGCACCAGGCGTGGGTCCTGGGCGCGGTAAAGGTCCTGCCTTCAGAACTGTGTAAGGAGACTGGGCGTGCAGAGCCCCCGCCACAGAGAGCACCGGCGTGGGGTGTCAGCATGCATGTGTCTGTGCCTCTGCATCTGCAGGGGCTGGGGGGGGCGCTCTATTCTAAGATCCTTGGGCAGCCAGGGGAGGGGGTGGGGAGTTTCCCTTCCCACTCTGTTCCTGGGCCATGTGGCCGGGCTGGGTGTGGGCTGGATCCTTTCACTTCCCCAAATGTAATAATACCCCTGGGGTGGGGGTGAGGGCAGGGCTCAAGGGCGGGGCCATGCCCGCAGTGGGCAGACAGGTGTCTGGCTAGGCTGCCAGGACTCCCTTGGGCTTGGGGGACCAACCATGGGGGCGGGTTCTGAGTCCAGCTTGGCTGGAGCCCGCCCTCATTGATGCCCCCCTCCCCCAACCCTCACCCCTGCAGCTGGACCTGCAACCCCAGGCCAAGGTGTTGATGTCTGTGCAGTATTTCCTGGAAGATGTAGGTAAGACCCTCCCTGGGCTGGGGACGTAGGTTCAGAGGCTAGAGCCAGGGCGGAAGCTTAGAGAAGCAGTCCCTATCAACAGTCTACCTGGAGCCACCCTGGGAGGGACTCCAGGAATGTTGTCCTTCCCCGGGGGCTGGGACTGACCTCTCATGCCTCCATGGTCCCCAGATTGCAAACAGTCTATGCGCGGTGAAGACGAGGCCAAGTTCCCAACAATGAACCGCCGTGGAGCCATCAAACAGGCCAAAATCCACTACATCAAGAACCACGAGTTTATTGCCACCTTCTTCAGACAGCCTACCTTCTGTTCTGTGTGCAAAGACTTTGTTTGGTGAGGGCTGGCTGTGCCTGCTGAGGGTGGGGTGGGGGTAGGGAGGGCCCCATAGCCAGCCCTGACCCCGCCTGGGGATTTGTCTTTCAGGGGTCTCAACAAGCAAGGCTACAAATGCAGGCGTAAGTGTCTCCTCGGCCCGGTTTGCACGCCCGCGTGCCCGCCAGCGCCCTGTGTCCCTGTGTTAGGACTGTGTGCCTGGATGGGGGCGCCCTGTGTGCTTGAGGGTGTGCGTGGAGATTCCCACGTCTGAGCGTCCATAGGAGAGCCACGTCCCGCGGGCGCACGGGCGGGCTTTGCTCTGCTCTCGGAAGCCAGTTCCCTGTGTCGCTTCCCCGCCCCTCACGTTCGGGAGCGTCACCCTGGTGGCCTGAAATGGGCCTTGGTGTCGTACGTACACAGAAATCCGCCAGTGCCACCCGTCGCGGCTCTTTTCCCCCAGACAGGCTGTTCGACCTTTTCCAGTACACCCCTGGCTGCACGCGTGCTTCTCTGGGGGTACGTGTGTGTCCAGGTACACACGTACACACCATGGCGGTGGCTCTGAACGTGGGCTCTGGAGCCAGATGGCCTGGGTTCGAATCCCAGTTCTGCTGCTTCCTACCTGGAGGGCCTTAGGCAGAATGACTTAACCTCTCTGTGCCTCAGTAAAATAGGGATAGTAACCATTATGAAGATCAAATGGGATAAAACATATAAAGCTGCATTTTAGGTGACAGGCACATAGTAACAATTCTATACAGAGAGCCCACTGTCGTTATTATGCATCAGTACGTATGTCCCAGGGTCCTTGGGTTGGGTGTGTGTGTGTTGGGTGTGTGTGTGTGTGCAGGAGCATGAGAGAGAGCTTGGGACCCGTTTGCTGTCCTGCCTGTGGTCCTCTTGTGGCGACACTCCATGCCCCTCACTGCTGCCCCCCAGCTGCCCACTAGGCCCCCTCGAGACTTCCCTAATCTCTGAGATCCTCCGGATTGGCCTGTCCTCCCTGCCACTATTCTTCCCAGGCCCGTCCTGCCAGGGCAGGCAGGAGGAGAGGAAAAGCAAGCTGTGGGCCCCAGGCCTGTGTGGGGTGAGGGGGTGGGCGGTCAGGGAGAACAGTGGCTTTGTAGAGGAGGGCTGGACTGGCCCAGTGGCGCCAGCTCACAGCCCTGCCCCTCCTGCTGCCTTCCCATCCCCCTCCTGGCCTGTGCCTCCTCAAGAATGCAACGCGGCCATCCACAAGAAATGCATCGACAAGATCATCGGCCGGTGCACGGGCACTGCAGCCAACAGCCGGGACACCATAGTGAGGCCGGGCCCCGGGGGCGGGGCCGGGGGGGGCGGGGCCACCTGGGAGGGATTCTCCCCAGCCTTTCACCGTGGAGCTCACCCTTCTCCCCATTTTTCCTGGTCCATCCTGAGACTTCTGGATTGCCCAGTCCCCAGTGGAGCCCTTTTGGGTATCTTGCCATGCATGGGGTTGGGGGAGAGCTAGGGGTTGAGGAAGGAGCTGACGCTGGCCTGTGACCCTCAACCTGTGACCGCCCCGCTCCCCCAGTTCCAGAAAGAACGTTTCAACATTGACATGCCGCACCGATTCAAGGTTTACAACTACATGAGCCCCACCTTCTGTGACCACTGTGGCAGCCTGCTCTGGGGGCTGGTGAAGCAGGGATTAAAATGTGAAGGTGCGTGCTCCCCAGCTCTGGGGGCTCGGACAGGGCAGGAGGGCCCTCCCCGCTGGCGCCGACCCACCCAGACCGCGTAAACTCCGACTAACTAATGTAGCCGTGGCTCCGTGGCTGGAGGAGGGGGGCTCGGTGGCCCCTCTCCGCTGGCCCCACCACGTCTGCCTCTCCCGGTTACCTGTTGTGTGACCAGGCGGCCCCACCCCTCCGAGCTCAGTGTCCTCATGAGTAAGGTAGGGTCAGAGTCGAGTGGGGCCCAGAGAGCCGTGAGGGGCAAGCAGACAGGTGTTCAGCCGAGACCTGACGCACACTAGCAGGTGCTCAGCAAACGTGCCTCACAGACCCCTGCCCCCTCCCCACGCTTTAGCGAGGCGGAAACAGGAGACCCCCTAGAGGGAAAGTGACTTGTCTAGGTTGTCCTAGACATTCTTTAAAGGGTTTAGAATCAGACCTCATAGCTTCTGCTTTTGCTTTTTCTTCTTTAAATAATGAAAAATTGGAAGTGCTCATGGTGCTTCAGATGCATTTTTTTCTAAAGACAGGAAACCCAGCAGACCCCACCAAAGGTCTGCTTCCTCCTACTTTCTCCTCCCCTCCTCCCTGCCCTTGGCTGAGCCTGGGGGAAGGGGGACAGTTCTTCCGGAGCCTGCTGGTGGCCTGCCTGGTCCTGTCTGAGCAGGGGCCCTGATGGCCCTGTCTACTTCCCCCCAGACTGCGGCATGAATGTACACCATAAGTGCCAGAAGAAGGTAGCCAACCTCTGCGGCATTAACCAGAAGCTCCTGGCTGAGGCATTGAACCAAGTGAGCCAGGTGGGCAGGCACTGTGGGAATCCTGGCGGGGGGTGGGGGGGTGGGGGTGTTTATGGAGGTGTGGGTGGGGCTTGAGGAATGCCATAAAACTTCCAGGTAAAATTCTAGAATCAATTACAAGCGAAGGCAACACAAATAACAATCTATTGAGTAAGTGGTTGGGAGGGTGGGGCTCAGTGTACAAAACTTTTGTTTGTAATCAGTGCCTTCCAGACCATCAAGGTGTCCCTGTGCCACAGGAAGTGTGCGTGTGTGTGTGTGTGTGCATGCACGCGCACGTGCACTACCTGGAGGTCCTGGGCTTTGCCCCTGCTGGCCCCCATTGGTTTTGAGAGTAGATTTAGGGATGGTGGGGGTCCTCCCTCTGGGCTGGGAGTTCTGATGATGGTATGACTGTCTGGCTCCCCAACCTCTATCCCGTCCTCCAGAGACCCTCCCGGAAATCAGAAACAGAGACTGTTGGAATCTACCAGAATTTTGAGAGGAAGCCAGGAGTCTCTGGAGATATTGTTCCAGGTGAAGCTGGGCCCATTTCCCCCAGGAAAGCCCCCACTCCCCACGAGGACTCGAGATGGGGGCCTGACCTCCCTCCGTGGCCAAGACCTGAGAGGAGGCACCACCTCTGGAGAGGGAGCCCCTTCTTCTCTGAGGCCCCTCACCCCACCCCACCCCTTGGCCCCAAGGGAGGGGACTCAGCAGATAGAGACCTGAGTCTAAAGCACCATCTCTTGGGCAGACAGCGGGACCTACGGCAAGATCTGGGAGGGCAGCACCAGGTGCAACATTGAGAACTTCACCTTCCACAAGGTCCTGGGCAAAGGCAGCTTTGGAAAGGTAAGGGGCCGTTGGGCCTTGGGGCAGCTCAGGGGACCTGGGCCCAGCAAGGGCACCTGTATCCCCACCCTACCTGGCTTCTTCCTGATGGGGTGGGGTTGTGGTACCCTGGCCCTTTGGCCTGGCTTTCTCCTGCTCAGCATCCTGCCTGCCCATCAGGTGCTGCTCGCAGAGTTGAAGAGCAAAAAGGAGTTCTTTGCTATCAAGGCCCTCAAGAAGGATGTGGTTCTGATCGATGATGATGTGGAGTGCACCATGGTGGAGAAGCGGGTGCTGGCACTCGCCTGGGAGAATCCCTTTCTCACCCACCTCTTCTGCACGTTCCAGACCAAGGTGCCCGGCTCTCCCACTGTTATTGCCTCTGGAGCCACAGCCCCTCCCTCAGCCCCCCGGGGCAGGGCCACGTCCCCCCCGCCCCCGGGTCCTCCAGGGCAGAGGTGTCCCCTACTTCCTGTTGGGGCTTGCCCTCGGTGGCCCTCAGTAGAGAGCCTTCTGCCCTTTGCTGTGCCCCTATTCACCCCTCTTCCGACCGCAGGACCACCTGTTCTTTGTGATGGAGTTCCTCAATGGGGGCGACCTGATGTACCACATCCAGGACAAAGGCCGCTTCGAGCTCTACCGTGCCATGTATGTGAGGGCCCTGTTGTGGGGGGGAGCGCACTGCTGGTCTACCATTTGTTCCTTCTTCCCTCTCCCCGGAGAAGTCAGCCTGGGCTAGAGCTGGGGATGGGGAGACTTGGGGTAGCTGGGACTGTCCCCAGCATATGGGAAGCCATGGATGGTGAGTGAGTGGCTAGTGTCACAACACAGACGTGCCAGGGTCCTGTCCCCTCCCTGAGCCTGGGCCTGGGCAGCCTTGCAGATGGTCATGCTGTACAACACAGGACCCTGGTGTGTGGCCCCCAGACGGGCATGTACCCCCCAACTGTGTGTGTGTGCACATATGTTTATCTGTATAAAGGTGTACACTCTTAGGACAGAGCATTGTCTCATTTGGAGCTTTTCCTTCATCATTTTCTTTTTAGCCTTGTTTGCCAGCCTGTTCCTGCCTGATACAGGCCCAGGTTGTCCATGGAGTTATTTGCAGCATTTCCTGACCCTGGGGGCGGGGATGGGGGCCCAGGGAGAAGCAGGAGCTGGTCATAGAAATCCCAGAGCACTTTGTCTCTCTTTGTCCTCCAGGTTTTATGCAGCCGAGATAGTCTGTGGACTACAGTTTCTGCACAGCAAAGGGATCATTTACAGGTGCGGGGGTAGGGGGGGCGTGTATTGGGGGGGTTTTAGGAGGGAAAGCTCCAACCCCATCATATCCCCCAAAATGCTCTGCGTGAGGCCCAGCCCAGCCATGGCCCCATCTCCACTCGGAGTCAGGCTTTGGTTGGGTATTTGCCTAAGCCTCCTACTCCATTGCTCGGATTCCTGTGGCCCCTCTGCTGAGGCTGGCCCAGCACCAGGGACTGGGAGCTCGTTGCCCATACTTGGCGCCATTGGCGGGAGCGCAGAACTGCCTGGGACGCCGTCTCCCTTCCTGGGAGCGATCAATCTTGCTCCCGAGCCCCATCTGAGCTGTCAGTAGGGCCGGCTTCCATCAGTTCTCGCCCAATAAATGACAGTCCCATCCTGCAGTGAATGAGTAGGGACCCCATCAATAAGGCTGATGCTGAGCTCTGGGCACTGGTGTGGGACAAAGCCAAGATGCCTTGTCAAGGGGAAATGGAACCCATGGGACAGTGTGGATCAAATGTTGGCGCTTGGGTTTGAGAAGGTGCTGGGGGGAGCCACACACTGTAGTGTGCTTGCCTGTGCCTAGGACCGCTCTGGGGTGGGCCTGGTTGCCGAGGTTAGTGAAGATGGACTTCTGCTGTTTGCCCTTTTCTAGTACTCCATGTGCATCAATTATCTACTGAAACCACAAACTGTATAAAACAGTCCTGGTCCCTGCCCTTGTGGAGTCAGGCAAACCCGAGCCCAGGGCCATGTCCGCGGCTGACCGCTGGCTAGGTGACCCTGAGCGAGTGACGTCACCTCTCTGATCTTCAGTGTGGGCTTTAGGAAGTCAGGTGGTGTGTATTCAGCACGTGGCACACCAGCAGGTGTTTTGCAGGAAACACCTGTTTTTAGCACCTCTTTCTCCTTTGGCTTCCTTTTCTCTTCCTCATTGCCTTGTTCCCTGGGGGAGGTCCTAGGCTTACAGGGTTGGAAATGGAGACTTGGGGGCTGGGAGGAGAGGAGGGGAATTGGCCCCCGGTGACTCCCTTTCCTGCCCCCTCTCAGGGACCTCAAGTTGGACAACGTGATGCTGGACCAGGATGGCCACATCAAGATTGCCGACTTTGGGATGTGCAAGGAGAACATATTCGGGGACAAACAGGCTAGCACGTTCTGTGGCACTCCTGACTACATCGCCCCTGAGGTGAGTGGGCATCCTCCCGGCCACCAGCCCGCTCAGATACCTTGTCCCAAGAGGGTGGGAGACAGTCCCGAGCCACAGGCGGGAGCATGAGGAAGCCTGGCCACGCCTCCTGCTCGGGGGCTCCTCTCAGCTCCGGCCCCCCTTCCCCTGCCCCAGATCCTGCAGGGCCTGAAGTACTCATTCTCCGTGGACTGGTGGTCCTTTGGAGTCCTTCTCTACGAGATGCTCATTGGTCAGTCCCCCTTCCATGGTGACGATGAGGACGAACTCTTTGAGTCCATCCGTGTGGACACACCGCATTATCCCCGCTGGATCACCAAGGAGTCCAAGGACATCCTGGAGAAGGTGGGAGACTCTGGGCCAGGCTGGCTGGGTCAGGGCCCAGCAGACATGCGGGTCATAGGTAGGCCAGGAGCCCCTCGTCCCTGGAATGCAGCCTCACTGACGCTCTGGTCCTAACACACTGGGGGTATTGCTCGCTCTCCACGTTCCCAAGAGCTCCTGAGTCCACCGCGCCGAATCAGCCTGGTACAGTGATTATGAGCTTAGGGTCAGGAGACAGACCTGAAGCTAAACTCTGAGTCTGTCTCCTTATCTGCCAAATGGAGGCTGTGGGAGAACCTGCCTCGCAGAGTTTTGGGGAAGGGTACTCGGGTCTGTGCTAGGCAGATCGTGAACACCCGGTAAACACCACTGCTTTTGCTCACAGGCCCACGGCAGAAAGTCCCGGCAGGCCTCCTGCATGGCCTGTTATGTCTGGGGGACCCAGGAGGGTAGCAGGCCAGAGAGGACCCTCTCAGGTCCAGAGGCCCTGGGCTGGGCTACAGGGCTGGGCTAGGCCCGCCTGGACAGCCCTGGGCCTGCTTGGGGTTCGCTGAGACTCTGGATTTCCCGACGTCCTCGGGGCTAACCAGGGCCCCTGCTGGGTTGCAGCTGCTTGAAAGGGATACAACCAAGAGGCTGGGAGTGAATGGGAACATCAAAATCCACCCCTTCTTCAAGACCATCAACTGGACTCTGCTGGAGAAACGGGCCGTGGAGCCGCCCTTCAAGCCCAAAGTGGTAGGTGATCCCACTCCTGTGGGGGCCACCCACTTGCTGTTGCCCTCCACTGCCTTCCAGGCCCTGCCTCTCCTCTTGCTTCGTTTGCATGTTTTCCTCCTCTCCATTCTTCCAGCAAGCCTGCTTCCCTGGCAGCCCCGGCACCTTCTGTCTCTGCCTCTACCTTTGTGTTCTCACCGCACAACCCCCTTCAGTCAGTCAGTCAGTCAGTCAACAAACAGTGGGAACTGTAGATCCAGCCACCCGTCAGTAGACTGTCTGCAGGGGACTATGCTTCGGGAATCAGAGTTAAGGCCTCTCCCTCCCTCCATCCACCCAATCCATCTTCCAGTACATCTTGGAAATGCTGAGTGTTGGGTGCAAAGCACAGAGCAGGAGGCCCAGAGCCAGAGGAGCTCCAGCTCCTCAGAGAGATAAGAAGCTTGCGCACTGATGATTGTTTATGATATAAGACAACAATGCAAGAACTGTCACAAGACCACACATGATCAGTTGTCACCGGGGGAGTCTGTCAGCAGGAGCCCAGATGCAAAGAACGGAGTGGGTCTGAGAAGAAGCGGGATCTGGGCGGGGCGGGGAGGGCAGCCGGGGGGCGTTCCAGATGGAGGAGGGATGTTCCCACAGAGGCCCAGAATCTACAGAGGAGCCAGCAGGAGAGCAGAGGCAGGTTGGGGCCAGAATTCTCAGATAAGGAGTTGGACTCCGTGGCCCTTCTCTGACCGCAGCTCTTCCCTCTGGCTTTCTCTCTGTCAGGAACCCCCGGCAGCTTGTGTAATGTGCCCCGAATTGTCCCTTGAGGCCGGAGAGCTTCCCCAGCTCCAGGGAGCTGAAATTCGGGGGCCTCCTGGGCTGGGCACCTTATTACTGGGCCAGGCTGGCTGGAGGAAAATCACACAGTCTGCTCGCAGTTTCTTGCTTTTGATAGAAAGAGGGGTAGATTTCTTTCTCTGCACCAAGAAGCACAGGGCAGGTGTGTGGGTCCATGGGAAATGGTCGGGGGCCTAGGGTGAGCTGTCCGAGGGGACCTCCACACCAGGAGTGCACACGCCGGGAAACGGGCCCAAGGCTGACAGTTTTCAAAAGAAGTCAGAAATCTGGATTTTTACGTCAAATTGCCCAATTTTAAAGTAACTGGCTCAAATCTCATTAAAACCCAGTGCCAGTCAAAATGATTGTACCTGCCTGCTTAGTTTGGCCTAAAGGCCACCGGCCTGAGATCTCTTCTATTCCCATTTCATTGTATCCTCAGAAGCAGAGAGTTGGCAAACTTTTCCTGGAACAGTCTGATGGTACATATTTTAGGCTTTGCAGGCCAGACGGTCTCAATAAAGCAGCCATAGAAAATATGTCAATGAATGGGTATAGTTTTGTATGAATAAAACTTCACTTACGGACACTGGAATTTGGGTTTCATCTCATGTTTACATGTCATAAAATATTAATCTCCTTTTTGATTTTTTTCCCTAAGCACTAGAAGTGTGAAATCTGTTCTTACAGCTCTTGGGGCCTATAAAAACAGGTGGTGGGTGGGGTTTGCTCATGGGCTGTGGTTTGCTGGAGTCCCGTTCAGGATGATGCCACCTCTCCTTATCCAGGCCCAGGGCTCTTTGTTGGCTTCCTTCATCCCCTTGGGGGGATGATCCACTGTCCAGCTGGGCTTCTCTTAGGCTGTTAGGAGAGACTCCTTTTCTGTACTCGCCCTCTCTCTTTTTTTTTTTTTTAATTCAAGTTAGTTAACATATAGTGTATTATTAGTTTTAGGGTAGAGTTTAGTGATTCATCAGTTGCGTATAACACCCAGTGCTCCTCACATCGCGAGCCCTCCTTCATGCCCATCACCCCGTTACTCCATGCCCCCCACCAGCCTCCCCTCCAGCAACCTTCAGTTTGTTCCCTAGAGTTAAGAGTCTCTTACGGTTTGTCTCTCTTTCTGTTCTTAATAAGGCCAGCTCTGGCCTGGCCCAGCACCACAGGGATTTTGAGGTGTGTGGGAGGCAGTCTTGGGAACCTGGGGACCTTTGGAGGGCCGCCCCTTGGGTCCCGCTCATGTGCCACTTCCCTCTGCCCGCAGAAGTCCCCTGGAGACTACAGCAACTTCGACCAAGAGTTCCTGAACGAGAAGGCACGTCTCTCCTACACTGACAAGAACCTCATCGACTCCATGGACCAAACAGCATTCGCTGGCTTCTCCTTTGTGAACCCCAAATTTGAGAGATTCCTGGAAAAGTGAGGATTCCAGACATGCCCCCCAGCCCAGCCCAGCCGGGGAGCCTGGGTCAGCCAGCATGGCCTGCCCACACAGCCTGGACAGAGCAGGCTGGGCGGCGTCCCCCTTCATCGGCACCTGCCCGCCTCCCATAGTTAGCAACAGTGTGATTGTCTGGTTCCTGCTGCTGCCGCTGCCTGGCCCCCAAGAGGGGCCTCAGCTCCTGTCTGACTGGGCCCTTATGGTACTTCTGTGAACTGTGTGTGAATTTGCTTTTCCTCTGCCGTCAGAGGGAAATTGTAAATCCTGTGTTTCATTACTTGAATGTAGTTATCTATTGAAAAAATATATTATATATATATACACACACACACATATATATAATAGGCTGTATATATTGCTCAGTAGAGAAGAAACGTATGGGGGACTGGTGATGTGTTGATTTTTTAAAATACATATATATACACACACATATACACATACACACATATATATATCGGAACAAAAAAACAAAAAAGGATCACAAACTGTTTGAACCGCCAGGTTCTTTTATCTGTGTGTCTAAATAAACACCGAATGGTACTGACCTGGCTGTCAGGACACGGCTGTCCCAGGAAGCTGCTCCCACCTCTGGCAGCCCTGTCCTGGAAGCTGAGTGAGCTGTTAGCGACAGACACAGACCCCTGGGTTTTCATGCAAATGTGTTTGTATTTATGGGTTTCCTGTGGCTCCGGGGCCCTGGGCCTGAAGAAGAAGGCTTTTCTGGGTGGCTGAAGGGATCCCTGAGTGTGTCTGTGGGGCGATGGATGGGAGGAGGTGGGCCCAGATGCAGACAATGTGTCAGGAGAGTGCGGGCAGAGAGGCGTGAGCAGAGGCTCGGAGGCTGGCCCAGACTGGGGAAGAGGACAGGGAAGAGGAAGGAAATAGAGCTCAGGCCTCAGGCCCATCTGGATTCAAATCCCAGAGTAGCCAAAAGACGTGGGCATGTCAGTCGTCTTAAGCCTCAGCTTCCTCATCTGTAAAATGGGGACAAGGCAAGGTGATGCTAGATGGAACTCCACTTCTCATTGTTATGTATCCCTGTCCCTGCCACAGAAGAGCCTGTGTTAGAGTTCTAGAATCTACCTCTCAAGAGTCCTTGCTACCTGGGGAAGGGGAGAGGAGCAGGGAGGGAGAAGAGGATGAGAAAATGCTGAGTGGCTGTGTCGAGGCTGAGGGCCATGCTCCAGTGTGCCCGTGGTGCAGTGAGGACAGGGGCTCCAGGAGTCAGAGGTGGCGGCCCTGACCCCTGAGCCTGGGCAGCTCTCCCTTCCCACCACCTCAGGGTCTCCCACTCTCTGGCTCCCCCTCCCTCTGTTCCCCTGCTCTCCAGGGTCCAGCCCCTCTGGGCCAGCCCCTGGCCCTCCAGCCCTAGAGGTGGGCCAAGTGCCCCAGCGCCTGATTGGCTGGCCCTGACAGCCAGCAGCAGACTTCCAGCAAGTTCATTTTTCTGGGCTGAGGTACAAGTTTCCAAGGCTGGAGAGAGGTGGGACGAGGTGGGGCTGGTGCTGGCCAGGGGAGGGGGCTGTGGGGATGGGCGGGGCAAACTCCCTAGACAGGCTAAAGTCCCCCTCCCCTCTCCATCCACCAGCCATCCTCTTCAGGAAACACTCTGGTTGAATCCCTGCCCTGCTCTACGGCATGGAAAAGCCCGGAAGTGAGGCTTGGTCCCTTGGGCTCACAGTCAGGTGGGGGAGCCAGCAGGGCATGGGATGTGCTGGGGCACCCTTGTCCCCGACACAGGCGCCAAGAGCTCCCCTGGGGCTGTCCAGAGTGGGTTTAGAACAAAAATACGGTTGGTTGGTGTTTGAATTCCAAGGCTCTCCCCATTGTCCGTCAGCTCCAAGGCAGAGCCTTGCACCGAGAACCCCAGCTTCCTCCTGTGTGGAGAGGGCTAAGTGGAGGGCGGCAGGGAGAACATGGTGCCCAGAGTCGGGAGCCTGGAGTTTGAGTTTCCACTCTGCCATCCACAAGTTTTTTCACTGGGACTCAATCCCCTCATCTATAAAATGAGACAATCCTGCTGCTTGGAGGAGCTCCTGGTTCTGGGGATCCCCTTAAGGACAGATGCTGGTCCCCCACGGTGCCAGGCAAAGCCCAAGAAAGGGCAGGGGCTGGGCCTGTGAGGCCCACCTCAAGCAGCCGGGGGACGGCGACAGGGAAGCGGCCGCCGGGATGCTGCCCAGCTGCCTGGGAGGCTGGAGGCTGAGTGCCTCCGGGCCTGTTCTCAGAGCTGGGGAGGTGCCAGGCCTGACCCAACGGCCTCAGGAAACGCCTCTCGTGGCTGGGCCCCGAGCCACATTTTCCCTGGAATCTGGGGGTCCTCTAGAAGCAGGCAGTCTCCTCCCCTCCACCTACCAAGCAGGTGTGCAAACAGCAGAGCCTTCGGCCCCCACGGCCAGGGCCAGGTGGAGCGCTGTGCCCACTGCACGCCAGGCCCCGCCGCCAGAGCTGGGCCGGGTAACACGGATGCAGGAGGGCTGGGGGGCAGGAGCATGGGCTCTGCTGTCAGATGGTTCTGGGTTCAAATCCCTAGTGTCCCTAGTTGGTGACCTCAGTGAGTGACAACCTCCCAGAGCTTCAGCTTCCTTTTCTGTCAAATGGGGATAACCGTGCCGCTGTGTGTGGGAGAGGATGAGGTTTGTAAGTGCACCCCATGGACACACAAATATGCTCCGTAATCAGCAGCCACTGTGACTCCATCCCCTCAATGGGATGGAACATGCTCAGGACGGAAGACCTGCCAGCCGGGCTTCTCACCGGACAAGGGGGGGGGACCACTTGGCAGTTTGGATGAAAACCTACGAGGCACCTGTCCCCTGTCCCAGCCATTCCCCCTTCTTAGGCAGAGCTGTGCAGAGGACCCTCACCCACAGGCCCCAGGAGGCTGGCCCAGGATGCCCGCCATTGCATAGATTAATTGGGAAGTAAGCAGAAAGCCCAGCAGTAGGGGAGCTGACTGGATACCAGCAAGGCCGAGGGACCAAAACGAGCAAGTTAGAGAGAAAGGTTCAGAATGATTCCACCCTGTAGTTCCATGTGCCAGCTTAGGAAGGCACCCAGAGGTCCGGAAGCAAAGGGCGGGGCTACAGAGAGGGGTGAATGAGTGAATGAGTGAATGAATGACCACGCAAGTCCCTATCAGGCAGTGGCTCCCAAATCCGGTGTACTTCGCGTACCGATGAGACATGGCCACCATGCCAAGTTCCAAGCAGCAGGTCTCAGTGCTGGCGGCACCTTGGAACCCCCATGCCTGGGCTGCCTCCGGTCTAATAAAACGGTGATCTCCGGAGGAGGACAGGGCATCAGTATTTTCAGAGCTCCCCGGAGGGTCCAAGCTGCATCGGGATCGAGAGCCAGGAACCTGCATTTTGCCCGGTCATCCAAGTGAAGTCAGGAAACGCTGCGCTGAACAGGCCACACCCTGGAAGGCAAAGTCACCAGCCTGTACCTCCCAGACCCCGGGTCCCAGAGGTTCCGGGAGAGAAGGCCCCGGACTGGCTGGGCTACAGCGCCCTCTGGTGGTCATCCGGCTGGCGGGCGCCGCTGCGGGCTCAGGCCTGGGAGGACCCGCTCTGCACCACATACTGTGTTGTGTTCTTAACCCACCTCTGGGGAAAAGTTAGTCCCTGGGGAAAAGTTCCAGCAAGCAGGTGTTGGAGGACCATTTTGCAGAGGCTCAGGGATGTGAAGGTTATACATCTAGATATCTACCCTGACCTTTAACAGGGTCCCGGGGCTAGTCCATATCTCCAATCCGGTCTCTGGCATTCATCCCAACATTTCGGTCACATTTCCTCAATTTATTCCTTATTAAGGTGTGCACAGCTGATATGAGCTGGGAGGTTTATCGCAGGTTTTAATAGTAGGAAATAAGGAGGTGTGTCGCATTTGCCAAGGCGGGAGGGGCTAGTGGGCTCCAGGACTTCCCTCTGATGCTCTTGGTCAGCAGGCTGGGGGTTTGTCCCTCTGCAACCCACCATGCACCTGCCTCCTCCTTGGCCCCTCCAAGCTGGCTGGGACCTGGCTCCCTCCTGCACCCCGACGGTACCCAGCAGGTGACCTCAGGCTGCCCTGTGTGAGGCTAGAGGCTGGAAATCCAGTTTTGTTTCCTCTGAGTCCTGACTACCCTCCCAGGCACCTCCTTACCTCCTTGATGCTGGCGAAGGGGAGAGGCACGCAACTGAAAAACGGAACCTGGTAGCAAAGAAGGGGCAAAGGAAGACCCCCCAAAGGTGGGAGCCAGGCCTGAGTCAGTACGGCCCAGGTGAGGCCAGACCTGTGAGGTTTGGGGCACTGGGCTACTCCCTGGATCTCTCAGATGATCGAATCCAACCCTCGCTAGCTGTAGCCTCAATGATTTGAACCTTTGGAACTTTAATACCAGTCCCCAAATCAGGCACTTTCAGCGGCCTTAGAAGAACCCCCAGTTTCTTCTCTTTCCCTGCCGAGAAATACATACTCCGAAAGCCCTGCCGTTAGCCGCTCAGCCCACCTTAAGCAGCATGCAAAGCTCAAAGCCCTCCGGGGAAGGTATTTTCCTTACTCATCTTCTGAGAGGGGCAGGTTAGCTTTCTGTTGATTGCACCTGTGATGGTGGACGCAAGCACTGGGGATGGGGTGGCGGTTTGGGCTCTGTTCCCAAATTCATGCATTCCCTCATAGAACAGGTGCCTACCCTGTGCCAGGAGCTCAACAGGCATCATTTGGAGCTGTCACTCAACAGGGCTGATCTAGCACCCACTGTGTGTGTCTCAAGAGCTCATGACACTCTGGGTCCAGCACTGCGCTTGACACTTTCCCTGCATCATCAAAGTCAATGAATCCTCACAACAGCCCCATGAGGAAATAACAGTCCGTTGTGAGGATTCACATCCACAAACTGAGGCTCTGAGAGGTTAAGGACAACTTGCCCAACGGCTCCGGGCTGAGGCTCTGCTGTGATGTTTTCCACAGACATAAGCATTCTCCCAGGCTGGCTCAGGAGCTATCAGGGAGAGCGCTCGGGTCCCTCGTCCCGGTCCTTAGTGGCCCCAGGAAGAGGGAAGGTGAGCGCAGTGACGGGCAGAGATAGTGGAGGGCAGCTAGGATGGGGCACAGGCAGGCTGCCTTGGAGCTGGAAGGACCCTCAAGGATCATGGATCGTCAGTGGGGGTCTCTCTGGATTCACAATAGAACACTGAGGTAGAGAAGAAAAGGGGCTGGGCCAGGTCACACGGGGAGGCAGAGGCTGGGACAAAGGCAGACCCTCGGAACAGCCAGCTGTGTCCCCAAACCTCCCCCTCCTGTAGGACAGCAGCGTGGCTCCTCCTTTCTGCCCACTTCAGGCTCACCCTGAGCCTGGCACACAGCGGGCGGTCAGTAAACGCTGATGAATGAGCATGGCGCATCCACTGAGCCCTCGCTAGACCCCCGGCACCATCCTGCGCCTCCCTCTCTGCTCCCCTGGCCCTGCTCTGGTGTGGGGAGGGGCCCAGGGTGACGAGTAGGCACAAGCAGGGAAGGCTGCCAGTCCCGCCCTGTGGACTTAGCAGCGGCGGGTGACCAAAGTCCAGGGACCTCAGAAGACAATGTCCACCAGCTGGTGAGTGGCAGAGGCCCAAAGCCTCAGCTGAGGGCTGGGACCCTGTTCAAGAGCAAGGCAGCTGCGGCTGGCCAGAGTCCAGTACAAACCTGCCATCAATAATACTGGCCAGTCCTCTCCAAGCAGCTTCCTGGGTTTTAAATCATGAATTCAGAAACAATTAAGTGAATTAGGCGCACTTTGCGTCAATAACGAGTTAAAAATAACACACTTCACAAAAGGCTTGCATTGAATCGAAAACGGATTTTGTTAAGCTTAAATGTTCTCGAATGCTCTGTTTGGAAACAAGGTATGTTTCAAAAAAAAAAAAAAGATTGTCTTTGCACCCTGGTTTAGGTTTGTCGATAGCTGGATATCCAATGCCCCTGTTTTGATCAGGCGAGCAGGTGACAGTGCTGATGACCAACTCATAGGATACAGGTGTGGGGCCCCAGCTGGGTCTACACCTGCCTGCCCATCCCCAGCTGTTCCTCGGCCTCTTGGAGCCTCAGCGTTTCACCTGTAGCTTGTGCGTAACCTGCCCTCCACGGCTGTGAAGCTGCTGCGTGGAAAACTCTTCGTGCAGCTTGGCACGCGGTGACTACTCAGGAAATCTAAGCCCATTGTTCTTACTCTGAGCTCGTGAACATTTTACTCCTTACGTGTTTGTCTCCTAACAATGCTCTGAGTACAAGGCATGGCTGGGCCCTGGCTAATAGTGTCCAGGAATCGTGTAGAAAGGGAGGGGACAGAGTCTCCCTGGGTTGGGAGTGAAGAGCTGCGGCCCACGAGTGAGGAGTGGGCTCCAGACCCGGCAGCAGGGTCCTCGCTCCGCTCCTGCCCTCGCTGTGGGCTCTGGGCCAGGAGCCAGCTCGACAGCAGGAAAATGAGTGTCTAAGAATGGTATGAATGGCGAGTGGGTCTCGTGTAGATTTAAATTATGAAAAAGAAAATTTGAATGTCAAATGCCACCATTCTTGGCTCAAGTTAAAGCCAAATGATATGAAAGGCAGTAATTATCACTGTCGTGAAATTCTGTGGGGTGTTAAGGCTGCCGCAGAAAGAACAGCCAGTGCCCAGAGACTTCGCTGCCCTCTCTTATTGGGTCTTACAGCCCACGCTAAAGTCTCCCCTCAGCCCTCATGCCCCTCCCCAGCTTGTTCCAGAGGCAGAGCTGGAGACCCTGCCGGAGGTCCCCAAATGCATGTGCTGCGGGTGGCATCCGGGCTGCGGACAGGCTGGTTGCACTGATGTTTCTAGAATATCTACTAAGGTCAGATCCTGTGCTGGGGGCTTTCCTGTACATTTGTGGTCCTGATCTGAGATGAAGACTGGACTCGATTCATTCTGTGAGCATTCAGTAACTGCTGACTGCATCTCGGGGCCTCTGCAGGGAGCAAGGAACAGGCCTCATGGTCTCTTGGGGGAGGCAGGTGCGGAAGGAGACAATGACCGGGGCTTGGGGTAGGGCGCCCACTGGGCTGTGGGTACACAGAGGACATGCTGGCTCTTCCTGGGAGAGCAGCAGGGACCGGGAAAGGCCTTCTGGAGGAAGAGAGAGACATCTAATCTGGAGACCTATAGAACAAGTAGGTCCCCGCAACACCTACAGTCTGCTAATTGCTGAAATGCGAAGAAGCTGTGGGTCCTTGTTAGCGAGGCTGGGGATGTACATTGGCCCGCTCCCCCGGGAAGGCAATTTGGCACTCTTTGGGAGTACTGAAGACCCAGAGTTTTTGTGCTGGTGAAAGTCGTGGTGGTGACATTGAGAGTCACGGGTGCAAGAATGTGCATTGACTCGTAGTCTATGGAATACTGAGTTGGACGTAGCCCGAATGTCCTCGACAGGAGATGAGATCAGGAGCTGCAGGTGAATTCGGGCAGCAGAATACTGGCTCATCCACTTTCTCTGTGGGAGAAAGCCACCTGCGTCAATGCTGATAAAATCTCAAACCCCTGTTGCGGGCAAAGCACAATGGGGAAGGACGAGTGTGCAGGGTGATGAAATCATGCAGCCCGAGCTCAGGCTGCACTTCTGTGTGAGGTACAAGTTCACAGAGCAGTGGTGGGAATGTTGGACCAGGACCCTGGCCACCACTGGAGGGTAAGGAAGGGCTGGAGGGTACCCGAAGGGCTGTAATGTTTTGCCTCTTAAAGCAAATGTTTTATGTATGTAAGGAAAACCTTTAGAGGTTCATAGAACTCAGTGGACGGTCTGTGGATGCTATTTTAATCTCTGTGCCTATCTTGACATTCAAAATGTTTCATAACGTTTAAAGGTGTTTTCTAAAGATTATTTATTTGAGAGAGAGGGGGGGGGAGGAGGGGCAGAGGGAGAGAAGCATCCTCCCTGCTGAGCACGGGGCCTGCCCTGGGCTGATCTCAAGACCCTGAGATCTTGACCTGAGTGGAAATCAAGAGTCAGACGCTCAACCAACTGAGCCACTGAGGCAGCCCTAGAGGTGTTTTTAAAGAACAGCTAGGCGTTCTGTCTCTTGACCCGACTGCTGGTGACCAGGTATCTATTTAGAATGATTTGTTAACACTGTATATCTGTTCTGTGTGCTTTTCTTGATGGAGGCGACATCTCAGTTTTTAAAAGTTAAAAAGAATGAGCAGGTGAGATGCTAGGTTCAGAGAAACAGTCCCAGGCAGAGGGATGGAAGAGAGCAGAGGCCTGGGAGCTGGGCAGAGCCCTGTATATGCAGGGCCCAGGGCTACTTGGTCTTCTGAGTGGCAGCCCTGCTCCTAGCCCCCGCCTACCTGTGGTGGGGCCCTCTGCTCCCCAGCTGCCAAAAGGGCCAGGCCTGATTCAGCCCCAAGCCTGCACGAGGCTGGCTGGAAGGTGAGCTCTCCGAGAGGGACACCCACTGGAGGTAAGGGGATGGCTTCGAGAAGTGGTTCAACCAGCATCTGCTGGGTGTGTGGCCTGCAGGTGGGGGTTACTGGGAGCCTGGCATTTCTTGGCGTGGGGGGTGGGGGGTGGCTGCGCTAATGGGGAAGGGCAGGCAGGAGAGGGCAGAGCGACCCTGGGCGGAGGCGCAGAGGAGCACTCCACATGGTTCCACTGGTGGCTGTCTTTAGGAGCTCGGTAGGTTTTCCTGGACTTTTGGAAGGTTGGGGGAGACCCAGCACGTGCAAGGGTGATTGCAAAATTGCATTACTCTGGAGGAAGCCAAAAACAAGCTTCAAGCGGCAAAGGTTGGGTTCTTAAACCTTTGGTGTTCTTTCTGCGTCCGTGACGGGAAGTCAGAGCCTGGGCACGGGGCGGGGACAGCACAGGGGGCAGGTGCACCTGACTGACGTCAGCCGGATGTGCCGTGATTGATCTGACAAGTAATCCTATTAAGAAAATTCTCAGACCTAGAGGAAAGTATAGAGGATTCTGCCCCAGACCCCCCCCTCAGACCTCCCTCCCTAGCCCACAGCCTCTTCCTTTTATCTGTGTTCTTCTGGAGGGACCAGAACCTGCTTTCAGAGTGAGGAGCACTTCTCTGCGTCCCTGAACATAGTCTGGGGAGTTGTTTTTAAGCTTCATATGAACAGTATCTGTGTACTGAGGATCCTTCTGCCCCTGGATATCCCCTTGGCATGATTTCAAAATTGATTTTTGCCAAGTGCATTTTTTCTTTCTGTGAGCGCTTTGAAATTCACATACCATACAATCCACCCACGTAAGGTGTACAATTTAGTGGTTTTCAGTGTGTTCATGGAGTTGTGTGACCATCACCACAATCCATGTTAGAACCATTTCATCACCCAAAAAGATACCCCATATCCTTTAACCACTACCCCCAATTCTCCCATACCCCAACTCTAGACAGCTACTAATCTACTTTCTGACAATTGATTTGCCTATTCAGGACATTTAAAATAAATAGAATCATGCAATATATAATCTTCTGGTTAAAGCATTCCTTTTCGTGGTTGTATATTCCATCATACAAACTTACCACCATTCATTTATCCAAATAAATGATATGGAATCCTGCTTTCAGTCAAGATGGGGTAAAGGGGCTGGATTTACCTTTCTGCCTGAAAAAAACCTTAAAAAAACAAGATAAAATCAATGAAGCAACAGTTCTCAAGATGCTGGGCATCAAGCAATGAAGGTTAGTACTCCCTGGAGATGGGGAACAAAGAAGGTGAACCCTGTGATTGCCGTCGCTTTATTGCCTCCAGACAGTCTCCAGGCTGAGGATAGAGAGGGGGAACACAGGTGGGGCCCAAGGGGCTCCCCAAGTTGAGAAGAAGCAGCTGGAAGTTCAGGGAAGCCAAGGTGACTAGAATTCACAGTGTAGCCCACGGAAGATGAGAGAGAGAAGACTGCAGAGCTGCCGAGGATCTTCTCTGAGTACTCAGCTGAGTGCCCATAGCTACAGGCGTGTAGGGAAAAGACCCAAGGCTGGCGGAAAGAACCCTCTGCGTGGATTGGAGCTAACGATCCTCAGAACTCACACAGGTTAGGAATAGGGACTGTTCCTAGAAGCCCAGAATGGAGAACCTCATGATTTGGGGTTTATTATATAGAGTACCCAGAAAGTCCATCCTAGAACAAAGCCTGATAATTTTTATGGGAATTAAAAAAAATAACCAACTCAATCAGGTAAAATTCAGGGGCCCCTAGGTGGGCTCAGTCGGTTAAGCGTCTGGCTCTTGATTTTGGCTCATGTCATGATCTCAGGGTCATGAGACTGAGCCCCGGGTCAGGCTTTTCACTGGTCATGGAGCATGCTTAAGATTCTCTCTCTCCCACTCTCTAAAAAAAAAAAATAAAGATGAACCGGAAGATTACACAGGATTTAAGGATTTCACAGTCCAGAACACATCGCCATGATAGAAAGTAATAAATATAATTCCCTTATGAAAGGGAGAAATATAGAGGGGGTGGGGGAGGAAGAGATTTCTCCTAGCCAGAGATCTAAGGAAGGCCATTTTCTAGGTAACCCTCAGAAGCATGAGAATTCAGATATATTTCATTAAGAAAGGCTGCATCTGATTTGTCGTTTATTGACAACTTCTGATGAAAATATTAAATTTCTGGTGAAATATTAAAATTTTTCTTTCTCCTTCACTGCCCCGGCCCCCTTCTGTTATTCTGTGTTTGAGGCAGAAGAGAGGACTGATAAGGGGTGGAGAAGCTGCAGAGTGGAGGAAGATCGTGTTCACCACCAGGATATGGAGATTAGCTATCTGGTGAGAGGGTGAGCGGCCCTGGAAATGATGATGGTGCTTCAGCTTTCTGTGCAGACTTCTCAGTGTGTGGGGGAGGTGAGCAGAAAGATGGAGGACTCTCTGGTGTGGGAGGTTCAGGACCCTGTGGAAAGTCTGATGACTCCAAATTGGATTTAATCTCAGACTTCCAGTGCTCTCTGCGTTTATTTCATCTTGGTCTAGCTAACTCCTTTCGGAGACGTTTAGCCTGCGTTGTCTTTGTGAAGGAAAACCACACGGGAACGGCTTGGGGCCTAGGCTCAATGTCTGTGGAGATCTCCCATCTGTTCACTAGCCAGCTTCCGCAAGCCTTGGGCCTGGAAGGTGAGGACTGGGGCTGGCTCCCCTTTGGATTCCTCTTTGCACAGAACCTGGGCAATGGAAAGCATTCAGTAAAACACTGGAGAAGGAAAGGAAGACGTTCTTCTTCCTGCAAAAGTAAAACTGGAAGTCTTTTCAAGCATGATGACGTGAACGTTCAAGGGCATGTCACTGCACCCCTCCGTGAGGCCTCTAGTCAAACTAGATGCTTACTGTTGCCCAGATAGGCTGTGCCCTCCTCTTGGAAGGCCCTTACCCACCCCCGGGTTACACACAGCTCACTCTGTCAGAATCCAGTTTGTCCCATAGATGCCGCCTCCTCCCAGAAGTCTCTTCTGATTACACTCCCCCACCCCCACCAAGCTCTGGCTTCTTCCTCTTTGGTCCCTGTTCTCTTCCTGGGCCACACTGACTTGTGTTTTCCTCAGCCCTTAAGTGTTCAGGCACCCGCCCAGACGGGGGAGGGGTAGGAGGCAGAAGAGGAAGTGGGAGAGAACCAAGAGAAGCTAGGCTGGAGCTGGGGCTTGGACAGCGCGGGAGAGATGGTTTCAAATGAGGCTGGAAGGGGGGCAGGAGGAGGCCATTCAGGGCCTCAGCCAGCATCTGGGCCTCATCCAGTGGGAGCCGTGGGAAGGGGGCCGTTGAACAAGAGAGTGCTTGTGCCAGGTTCTAGAAGGTTCCTTGGGCTGCCACACAGAGAATGAGCTGGGGGCATGGAAGGAGGTCAAGAGGCAGCTGGAGGCCGCTGACTGTCACCTGGGCAGGGAGAGGTAATGGAGGTCTGCACCAGGATGAGGCAGGAGGTGGCACGTTGGGGTCACTTAGGAAGTAAACTCCAGAGGACCTAGAGTTAGTGGGGGAGAGCCCTCTGCAGTCTCACGGGAAGGGGCGGGGGGAGCTGCCTGAAAGCTTCCTCTTTGTTCCAGCATGTCTGTTGCAGTTTCGGTGCTGTGTGACTGCCAGGAGGCGTTGCTGCAGCCCGGGGTCTCTGGTCCATGAGTCCATCCCTCCCTGGCCCTGCAGGTGGGGGCGCAGGTTGCTCCCCTCGCAACGCAACCCGGACCTCTGCGGATGGCCAGACCGGCTAGCTGCTGAGCTGGTGTCCTTGAGATCAGCTAGCGTGAAATTCCAGGTGGGGTCCAAACTATAGACACCCCCCCCAACCCAGCTCCTGCCGTCATGGACCCTGGCTTGTCTCCAAATACCCTCTCGTGGGGATAAAGCTTCTCATCCAGTTCTGAGTTGGGTGGTGGTCCCGCCAGCCTTTTGAGCATGGAGCAGTAGCGGTAGAAGCCTCCTGAATTTAAGGCGTGGCGTGCGGACTGGAAGTTTTTGTTAAAACTCTGGTCAGCTGCCCCCCACCCGCCACCCCTGCTGCGAAAAGATATGACAAGCGTATTTATCGAATGCTCAGATCTGGAGTCGCCGACCAGAGCATACAGACGGGTCACGTATAACTCGTGTACCAATAAACTCCCTCTCGGTGCAGGGATGGAGACTCAGGCCGGAGCAGCTGGTACGCTGTGAACTTGGCCGATGTGGAGGCTGCTACGCACTGGACCACATCCCTCCTACACTCCTAGGTTGAAGCCCTAACCCCCCAGTGTGGCTGGATTTGGGGATGGAGCCTCCCAGAAGGTGAGTGAGGTTAAGTGAGGCTAGAAGCGTGGGACCCTGACCCCACAGGATTAGCGCCCTTAGAGAAGAGACCGCAGGGGCACGCTCACAGAGGGAAGCAGGCCACATCTACAGGCCACGATATTGCCCCTCACAGAAACCGGCTGGCATGTCCATCTGGGGCCTCCCAGCCTCCAGAACTGTGAGAACTTCGTTTCTGTTGCTTAAGCCCCAAGCCTGAGGCGTCTTGTGGTGGCGGCCCGAGCTGACTGACACAGAGGGGCCTGGGCTCCCTGCCGCCGACACTGTCCCTCTCGGGTCCCAGAGGGGCTGGGAGCAGGACACCTCCTGGGTCAGGCCCAGGCCATAGGGCCAGTCGCAGGACGCTCAACCCTGAGGACAGCCCTGGAAAGCTCCCCCAGCCTTTCCTGCTGGACCCAAGGCTCACTCTTCTCACGACTGTGCCTGGCCTAGAGCGTGTCGGCAGGGACCTGCACATGCATGCCCTGTGCGCCCAGCCTGGGCCACAAGCAGCCGCTGCCTCGGCCTCTTGGCAGCACCCAACTCGGGGGAAACTTTTTTTCTCTTGCCCTAGGGGCCGTGTCTGGGTGACCCCCTTTCTCTGGAGTGGACAGTGGGAGCAGGAGACCTGGCCTGGGGGGCCTCACTGGGCTGCCACTTGGGGCAGGGGAAGGAGCCTTAGGATTGTGCCTTCTTCCCACTTCCTGTACTTTTATTTTCTGTGATCTGTACTTCCAATCCACAGATCCATAACCCCCAGATTCCCGAGGGTCAGTGATTTCTGGAATCCTGCCCAGGGCACTTGCCCAGTGTCCCCTTGATCTCCTATTACCTCTCTCCATTCCCAGAGGGGGACAGAGAGGGCACAAGGGAGCCCCAGGCAGGCCATGCTCTTGGGGGTGGGGTGTAGCTGGAGCCTGCCTCTGAAATGCTTCAGTTATTAAAGTAATACCTTCCAAAACCCTGGAGCCTGGGAAGCAGGAGAGGCTGTTTGAGGTCGTGGTTTTTCTTGTAATGGGACCTGAGTCCCTACCTACAACACGCCATCTGGTAGGGAATCTTCGGAGGGATCCGGGGGTACCACTATGACCCCAGCTCTGCAGCGAGAGGTGTCTGTGTGATCTTAGGCCCGGGAAGCACAGGGTCTTCACTGGGGGGAAGGAGCATGCGGCCCCCCCACCTGCCGTGATGCACCTCACAGCCCTGTCTTCCCATCCTCCTCACAGCAGAGAGGAGAAGGGAAAAGCTTCAGGCCCCATGAATGAGAAAGGCCATGAACGCTGGTGAAAGCTGGGAAAGTCTGCAGTCACCTGAGACATTGTGAAAATGTCTATTTCCCGGTTTGGAAATGGGCTAGTTCTGTAAGATGCCACCATTGGGGGAAGCCGGACGACGGGTCAGGAGACCGCTACACTTCCCTTGTAACTTCTTGTAAGTCTGTAATCCAGAAGAAAAAAAGATTTTTAAAAATGACAGACCCAGAGGATGGGATAAAATATTTGCAGACCATAAATCTAATAAGGGACTTGTATCCCGAATATATAGAGAGCTCCTACAATTTGCCAGTTTGGGCTACCATAACATAGGACCATAGACTGGCTGGTTTGAACAAACATTTCTTTCTCCTGGTTCTGGCAAGTCCAAGATGGGGCTGTTGGCAGACTTGTTATCTGGTGAGTGTCCTCTGTGTTGCATGTGGCTCTCTAGTTACATCTTCACATCACCTTTTCCTGACGGGTGCTTGCAGGAGGGTGACGTCAGCCCTTCCCCTTTTAAAAGGGCATTAATCCCGGGCGCCTGGGTGGCTCCGTCGTTAAGCGTCTGCCTTCGGCTCAGGTCATGATCCCAGGGTCCTGGGATCGAGCCCCACATCGGGCTCCCTGCTCGGCAAGAAGCCTGCTTCTCCCTCTCCCATTCCCCCTGCTCGTGTTACTGCTCTCGCTATCTCTCTCTCTGTCAAATAGGATGTGAGGGCGATCTGGCTGCGACATCTGTCACCCCATTGATCGCCAGGGTTGATTTGGCTGATCTGGCTGGCTAGGCGGGTGTCCCCTTCCTCCCTCACCGCTCCATGTGCGTCCCTCCCGAAGCTGCGCGCTCGGTCGAAGAGGACGACCTTCCCCGATAGAGGAGGACCGTTCTTCGGTCAAGGGTATACGAGTAGCTGTGCTCCCCTGCTAGAACCTCCAAACAAGCTCTCTCTCTGTCAAATAAATAAATA
>NC_138369.1:18131564-18193957 GCF_054177405.1 Leptonychotes weddellii
GGCTGATCTGGCTGGCTAGGCGGGTGTCCCCTTCCTCCCTCACCGCTCCATGTGCGTCCCTCCCGAAGCTGCGCGCTCGGTCGAAGAGGACGACCTTCCCCGATAGAGGAGGACCGTTCTTCGGTCAAGGGTATACGAGTAGCTGTGCTCCCCTGCTAGAACCTCCAAACAAGCTCTCTCTCTGTCAAATAAATAAATAAAATCTTTAAAAAAAAAAAAAGGGCATTAATCCCGTCCTGAGAGCCCCACCCTCATGACCTTATTGAGTTGTAATTACCTCTGAAATTCCCCACCTCCAAATACCGTCACCCTGGGGATTATCAGAGTTTCAACATACACATTTTGAGGGGACACAAACAACCGAATAATAAAAAGAAAAATGACCCACAAATGTTGGCGGTGAAGATGTAGACGAAGTGGGCCCCTCACGCGTTGCCAGCGGGAATGCAAAAGGGTGCAGCCACCAAACCGGTCCTCAAAAAGTTAAACAGAGGGTCACCGGCAATTCCACTCCTAAGTATATAGAATCTAGTTTATATATAAATCTACCGTTAGGGAAGTGAAAACCCCCCACCACAAATACTTACAGCAGCATTATTTATAACAGCCGGAAGGGGGAAGCAACTCACGCGTCCACTAACTGATGGATGGAGCAATAAAATCTGGCCTCGCCGACGACAGAGTAGTAGTTGGCAATAAAAACAAATGGAGCACCGACACACGGGGGGACGCCGGCGCGCACGCCAACCGAAAGAAGCCCGAGCAGAAGGCCACACGGCGTATTGTCGTGCTCACTGGCACATCCAGAACAGGCGGACGGATTAGCCACCGAGAGCCCACGACAGTGGCCGGGAATGGAGGAGGCCGGTGTGGAGCTGCCCGGTAAGGGCACGGAGTTTCTTTCGGGATGGACGTGTCCTGCAGTTCACCGTGGTGGTGGCCGCGCGACTCCGTCGATGTGCTGAGAGCCCCCGCACGGTGCCCGGAGGTGGGCGGCTTCTAGCCCGAGGCCCCAGCTCTGCAGGCAGAGCCTGTGCTCCCCGAGTCCGCGTCCGTGGCTTCGGAGCCCAGGGCCGACGGGGTTACTCCTGCGCTCCTTCCTGCGTCCTCGCGGCAGCCTTCCGAGGTGCCGCCGGCCCATTTCATAGATGAGGAAACTGAGGTTTGGGGAGATGAGCCCCGGGGGGGGCAGAACGCTGGCAGGGCTTCGGCCAGGCTTTGTCACCCTTGGTCAGGCTCTGCGAGTTGCAGCCTCCTTCGAGGTTGGGGACTGTGGAAAGGACCCCCCACGCCCCCTCCGGCCATGTCATGTGGTGACTGTGTGGTGTGAGGTAATGGGGTCCCCCGCCTCCGCCAGCTGGGTGGGGAGGACCTTTCACTGGGACCAGGAGTGTGTCCTGCGGCAGGTGTGGGGCCGGCTGACCTCAGCCGGTACCGGGCAGCGTCGTACCAGGCGGTGCGGTATCAGGCACGGCCACCAGGGGGCGCGCCCACCGCCGCTGTGCATTTCCTCATTCTATGGTTTTACTGCTCTCAGTTGGATTATACAAGAAGGGGTATTAGAATTGTGTCAGGACCCAGAGCTCTGGCTGTGAACCGTCCTCCCCTCTACCTCACTTTCCCACGCAAGAAGAGCGGGCTTGACAGCTGCCCCCCAGCCCCACGTGGGCCTTGTGCGGCGCCTGGCACCCTTGGCCCGCCTGGCGCTTGCCTCGACCTCCCCGCCTAGTGCTGGTCACCTCCAGCTAATGCTAGCAGGCTGGGGAGCCCTGGCCCCGAGGTGGACAACAGGCCAGCCCTGCTCTTGGCTCCTTCTGGAACTGGTGGTGGTGAAGGCGGGCACGGCCCCCAGTACAGCACACCAGGCTGAGGGGCTCTGTGAGGGGCTGTTCACCCTCTGTGGGTTTGACTGGTTCATACTGCTGGAGCGGATAGCTGGACGGGCAAGCGGACATGTCTACAAATGCGTCTCCTCCTCCCCAAGGGCGCTAATTTCCTGGGCCCCCCCCACCAGTGGCCGGGAGCATCCAGTCTTTCCCCAGCGTTGGTGTGTCCTGGGCCAGGTTCTGTGCGTCTGGCCGCAAGCGAGGCCTCCGGTGGCGGAGCGCGGCCAGCAGAGGGCGCTAGAATCCTGCGGTCACAGGAGTGAGACCCAGCGGCGTCCAGCCCCTCTCGGTGTGACAAGCTCCTGGGCCAGCTGTCAGGTGGGATCCCAGGCAGCAGAGGCAAGACCTGGGGACCTGCGCCTTAGCAAATCGAGGGGAGGCAGTTCTGCACACGGGATTGAGAACTTCTGGGTGGTGGTGCCGGGCGGGAGCCGGGCCTCCCGGTTCCCCTTGCCCCCCGCCGCTCTGCCACCCAACCTGAGGGTCCCCTTCCCCAGGACGGGGACTGCCGTTTCCCTCTGCTCCTCTGAGGTTACTGGTTCGGGAGGCTATGGGGAGGAGCTGGGCCTACAAGCAAATGCACTTCCCTTCCCCGGGGGGGGCCTCTGACCACAGGGCCGTGGGGCCTTGAGGAAGGGGAGGCGGGGGCCAGCTGGCTGAGGGTGAGGCCAGAGTGGGTTCCAGCCTCTGCAGCCGAAGGTCTCCCGGTGGTGCTTGGGGGGGAGCAGCAGGTCTGGTGGTTGAGGGCAGATGCTGGGCCCAGGGGAGGTGACCGCCCAAGACTCGGAAGTCTCACCTCCGCCTCTTCCAGCACCGGCTGCATTCTCCTCAAAGAAACACTTCCGGGCCAATTCATTTTTCTCAAAACATACATTTTATCACTCCTCTCCGTACATCTTTGAGCACCTTTGCCAGAATTTCAGGAATGTGGAGATTCCCCCCTCTCGATCCCCCTACCCTCCCTAGGCCTTGGCGACAAGGTCCCTCACAGCCTGTGCGATGGCGTCCCTGTCGATGCCAAACATCTTCAGCAGCTCGGCCGGCTTCCCGCTCCTCGGGACCTCGCCCACAGCGAGGCGGGAGACGGTGATGCCAGGCTCGCCCGCTAAGGCAGAGCACACCGCCTCCCCTATGCCGCCTGCGTAAAGGAAAGGAGACGAGTCAGGAGACGCGGCCTCAGGGTGGGCAGTGGGTGCGGCGTCCTCGGCCCTCTGCCAACCCGAGTTCCTTCCCTTGCCCAAGGAGGGCGGACACAGCACATCCACCACCCTCCGCCGTGCCCATAGCCAGAGCAGACATCATCAATCGATCGTGATACTTATGCGTCCTCCTAAGCCCAAATGTGGCCTCTGAATCATTCTGAACCCCAAGCTCTGGGAAGCTGTCCTGGATGAATGAGCATTTGTACCTGACCCCACGTCTGAGCCCATCTCTTTCCCCGGATCCTGCCCTGGAGGAGGGGCGGTGTGTGCTTGCGGAGGGCTGCTTTGCGAAGGACCCGTAGAAGACAGAAATTCTGCACAACGGACCGAACGCTCAACTATGTCAGGCACACAAGCGCCTTTCTCCTCTTAGCAGCAAAGTCACGATCCTTCTGGGCTCCCAGGGCAGCAGGGGCTCCAAGGAGCCATGCCAGCAGCCAAGTTTGCTGGGTCCCTGGCCAAGCCCGGGGCCAACAGGAGGCCAGGTGCCAGCTGCCGTCCTGGGGCAGGAGGGAGGAGGGACGTCCAGCCCTCTGCGGCCCTTTGCCTGTGGCCCTGTGCCCCCAGCCCTGCCCTGACCCGTCTGCCCCTGGCTCTCTGGCCCACGGCCTGTTACCTTCGTAGTAATGGTCCTCCACGGTGAGGATCTTGCCTTTGGTAGCATGGGCACTTTCAAGAATGAGATTCCTGTCCAGGGGCTTGATGGTGAAGGGGTCCAACACACGGATGCTGATCTTCTCTGTGAGAGGAGAAAACACAGGGGCGTGGCTGAGGGGGAGGCGCTGGGTGCCGTGGGGGTGTCCCAAGAGTTGTCACACAGTTAAAAGCCTGGGCCTATCCCTATCCTGGGGAGACCAGCTGTCGTTCTGTTCCCATCACCTGGCTGGTGGTGGGCGGCCCCCTCAGTGGCTTGCCCCCTCCCTCTGCTTATCCGTGATGCCCATGTCCTCTAGCATCCTGCACCCACTGATTCTGGAGCGTCTGGTCTCAAAGAGGAGAAATGCCCTTCTCTCTCCCCTCACATCCGGGGCCAGAGGATCTCAGCCTTTGGACCATCAAAGAACACTGCGTGGCCTGGCAGGGGCCCACACAGCTTCACTTCATCTTCCCAGACGCCTTTGAAGATGCAGGGGAAGCCGGAGGACAGTTCCCAGTGTCTGATGTGAGACAGGGCCAGGGGCTCGCCGGAGGAGGGGAGGGGAGCTGCGGCTGCAGGTACAGGGGCCAGGTCGGGCGAGGACCCAGCTGAACGGCCTCAGAAGGACGAGTCCGTCTCTGCCATGCCTCCTCAAGCCCTCCCCGGGGATCTCCGGCCCTGACAGGGCTGGGCCTCCCCTGGCTTCTCTCCAGCTCCCTGGAGCTCTGGACACATGGTTCCTTCTGCCCGGGCCTCTGCTTATCAGTTCCGACTCACATCTGAGGTCATTTTCCTAAGGACACCCCTGTCTGCCTTCTCCTTCCTGCTCAGCACGGCTACACCGTGGCGGCTGCTGTGACTCTCTGGAGCTCCTACATCCCCTACCGTGTCAGTAGCTGACATTTGTGAGCCTGCAATGCTGATGATAATAATAATAATGCTAGGTCACATGGATTAAATCCTCAGGACAGCCCTCCTGGGAAGGTGACATTATCTCCACTTTATGGATGGGGAAACTGAGGCATGGAGATGCTGAATAATCAGTTCAGGCCTACTGGCAGGCTCTAGGACCGCTGATCGGACCACCGTGCTGGGGCACCTCAACCCCAGGGCCATGGGGCAGGGGCAGGGGCAGGGGCAGGGCCTGTGGCCACCGCAGCCCCAGCTCTCCCCATCACACTGGCCGCACAGTCAAAAGTGCTCAAAAGGTGGCTTCAGTGGGGTGCCTGAGCGGCTCAGTCAGTTAAGCGTCCAACTCTTGATCTCAGAGTCGTGAGTTCAAGCCCTGTGTTGATACAAGGTGCCTTTTATTACGATCAGCATTTAATCGAATGAAATTCCTTCTCACTCCCAAGACCGTGTACGCCGTCGGCGCCTGATCTAAGACTGGCTGGGTTCCCCCTCACCTTTCTTCAGCAGGTCGGCAGCAGCCAAGGCCTCGTGCAGGGTCACTCCGGCCCCGATCACAGTCACCTGGTCATCCTTGCTCTTCAGGACCACCTGGGGAGGACACCGGGGCCAGTGAGGCTCAGGGACTGGTGGCCGGGGGCGGGCCCTGGCTTCAGACGTGCTTTGGGGTCTCACTGGGGCGTGCGCAGGACTGACCTTGGCTTGCTTGACTTGGAAGTCCTCGTTGTTGTTATAGATGATGGCGTTTTCTGGGCGGCTGGTCCGGATGAAGCAGATGCCCTAGAATGAAACACAGTGACAAAGGATGACAGGACGTGGCATGCACGGGCAGCCTTGGGGAGTGGATTCTTTCTAGAAAGGCCACTGCTTCTCACTCGCAAACGTCCACCACGCCAGCGTCCCCACCTCATGCCAGCTACCCCCCCACCCCCGGAAAAGGGACAGTCTTGTCCTCTGTAGCGTGCACCCCCTCCGGACACTCGTCCTGAGGGAGAGCAGCCCCGTGGCTTTGCCAGCCCCAAGCCCCACACGGAAAACGGCTTTTCTTTCAGGTAGGCTGGTCTCTCAGCGGGGCTCATAGTTCCCAGCTCATTCTCTGTCTTGGAGAACCCAACTCCGGGAGCAGATAGGCATCAACAGCCAGACAGACACGGGCTGCCAGGATCCTCATGGGCTCAGTGATCGGTCGGCAACGTCTGCCACGCAGCAGAAAGCGTGGCGTGTGTTTTGTGTTTCCTGGTCTAACTTCCACAAGCCACAGGCACCAGCGGCGAGGTCAGGAGACACCCTGTGGGGCAGTGAACGGCCAGTGCTGCGCCGGCAGGCTGACCCCCAGCCCCACGTCGCGTACGGCCACGTGACCAACCTTTGTATTGGCTGCTAATTCCACCGCCTTCTCTGTAGACACCCCGTCACTTGGGTAAAAGACCGTTGCAGTGGGGATTGACCGAAACATGGCCAGATCTTCCAGAGCCATCTGAGAGGGCCCATCTTCCCCTGGGGTACGGGACAGGACACAGCGGAAGTAAGCCCCTCACCCACGGAATGGAATCCGGCCCGCCCCCACCCACCCAACCTCCTGGTCCAGAAGCCTGGAGAAGTTACAGGTGCAAGCCTCCTGGCCCCGTTCAACTCACCGATGGACACACCGCAGTGCGAACCACAGAAGTTGACGTTGCTCCCAGAGATGGCCGCCATGCGAATCTGATCGAAGGTCCGTGTGAAGAAGGCCCCAAAAGTGCTGCAGAAGGGCACCGTCCTGTTGCGCGTGGCACAGCCCACCGCGACACTGACCTGGGGAGCAGACGGGGACGGCGTCAGCCCCAAAGAGGAGGGAGAGGGTGGCCGGGGAGCCCAGGAGCTCACGCCCCTCCTGAGGGTTGGGGGATTCAGTCATCCTAGGGACTAAATTCTCCTCTTCCCATGCAGGAGATTCCTGTGCATGCATGGATTCCACAGTCTGTCTGATATCAAACTCCTTTGATTTGAAATGACCACTTCAAAAATTCTTTAAAATTATATTCCTGGGGATCGTTTTTTTCCTAGCAAACAAGGAAGGCCTTTCAGAGAGTAGGCTAGGAGGCTCGGACATAGACGTTCCATCCTTCCCAGGCTTCTGCAAACCCTGTCCCCATCGTCCTCGCCAACCCCAGCCCTCTGTGGAGACCAGTCCTCCCTCTGCACTTCTATGCCTGAGGAAGCTCCAGACCCAAATCCCGGCAGGCCGTGGCTCCAAATCAGCTCTGGAACCTGCCACCTGACGTGAGCCACCTGCTGTGGCCTCCCCAGCCCACACACCGTGCCCATTTAGTCTGAACCCTCCAGCTGCCAAGACCAGAAGCCCCAGAGAGACAAGTTCAAGTACAGCTGGAGAAGGAACTCTGGATATGGTAGGGCCCGGCGGCCTTCAGAGAGAGGAAGCTCTAGGTGCTAGGGGCCTGCAGGCCAGGCTGGGCTCCTCGGCGAGACGACCATGGCTGCTGGGCCCATTATGTTCCAGCCTTGTGACTGGGGCTCCCCACCACCTGGAAGGCCTTTACCCCAAGAGACAGCCCACTGACCACCACACGTGGCCTACAGACAGCACTTCCGGTGTGCACCTGCAGCCCATTCAGCTCTCCTGTCTGTACACTCATCTAGTACGTCTGCTCCCGAGCATCACACATACATGCCTCTCCCTCGCCGCTGCAGTTACTTGAGGTCAGTGCCGGGTCCTAGCTGTTCCTGGGGTCTCCCCGGGCTCGCCTCCAGCACACACCTGGCATTGCCAACATAGCCCAGGGGAGCAGGAGGACTTCAGCCCTGCCCCACACCCATCGGACCTCAGCCCCAGGCTGTGGCTGGCCCTGTGCCCACCTGCCCACCCCTCGCACCCACCATGTTCTGTTCAGCAATGTAGCACTCAATGAAGCGGTCTGGGTGCTCCTTTCTGAAGATCTCTGAGAAGGTGGAATTCTTGGTGTCCCCATCGAGGGCGATGATGCGGTCGTGGGCACGGCCCAGCTTGGCCAGGGCCTGTCCATAGGCCTTGCGGGTGGCTATCTGTGGGGAGGAGAGCATGGGAAGTGCCCTGAGCACTGGGGTAGGCATGTGGCCTGAAGCCTGGGTCAGCCCCTGGAGGTCACAGCTTTTAGGGAGGAAAAGGATTAAAATAAGGGTAGAAAAGGGAAGTTCAACAACACACAGTCCCGGGGAAATGTAAGTTCTGTAAGGTTGCCAGTGGGAACTTCTACACTGGATGTCTCCGAAGTCCCTAGAGGCCCTGATTCCCAGCCCGGCTGTGAGCCACTGGAGCTGCAGAAGATGTTCTAACACCCCTGTGACAGAGGTCTGAGCTCACCCCACCCTGCACAGGAATACACAGAGGGCCAGGCAGTCCGGAAGCCTGGTGTGGGTTCATATGGGGGAGGGCCCTGGAGCAGGACAGGCCTGCCTAGGCTCTGCTAGGCCAGACACGGGGCAGTCCTGAGCTCAGGCCCAGGGACTCAGGCTACAGGGCCAGAGATAAGGGGATAAGATCAGGTGCTGTGGGCTTTGATCCCAGCGCTGCCAGTAGCTTGCTGTGTGACTGTGGGCCAGTCTCTTGCCCTCTCTGAGCCTCTGCAGGTAAATAATTTCACAGTTGGCTGTCCCCATGGAGGAGATGGCAGGATCAACACCTAGGATTCCTCCTCTCCCTGAACTAATCTCTCCTCTCTCCCTTTCCCAGCCCCCCAGAGACACATCTCGGCCCCAGCCTCAGGGAACCAGAGAATCATGGCCACCCCAGCCAGACCAGAAAAGCAAGGCCCAACTCCGTACCTTCTCCCCAACTTTGTAGCTGGGTGGGCTGGGCATGCGGATGTTGGTGATGTTCACTGAAGGGGCATCCTCTTGTGGAGGAGTCACGAGGATCTTCTTTTTGCTCTGGATCTGGTTGTGTATTTCCTGGACAATCTGATCAGCCATGTTTTTGGGGAGGGGCTTCCCATGCCAAGCCTCCTTATCCTCTATCCCTGCGGGTACAACAGAGGAGGGCAGAGGGCCTGGTAAGACCGTAGCTCCCGAGGACCAGGAAACTGCTCTGTGGGGCTGACTCTCCAACAGTTGAGGGCAAGCCAGGAGGCCTCGGCCAGGGCAGGAATGCTGTGAAGCAGAGCCCTGTGTTGGGTGACCCTGGTCGGGTGACCAGGAGTCTGTGTGCCCGGCACCCACCGAACAGCTGCCAGGTCTCCAGGAGCTGGCTCACAGCCAAGTGCGGGGGCGGGGAGGGGGGCATGCATGAGCCTCCGCACCACCTCCCCACCTGCAGGGAGGGATCTGCTGCAGAAATCCTGCTCGGTTTGTTGAATGGGTCGGTCAAGAGGGAGCCTGGCCGTTAGAGGGGAAGCTGAGGCCCAGAGCAGGGTGAGCACTATCCAGGTCCCCCAGTGCACTGGTGTGCAGCAGAATGGCATCCAGGGGCATCCCTCACCACGCTGCCTTGCTGTGTCGGGACCAGCAAGCCCCCTCCTCTGAGGTCACCTCAGCCCAGGCAGAGCCGAGGACTGACTCTCCCTCATAGCACCCAGCCCCCCTACAGGCCCCCAGGAGCCCCCAGAAGCTTTGAGGTTTCCAGACCCTACTTGGCACTAACACCTGAGGCATCCATGCCAGGTGGTGACAATACCCCAGAGTCCTCTCCTCGACGTGCGCCCCCTCCCTGGAAGGTTCCGGAGCCATATACCTTCCCCCACACAGCAGTGCATGTCCTCATTTGCCCCAAGTCCACGTGGGCAGGTGGGCCAGAGGGGGGCGTGTGGCACAGAGAAGCTGGGTCTGCAGTTAGGCCCCATGTGCCTGGGCACGTGCCTGACCCCTTCTAGCCATGTTCTCCCATGTGTAACGGGCTAGGGCTGTCTCCGCCCGAGGGGTTTGGAGTCCAAGGGGCCTGCGTGCTGGGCGGCAGCACCATTCTCGGGCCCAGCCAGGAACCACCCTCCAGACCCTTCAGGGCTCTCTCTGCCCAACAGGACCTTGGAAGCCCCTTACCACGGTGCGCAGGGTACCCCGCTTACCTCTTCGGGGAGAACCTGGTCTTCCCAGGTTCTCCGGACTCTGTGTCAGCCCTTCCGCTCAGGGCAGACAGCTGGATGCGGTGCAGATGACACCCGAGGAGGGTGTGGGGGACTGTGTCACACCTGTCCTTTCTCCTTACCCGCGGGTCCTCCCGCCCAACCTGGGCTCCAATCCTGGCTCAGCCACGCGGACTGCTGAGTTACCTCATGGGGCACAGCGTCCCCGGCTCCCCCTTCCCCAGCCCAGTGCACCTGGTGTAAGGTGCCAAAGGCCTGGCACTTCCCCAGACATGGGAACTCAGAGACGCACCCCCCAGGGGAAACCCCCACCACCTCGGTTGGCCACAGGGCCCAGTGGCAGGGGTCGGGTGGGGGAGGAAGGGCGTGAGGACGAACCTGGGAGCCCCCGGCCCTTGAAGGTCTTGGCAATGATGGCCGTTGGCTGGTGCTTGGCCTGGCCGAAGGCTTTGCACAGTTCCTCCACGCTGTGTCCGTCCACGATGACGGTGTGCCAGCTACGGACAGATGGGTGAGAGTGAGCGGCAGGGGCCGGGCCCCCGGGAAGGGCTGCCCTCGCTCTGCCACACGGCTGCGGCCTGGGAAACACTAAAGGGGTGCCTGGGGGGCTCAGTCGGTGAAGCATCTGCCTTCAGCTCAGGTCATGATCCCGGGGTCCTGGGATCGAGCCCCGCATCGGGCTCCCTGCTCAGCGGGAAGCCTGCCTCTCCCTCTCCCTCTGCTGCTCGCCCCACTTGTGCTCTCTGGCTCTCTCTGTCAAATCAATAAATAAAATCTTAAAAAAAAAAAAAAACCACTAAAGACTTTGTTTCCACTTTTGGTTTTATTTTTTCTTTATCCTTTTTAAATTATTTTACTTCCTCCTACTTGCCTCTGAACAGATTTTCTTTCTCTTTCTTAAGATTTTCTTCTCTTTCAAAGCTTGGTTCATTTATTTTCTCTTTCGCTCCTGATCTACTTGTGTTTCCTGAACGCTGCATTGGGGACAATGCCCTGGGTCTGGAATCTGTCTGCTGTTAGATTCTTCAAGAACGTTTTGGCCTGACTTTTGTTTAGGGAACGCATCTGGTCACTCCACAGATGCTGGATGTGAGGTGCTGGAAACATTTATCAAACGGGCCAGGGTGCCTGGGCGGCTCAGTCGGTTAGGCATCTGCCTTCGGCTCAGGTCATGATCCCAGGGTCCTGGGATTGAGCTCCGCATCGGGCTCCCTGCTTAGCAGGGAGTCTCCCTCTCCCTCTGCCTGCCGCTCCCCCTGCTTGTACTCTCACTCTCACTCACTCTCTCTCAAATAAATAAATAAAATCTTAAAAAAAAGAAAAGAAAAACAAGCCAGGCCACCAAACATGTAAGGGAAAGAGCCGGGGCAGGGCACACTTTCTCTTTAAGGCAGTCCTTTCTGGGCCTCGGTCACATCAAGAGTAATAAAGTAGCAGCTAACGTGTACTGAGCGCCCGCTCTGTGCAGGCCCCGGGCCAAGCGCCACACACACGAACCCACCGAAGCCTCAGTATGACCCCTGGGGTGCTGTGGCTGCCCCCATTTTATAGACACGTAAACGGAGACTGACACTGAGGTTGGGATAACCTGCCCAAGAACACAAGGCAAGCCGGTGACACAACCAGGACTTCAGGACACAGGTTACAGACCCAGGGACGCTGCCAGGGTTATGCTCCAGGTCCCCAACCGGTGTGGCCTGAGGAGGCTCCTGGGACACCTGGCGGCCCAGTTTCCTCCCCTGTCCGACAAGAGTATTTCCTCTCCTCGCTTTCTCTATCAGGTCAGTCATCAGAGATAACAAACCCGCGGCTGCTGTGTAACCAGGGACTGCAACCCCACCTCGACCTTCTCTAGGCAGACTCATCTACAAAGCGTGGCCCCGGAGGCCCAGCGTCTTTCAGACTCCTCAGCTGAGGCTGAGCATGGGGGCCCAGGTCCCCTGGAGCCCCAAGAGCAGCTAGGCTTTCATTTGGGGCAGGAGAGGGACACTGAGGTGAGGGCCCCTCTGGCTAACACCCACCCAGATGACCTCCCTGCTTTGTAACATGGAACTCTGAATTCTCAACCACTCACGCCCCACGGTGAAGGTCAGAAAACCCCGTGTCCCACTTAGAGAGGCGGCCTGTTCTGCCCCCTCAGGCTGGCACAGGAGGCGGCCCCCAGACGGAGGCTCAAACCCTCAAGAGCCACATGTCCCTTAGCCTCACGGAGCTGGCCTGGTTCACATTGGGCCCCTCGTCCCACCTCAGCCAAGGACCAAGCGAGGAAGGGTGCAGTCATGTTACGTGGATGTGGATGCTCTGAGGACTATCCTGTCCCACAGCCTCACCAGTAAAGGAACTCACTCACACTGGGCCTCAGCCCACAGCTCCAGGCTGGTGGCCTGGGTCGCCACTTTTAAGTCTGAAATTGTGAGCCAAACGCTGAAGAACAGACCCCTTCTTTAGATAGGGCGTGGCCTCCTGCTGACTCAGGCCCTGAACCTGAAAAGCTCCCAGCTCGGGCCACAGCCCCGGACTTACCCGAAGGCCTCGCAACGCTTCTGGTACACGTCCACCTGGTGCTGCAGGGGGGTGGGGTCGCTCTGGCCCAGGCGGTTGATGTCAAGAATGGCAATCAGGTTGTCCAGCTTGTAGATGCTGGCGAAGGCCATGGCCTCCCACACGGAGCCCTCGGACAGCTCCCCGTCTCCCAGCATGCAGTAGACGCGGTAGCTGTGGAGAGGCGGTGGGTCAGGGGCTAGCCCCCCTCACCGGGGGCACCGTGCTGCCAGACTACCCCTCCTGGAGAGCCTGTCCCCCTGGGGACGGGAGTAGCAGCCATATGTGACACGCAACAGTGCTGTCAGTCAGGTCCCTGCTGCCCACGCCGCGTCCACACCCAGGGTTCTGCTCGCTAAGATCCAGAGAACAGGGGTTATTAGGGCGCTAGTAAAATGAGCAAGAACTGGTGGCGGAAGGGGCGACTACTCTCACTGTGGGGACAGGGCTTGAGCCACCTGCATGGGGTGGGTCTGCTTCCCTCCACCCATGGAGGAACTAGGAGTACTGGGGAGCCCTGGGAACTTGATCCCAGGAGTGGGCTGGGGGGGCCAAGATGTGCCACCAGGGGCAACCCAGGGTAAGCTGTCAGGTGGGAGATGGGTCACTAACAAGGGCAGCTGAGGACCGGGATCATGGTGGGGACAGTGCCTCATAGGATGGGCTGTCCCCAAGGTTCCAAGGCTGGCTCTCACCCCAAGATTCATGCCCAGCCCTACTTCCACCCCAGGGGCCTTGTCCTGGGTCAACAAGGCAACCACGATGGCTTCAAAGGCAGTGGGACCTGGTAAAAAGAGCACTGAACTTGGGGCAAGTTACCCAGTGAACAGAGCCTGCTCTGACCCCAGGGAGGGTGTCAGACACGGCCCCATCATCCCCAGGCCGGTGCGTGGCACCCAGGGGCTCCCCGAGCCGAGCGGCCCTGTCCTTGAGGTAAGTACAGTTGTTACTCCCAAATCACACAGATGGGAAAAGAGGCTCAAAGGTCAAGGGACTTGTCTAAAGGTCACACAGCTGGGGAGGAGCCGAGCGGGGATTCAAACACAGGTCGGATCGCCTGGCCCGCGCGATCCACTCCTTGCTGTCCAGGAACGCACACAGCTGGGGCAGTGCAGGGCCTGGCCGTTCTCCCCCTCCCGGCCCAGCGTCCAGCTGTGTGGCCCCGCGGGGTGAGGCTCGTGCGGGGACAGGGACAGGCTCAGAGGGGACACAGCCGCCTTGCCGCTGCAGCAGGCAACAGCCCTGGAGCTGGGGAAGAGGCGGGAGGGACCGCCAGGGCACGCCGTCAGCATGACTCAGCACTTCTGCCAGCTGCCAGGTCAGGGAGGTTCCTGCATCCTCCCTCTGCCCTGCCTTCCCTTCTGTGGCCTTCAGCAGGCCAGGCCCCCGGGGCCTGGGCCGAGAGCAGGGGTCTCGGGGCCCGCACTCGCAGGGGCCTGTCCCCGCGGCTGGTCTCCTCTCCCCTCTGCACGCCGCACTGGGGGCCCAGGGATGCTGCAGGGGGTTGCGTCTGGCACAGCAGCTCCCCAGAGTGAGCAGCCTAACGGCACCAAGGCCAGAGAGACTGGAGGGAATCTGATTTACCTGGGAAGAGATTCCAGGGAAACACACGGCCGCCTTCCCAAGCCCGCACCCCCTGCTGTGGAAGGCAGACTGGGGCCAAGGGTGGACACAGCCTCAGGCTCCGGTCAGGAGGGCGTGCTAGGGTCCCCGAGGAGACGCCGGGGAGGCCTGCAGAAGCTGTGTATTAAAGCTGCTGGATTTGGAGCGGGGGCTGCCAAGGCCCACAGTCATGAACTACCCTGAAGACAAGGGACCCTAACGTGTGCCCCAGACGTGTTTGAAAAGCACCTCAAATGTCCCACCACAACAGGCCTGCCCAACGGGTTACAGCAGATCCATAAAACAGAAAGACCATTACGCAATCGTTAAAACCAGCTCTTGACAGTTAGGGGAGAAAATGTGCACCACGTTTAGAGTTTTCTATTTTTCTAAAAAGAAGAATGTACAACTGTATACATACTAAGCGCTTCGTCAGACAATGGGGCCATGGGGCCCAAGAGGAGGTACCTGGCGGCAATGTTAACGTTAAGGCTTGGCCACTGAGGAGTTCACGAGGTTACCAATCCGTAAGTTTCTTCTCACAATAACATGGAGGAAATAGGATATTTTAAGTGAGATTCAAATGGGAGGTAGTTGAGAATAGGAAAACGTTCATTTCCTTTTAATGCGTTTCCATATTTTTCACATGAGTTGGTATTCGATAATTCAAACAAAATTATTTCAAAGAGAAAAGAAAGAGAGCCAGCTTGACCTACGCTCCCTGGTAGGTGGACAGGAGAGACGTGACCAGAGGCCAGATCTAGTCTATCAGGCCCCCAGCTCCGGGAGCAGGGTAGTTCCCCGGACAGCCCCGCCCCCTCCTCCCTGCAAGGTACAGTCCAAGGGCCTGAGCCTTAGCCAACCCTGGCTGCTGGGAACCCAGCTAAACTTCTCCCTACACTGGCTTGTTCCATTATGTTAGGGTCAGGAAATGACCCTTCACAGGGAATTACTTCAAGCATCTGTAGGGAATAATTAACTCACATCTCTGGTTCTGTGCCAAATAAAATACTCTTAAACATACATCCCATTCTTTGTGCCTTTCTTCACTTCACGGTGAATCACTTCTGGTGGAGCTGAGCTTGGCCCCAAGAGGGTCTGGAAGGCCTCACAGCCTCAGCTCCACTCCTAGAGAGCGGTCTCAGGATTCCCCCCTCCCCCGCCCCCCGCCACCGCATAAAGTAGGTGCTCACTGCGGTCCCTCTCTTCTCTGGGCCCACGGTCACCACCACACCATCATGACTGCCCTGCCTACGGCCCTTCTCTTGCCAGTGGGGTGGACTGCAGAGCACTGGGGAAGCCCAGCTGCAGAGCTGGGCCCTTCCTGCCACCCGCAGGCCAGGCTTCACTAGCCCCTCCTCCAGGAATCCTCCTACTCACGGGTCCCTCAGAGCAACCTGGGGACTCTTAATATACTCTGGATAGACACCCTGGGTTCAAATCCTGCCTCCACCACGAGGCAAGCATTTTACCTCAGTTTCCCATCTGTGAGAGGGGTACGTGTACTCATGTCACCACCCAGCCCTCAGGGGGCTTATCGGGGTGAAACCCTATAAAACACTGAGTGCGGGGTCCCAGTCAGTAAAGGAATGAAGGAGCCATCTGACGCATGCTTTCCTTAAGAGTCTGCGGCCAACTCTTCTCCCCTCCTTACCAATAAAGATCCCTGTCTGCAGGCCAAATCTTGCCACACCACACAGCCTTGTGACTGAGATCTGCCACAACGGGGTTCTCTTCCAAACTGCCCCGTGCTGGACCAGGCTGCCTGCCCACCCTCTGCTGGTCCTTCTCCCCAATGTTTGTCTCTTCTCTGACTGACAGGTGGGGCTCGGGGATGCCCAGAACCCTGCAGAACACATAATCTCCTTCCCCAAGATAAAGGCAAGTGGCTCGAGCCTGGCATGTGGCGCTTCGTTAGACAATGGGGCCATGGGGCCCAAGAGGAGGTACCTGGGGGCAATGGTTAAGGCTTGGTCACTTGGTCACTGAGGACCCCTCCCAAAACTACTGAGGGTAGGGTTGGGGAGTGGAAGCCTTACCTGGCTTTGTCGAAGTATTTGCCCGTGTAGGCCATCCCACAAGCGGCCCCAAGGCCCTGGCCCAGGGAGCCAGTGGCCACGTCGGTGAAGGCTTGTTTCTGTCATAGCAAGAGGGCCACAGTTAGTCACAGCAAAGAGCAGGCAGGAGCATTAACCCACCCACCCTCCCAGGTGATCCAGGTGCAGGCTGGGTGTGCAGAAAGGCCCAGCCCCAGGGCAGCCTGCACCTGGAGTGTGAGCTCTCACCCTCCAGGAACGGTCACGGTGGGTGCGGTTCACATACCAGCAGTGCTCATAAGGGAGCTGGGCGACCTCAGGCTCCCACATCACCCACCTCACCCCCACCCATGACAAGACTCATGAAACATCTAGCCCCACCGGGTGCCCAGATGGAGGGTGAGTTTTCATGGTAACCTATGAACTCCAAACACTTGCAGGCGCCAGCACCTCAGGGAGTAAGCTGGGACCCTTCCCTGGGGTGTCCCCAGCACCTGCTGCGACCCCCTTATTGACCTCGCGGTGAACCTCTTCTCCCCAGCTGTGTTGACGAGGCCAGGGCGGCCCCGTGGGGGCAGGGAGGCTGGGCGTATGGGGCTGGGGAGAGGTCTTCTCTGCAGCTGACCCCTGGGCTGGGGCCTCCAAAGGCCTTGCCCTTAAGCACCTGCTTGGGGTGAAGAGTGTGCCCTGGAGACACCGACTTCCTTCCTTCTTCACCTCAACGCCCTCTTCTCCCACTTTCAACACCCTCAGTTTCTCAGCGGGCATCCCGCCTCCCTTCCCACATGCCCTGAAAAACAGGAAGTGGACACAGAGAGCTGTGCTGCTCCTGGTGGGGTGTGCTCACCGGGACGGGGTGCCCGTCCAAGTCAGAGGTGATCTTCCTCAGGTTCAGCAGCTCCTCCTCGGGCAGGAAGCCGGCCTCGGCCCAGACGGCGTACAGGATGGGAGCCGCGTGGCCCTGTCGAGGCGGGGGGGGGGGGGATGAGCGGCGGAGGGGGCGTCAGCTGGGGCGTCAATACTGGGGGGCACACTGAAAGTGGGGTCTGGATGAGCCCGTCAGCCCTTTCAGGGAGGTGGCAAGTGAAGGCCACATCCCCCTTCCATCCCTCTGCAGCCCGAAGCTAACCACAGCCAAGGCCGAATGGGCCCTGGGACAGGTGCAGGGGGCGCACAGCTGTGAGGCCCGCCGATGCCAAAACCCCAGCAGGCAGCCGGCCGCCCTAATCCCCGGTTTCTGGCATGGGAGCAGACTTGGACAGACTTCTAAGCTCTCATGCCTGCCCCTGGGAGCCCAGAGGCCACGGTGCCAGGCCTGGGCGCAGGTGGATTTCAGGGGTCCGTGGCATGGTTTTTGGCTGGGAGTCTCATGCATGAGTGGTGGGACCGGGCGCCTCGGCCCAAAGCCTGCTACAGTGCTCCCCCACTCCCCAGCCAGCAAGCGCGGGCCCTGGGGCGCCGGCCCGGCCCAGAAACACATGTGCACCAAGCCTCAAAGCTGTACCCCAGACCTGCACTTGAGTCCTGCCTATTCATATGAAACAGGGGCAGAAGATCTGGCAGATCATTCTCACAGTCCCCGAGGGATTCAGCTGTTTATTTCCTAAGTACAGCGGCTGGGTCAGCACAGAGTAAGGCACCAAGGAGTGGGGCCGGGCTGGGCCGGCAGACAGGGAGTGCGGGTGGAAAGGGAGGGCTGGGGCCAGGCTGACACCAGGGGGGAGGTCCCCTCAGAGATCCCTCGCTGCCAGCACCTTCTCACTGCTCCAGGCCCATGCGCCACCTGGCCCAGGTGAAGGGGGGCCGGCTGGGCTCCTACCTTGGAAAGCACAAAGCGGTCGTTGTGGGGGTTCCGGGGGTCCTGGGGCTTGTAGCGCATGGTGTGGAAAAAGAGGACAGCCATGATCTCCGCGGCACTGCAGCATGAAGTGGGGTGGCTGTGGGCCAGGAGAGAGACAAGACCCATGCATCACGGCCCCGAGCCTTGGGGAGACAGGGCTCACCCCAGGCCCACATACGGGGACCTAGGGGTACATATGCCAAGGAGCCACAGGCCTGGCTAATCAGAGAGCCACACACTCCTGCTCCTGGGACGGCTGCGTGGGGTCCTAAGGACATCACTATGGGTGGCATGGGGTCACCCTCTCCCAGAGCCCAGAACGGACCCCATGCAAGGCAGCGCGGAGGCTAGAGGTTAGGGCCTAGATCCTAGGCTTCTAGCAGCAGCCGAGGAGCGGGGGCCCCGCTGTGTCTGACCAGCAAGCTACGGCCCAGGGGCCCTGCTCAGGACGCTGCCCACTCGCAAGGGGCACCCTGCCTTCCTAGCCGCCAGAGGTGCTGGTTCTCTCAGGCCATGGGGAGGCGGCAAGGGGGAAGGCTCATGGAATGGCCACAAAGCTCCCAGCAGCCTCAGTACCTGGAGTTGGCAGCCGGGAAAGTGGGGCTTCGGACTCTCCGAGGCATCACTGAGCTACTTGGCCGTTTTTCAACTGGCATGGGAAAGGCTAGCCATTAGGAGCCAAGCTTTTGTGCAGAATTTAAAAGGCAACACATATTATCTCATCTTCCACAAAGGCTCCGATCATGGAAAAACAACAACCCTTTCTGCCTGTCACAGGGGCAGAGGGGCTGCTGACAAAAGCAAGAGGCTGCCCTTCCAGCCCTGGAGTGGTGGGGTCAAGGGGTCTCCTCCTTTTTTTTTTTTTTTTTTGCCTTTTGCTCTACTAAATGCAGTTCCCTGCAAGTAACAATTTGCATGAGCAACAGAAAATGCAAGGGTCACACCTTAGCGGAGACTCGATGAGGTCTCTTAGGACCCTTGTGAGTCAGCCAGTCGGGGGGCCAGGACATGCTGGAATTCCTGGTCCACAGTTCTGTGAACAGGTACAGCCTCAGGGCACGGGCCTCCCAGCCGCCCGCTCCATGCAGCTTAGTGCAGCCCTCGGCGCTGCTCAGGGGTCTGACACGGAAACATGCCCGATGCCAAACCCAAGGGCACATGCAGCACCTGGAGTTCACGCGCCTCCCTCCTCCCCTGCCAGTCGACCCCCCATACTGGGTTAGGGGGTGAGTCACTCCCCGCGCAGACACATTAGTAGAGAAATCCCAGAACTGTCCATGCTGGTTTAGTACCACGTTCCCAGCACACACTCAGCTTATACTTAGCCATCTCTATGAACTCCCGGTCATGGGGAAAAGACATTAGGCCTGAAAGAGGGAGGTGAGGAGACATAAATAGGAAACCTTGCTCTGCGGGGCTGGGACCCCTCCCCCTTGTCCCTCGTGCTGAACTTAGCTGGAGGACAGCCCAGTCAACACCAGTCAAGCTGACCTCCTGCCTCCCCGGCCTCCCAGGGCAGCCCAGGCTCTGAGGATCCTGTCTCAGAAATGTGCTGATCCCATGAGGAGAAGTTGGGGAAGGGGGTGGGTGGAGAGTGGGCCAACCTGCGCAGGGGAGAAGGTGGGCAGACAGACGGCAGACAGATGCAGGAGCTCCCCCTGCCCCGCCCACCCGGTGAGCCCAGGGCAACATTCCCCCACAGGGGCTTCAGGGATCGATGATGTGGCTCAAGCCCTTTCTACACGTGGTGGAAGCATGCCCAGACCTGGCCAGAGATGTGGTGGGAGGGAGAAGGTCAGGTAGGAAGAGACACCAGAAGCTGAAGAGTAACCCTTCCCTGCTAGGCCCATGAGGGGCGAGCCTACAAGGTTATTCCCTCCAGAGCCCGCATCCTGGCCTCACTGCTTGCCTGTCCTCGTACCCACAGAGACAAGACGTACAGACCAAGTGCTTCACCTCCCTGAGGCTCAGCTCCTTCATTTGTAAATGGGGATGCTAGGTGGGGGCGTGGGGAGGCCCTATAAGATAATGCATCTGAAGCCAGTTCATCACTGGCCACCACCATCTCCTGGAAGACCAGATGCCAAACCGCCCGGTGCTTCCAACTCTTCATGTGCTGGTGGGAACCGTGACGCCCTGAGGACAGGAGGGAGGGAAGAACCGAGCCAAAGACTGAGATGGTTACTTGTGAGCTCAACCTACTACAGGGCCTTCAGGGCCGAGAGCGTATGGAGCCTGTGGCTTCCCCTGCAACCCCAACTTGTCTGGGGGGGAGGGGGACATCTGTGGGTGGAGCCCCCCCCGGTGTTGTGACACACCCATGGATGCAAACTGGCTAGACAGCTGGGGGGGCGCAGCGTGGGGGACGGAGGACACTTTCTGTCCTACCCTTTGTGACGCACAGGGGGCTACAAGTTTGTCCCAAACCTGCACTGGCCTGAACAGTCACTCCCAGTCCCAGTTTCGCCAGTCTGTGAAGGGGGCACTGATGGGGAGGGCAAGGCCTAAGTGTCTCAAAGGTCCCACCTAGCGGAAGACACATTCTTCCAGGCATTCCCACTCTCCTCCCTTTAGCACACACTCCACCTGCTCACCAGCTTCCCTGCAGGAGTAGAGAGAAGGTCCCTCACCCCTTGGCGAGGCTGCTCTCCATTACCAGGACATATGGCTGCTAGCTCCATAAAATGACCCCTCTCCTGCCATACTCCAGCTGGGCCCACATCACAAGGAGCCAAAAGGCTCCTCGGCAAATGAACAAACCAGGGAGGCCAAGCACCTACAACAGCCTCACGGAGGCAAGCCTCAGTGTGTAGAAGTACAAAGAGAAATAATCTGCTGTGAAAAAGAATTATGTAGTACCCAATGAAGAAACTAAAAACCACAAGAATTGAAAACCCATAGCTAAGAAACAACTTAAAAAGACAGTAGAGAGATAATAAAGAATAGAAACTCATGGAATGGGAAGCAAATATACCAAAAAAAAAAAAAAAAAAAAAAAAGCTAAGAGTTAGCTCCTAAAAAAAAAAAAAAAAAGAGTATAAATTTAGTAAACTTCTGATAAGGCAGGATCTAGAAAAAGAAAGGGCAAGTCCCAAAAATGGAAGGACAGGCCTAACAGATGATAGGCTACTCCAAACAACCTGATGCAAATAAATTTCAAAACAGAAAAATGTCTAGGAAAAAATAACTTACCAAAAATAATAATAATAATAATAATAACTTACCAAAACTGACTCAAGAAGAAATAGAAAACCCAAGTCATCTTTTAACGGTTACAAAGAAACCAATCAGCAGGGGCAGATGCACATTCCCTAAGGCCCAGCAACTGCATCACAGAAACCCTCCCCCAGCCAAATGTGCACGTGCCTCGCTTCAGATGTGCTCCAGGAAGGACAAGGGCTGTCCTTGCATTGTCTGCAGTGGCCACACCGGGAGGCACCCACGTGTGTATCAGCACAATAGGGTAATCACACTCTGCTCACAGAACAGAATGCTCTGCAGGGCAGTGACAATGAGTGAACTACACAGATCCAACACCAGCCTTCTCTCACAACTATACCATGCGAGCAAAGTGCACTGCAGAAGATCTGCAGACCAGAGAAGACCATCCTATTTATGGAAATATACAAATGTTATAAAATGAGAAGGAAAACAATGGAATGAAAATGCACAGTTCAGGGTGTAGCTCTTTCTGAAGGAGGAGGGACACCCAGGAGTTTTAAAGCACTGCAATGTCCTAGTTCTTAAGCTTGGTGGTAGGCACATCCAGGTGTATTATTTATAACTTACGTGCATCATTTACACTCTTTTTGAGGTATATATTTATTTAAACGAAAATACTCAGAAGGGAATCCCAGCATGCAGGGTGGAAGTGACCCTTGGAAGCAGTCCTTGTTCTTCCTGTTCCCGGAACTGCCCTAGCTGGAAAGACTCTGCCTCCAGACCTCACAGCAATTCTTCTGAGGTTTAACCCCCATGCCACCTCCTCTGAGAAGCCCTCCCTGACCACACTATCTACAAAGACCTCTTCTTCCCCTCACTTACACCTGCCACCACCTGACATGACATGGCTATTTACTGCCTGTTTATCCTACTGCAACACAAGCCCCACAAAGGTAGGGACTTTGAGCCTTTCCATTGTTGTAGGCTTGGGCCTGAACAGCACCTGGCACAAAGTGCACAAATGAATAAATGATGTATCTTGGCTCTGAGATCCTAGGGATGTGACCTCTCTGAGCCTCAGTGAACTTGGGAATAGTAACAGAACCTTGCCGAATGAGGGAGTGTGTGTGTGTAAAGAGCTTGGCACAGTTCCCAGAAAAATGGCAGTTGTTCAGTATTTTTGTTTAACGTATCAGAGATTAAGTCTAACCTCTTCCTCATTTTGAAGATGGAACCTCTAAGGCCCACAGAAGGGAAGTGACTTGCCCAAGGTCACAAATTCTACCATTAGAAGAGCAAGGACACAAGCAAAATGCTAAGAGAAACTGATGAGCACATAAAATGAGGTACATCCACACGATGGAATATTCAGGAATAAAAATTAAGTACTGCCACATGACCATATGCAGGACCTTCCAAACATGCTAAGTGAAAAAAGTCAGACCCCAAAAATCCCATTCTGTATGATTCCACTGATACGAAATGTCTGGAAGAATTAGATTTACAAAAAGTAGATTAGTGGTTGCCTGGGAGCTGGGGATGGTACAAATGAGCACGAGGGACCTTTCAGGAGTGATGAAGTGTCCTAAAAATTGGATGTGGTAAATTCCCTAAAACTTATTGTAAATAACTGTTAATTTACTAAATTTATGGGGCACCTGGGTGGCTCAGTCAGTTAAGCATCTGCCTTCAGCTCAGGTCATGATCTCAAGGTCCTGGGATCGAGTCAGGTCTCCGCTCAGCAGGGAGCCTGCTTCTCCCTCTCCCTCTGCCCCTCCCCCTGCTCGCACTCGATCTCTCTTTCAAAAAAATAAAATCTTTAAAAAATTTACTAAGTTTACTAAAAGCCACTGAACTGTACACGTAAAATATTATGATTTGCATATTATACCTCAACAGAGCTGTTGCAGATTTGTTTTTCAAAGGAGGATAAAAGATGGGGAGCAGCCAGTAGAGGAAGTTCTCAAATGTCCACATTCCCCCGTCCAGTTGTGCAGCCCTCAGAGATTCATTCAGGCTCCAAGTGCAACTTCTGAGCAAGAAGCCCGAACGGTGCATGCCCTAGTCAGCCAGACCCACCTGCTGCTGGAGTCTATCACCTCGGCCCCCACAGGCCCCCCTCAACTCTGAGCAGACCCTGCCTCATCGTTCAGGACAAGAGCACAGAGACTGCCTAAGGACCCACCTCTGGGCAGGTACCAGCCCTCAGAGTGCCCCGGACATCCAGGGCAGATAGCGGTGGTCTGTGGCAACAAGAAAGTTCCGGGTTTTGTGGGACCAGGCTCTAGTGACCACAGGCCTGTCTAACAAAGTCCAGGGATCAGTGCTCTGACAGGGGCCACAATGCAGGCAGGGCTGATGAGAAACCATGAAAACATCTCAGCCAGACCCTAAGCAGATTTCCGGTTTCAAGAAACACGGACCACCAGCCCTGCTGAGTTCAGAGGTCACTCAGGCAAAGAACTGAGTCACTCTAGGACAGCCTCGTGTTTTCACACCGAGTTGGGAAATGCTGCTGCTGGGGCAATCTCAACGGGCTGTACTCTTGCCTCAGTCAGCACCAGGCTGGGGTAGAAAGCAGCCCCAAAGCAGGAGGCCCTGGCAGCAGCTTTCTGACCAGAAAGACAGGGCTTCCATGGGGCCAGAGACTCAAAGGGGCCTGGGCCATGAAGGGGCCCTCTGAGCACTCAGCCAAAGCATCCCCAAAAGCCAGAGCTGGGGAGTAGGTGCTTCCAGTCCCTTCAAAGTCACATGGGCCTCCAGGATGTGAAGCCCGTAAGAGCAGGTGGCAGGACCCCAGAGCTTGCTCATTCCACTCCCCCAGTCCCACTCCTGAGGGATCCACTTGGAAAAATCACCTATCTATGGACTTCTTTAAAGATAGAGAAACTTCCCTGGGATGGGAAGGGCCTTCCTGACAAGGGCACAGCCGCTCAGAACAGAGCTGGGGTTAGGTTCCTGTCTCCTGGTGCCCACCAGCCAGGTCTGGCCAGAAATGACAGCCCCGGGCAGCCCTCCCAACACTGGGTCAGAGCCCTGGGGACTCCTTAAAGGCACGGCCCCCACCGCCATTCAGGCCTAACTCTGAAGGGGTCCACAGACAACACTTAGCGCTGTTTGGACAACGCCACAGCCGAGCCCGGGAGGATGAGAACTAGAAAAGCTTCATCACCAGCCTCAGCAGCCGGGCCACTTCTGACAAGGCCACCAGGTTTCACTTTTGTGAAGCCTGGACGAGCTGGCTCCTGCCACCGTTCCCGCAGCATGTGGAGGAACAGGACCCCGGAGCAGCTCCGGCCATTGTCAGTGCTGCCCCCACAAAGGGCTCTCTGTGAGGGCTTTGTCCCTCAGCTCCTCCGACACAGAGGCCGGTGTCCTCACTGCCGAGGGCCTGCGGAGCTCCACGGACATCGGGTCAGTGATGGCACAGGAATGGGAAAGCTACCAAAAAATCGGGACCTCCCCGCATCCTGAACCTGGAATGTGTGAGCGCAGCCCCTGGGGGGGACCACGGAAAGACCCCAGGGCGTCAGCTCCCCACAAAAGGGGCATCCTAGGGGAGGCTCACTTGGGCTGTGGCTACTGCCCAGACTGGGCCAGGGCCTCAAGGTGAACATCTAGGGACCGGAAGAGCGCCCTGCCCCCAAGTCCTCTGTGGCCATCTTGGGCGCGCACACACCGCTCAGCACACACCCCTAACCACCCCTCTTGTGACCGTGGTTGTGTAGCAGCATTACTTCCTACTGGAAAAACAAAGTCGTTCTCTAAGTCTCTCCTGCGTCTTTACACACTGGCAAACACACAGGAATCAGTCTCAGACACTCTCTTTGTTTTGGCGACTGGACACTTTTGAGCTCAGGGAGCTCCTCCAAAGGCATTACAATGTAAACCTGCATGTAACTCTCAGCCAATACAAACTGTATCTTTTGCCTGTAGGTTTTTTTTTTTTTTTTTTTTGCCTGTAGGTTTTTAACTACCTAACAAAGTCCCAGGAGACCCACCCCACACCCCTTTCTTTGGGAGCCTCCCCACAGCTGTAATGTTGCGTTATTTCTCTCCGAGTGCCCCCAGACTGACTGACATCTGCTATTGCTGCACCTGGTCGTCCCCTCTCCAACTTCCCTTTGGGAGCCCCCTAAGGTTGTAATGTTAGGTCATTTCTCCGAGTGCCTTCAAGCTGACCCGACTGATACCCTCCATCACTGCACCTGTCTTCTCCTTTCCAACTTCTGTTGTCCAGCCTGGCCCTGCCTGGCCAGCCCCAGAAGTCTTACAATCAAGACAAGCCCCTCGCTGGGCAGCGCGGAACAGAGAGCCACCAAAGGCCAGCTTGGGCAACTCGCCGAACACCCTGGTCTCAGGAAATGTAAGAGCATCTCCCTCAAACAGTTATTCTCAAATTGCACAAGGCAAGATTAGCAATAAAGGATGCTCTGTATCACGCCAGGGATACCTATTTGGGTGCTTGGTGACCCTGTAATTGTCTGCAGGTCATGTCTAGCCCTGCAAGATGCTCAGATATGTAACACTACTTAATCAGGTAACTGCTATCTCTCCAGCTAGATCCCCAAGAGCCTGGCTAGACAGTTCCTAGCACACAGTAGGGCTCAATAAAGCCCTTCGGGGTGAGTGACCCCCTGAAATGGTCAAGGGAAGGGGACCCAGTAGTACCCAGCAAGCAATACAAGGTATGCGGACCTACTGTGTGCCAGGCTATGGAGAGGGCACCGCGAGTAAGCCAAATCCCTGCCTAAGCAAGCGACACCACAAAGAATGGGTAAGTTTGACATAAACCCAATGGAGATAATGGATCCAAAGCATTCATGGGGTTGGGGTGGGAGAGAAGCCGCCTGCCAGGAGAGGTCTAATCCCTTCTGAGAACTGGATGTCTTAAAGGCACAAATGGTGAGTGAGTACCCATCCTGAAAGTCAAAAGAGATTTACTCATTAATAATATATCCTGTATGACACTGGCCAGAAGCTAGAATTTTGTCATTGTTCCCAGGACACAGCTTGGTTGGAAGGGTTCCTGGAAATCACCCCCTACCCCCTATCACTTCAGTCCCACACAGTGCAGTCTCCCAGGCCTCATGCCAGGGCCCAAGGGTGGCGCTGGAACCCTTGAAACCATCCAGTGCATGGGAGCTACTATTGTTCCCATTTTACAGAGTGGGAAACAGCCTCTGAAGTAACTCACTGGCTCACCCTCCCAACCACCTCCCCAACACCTCCAGCTGCAAGGTGGCCTGTTATTATCAGCGTCCCTGCTACCTTCAGAGGAGGCTCCTTGGGATCAGCAGCTGCCTTTCTGCACCTTCTGAGCCAGAAAGGCTGGCGGGAAAGCATGTTGGGGGATGGGCCTCCTGTCCCTCCTTTGGGGAAAGTGCATCTGGCAGCGGGCCCGGCCCTGGAACTCGGTCCTCGGTTCTCTTAGCCTTGCAAGTCTCCCCTCCCACTCCTCCCGCCTCCAGTCGCAGGTCACATCTTCGACCTCCCCTGCACGCCGCGTGCCCGGGTTCTGCACCCACATGGCCACCTTCCTCCCCACTCCCCAAGCCTGGCATCTCAGCAGAGGCCCTGCTCCAGACTCGGACCCCAAACCAAGGCTGGCAGGAACGTGAAGCGGCGAAGGGGCGGAGTCGTGTGAGGTGGGGAGAGGACCGGGCCCCAGTCTCCCTGCAAAATGAGGGATTAAAACAGGCGCTCTCGCGTCGAGCAGCTTGCATTTCAATTCCAGCTCTCGCTGTGTGTCACACTGGGCAACTGACTCAAACTCAGGGCCACGGTTTCCCTCCCCATCCGCAAGGTGGAACGTTGGCAGTGGCGCCCACACAGGGCCGCGCGTGCAGAGCGCACCGCGCAGGGCCGGGCTCTCGGCGACAGCGCAGTCACGGTGGGCCTCCCCGCCCGGGATTCCCGAGCCCCGTCCCCGCGCCGCGGAGCAGTTGGGGAGCCGGCGCCCGGCGAGGGGCAGGGCCGGCCCGAGGCGCAGCGGGAGCCCCGCGGCCCTGCGGACGGAAGCCCGGGCGAGAGCGCGCGCCTCAGCGGAAGGCGCCTCCGGCCCGGGCCAGGCGAGGCGCGCGTCCCCGCCACCTGACCGCGCCCCGGCCGCCTCCCTCGAGGAGGCTTCGTGCAGCGCGACACGGAGCCGGCGCGCCCGCAGTGACCGCGGCCTCCGGAACAGCGCCCTCCCGGGCTCCGCGGCGGGCACTCACCCCGAGCCGGCCGCCGTGGTGGCCTGGATGGAGCCGATGCGCAGGCGGTTGGCCATGTCCTTCAGGGCCTGCAGCTTCTGCTGGTCAGGCTTGTGGTAGCCCTCCATGGCGCGACCGGGCGGGCACGAGAATGGGGAGGACGAGGACGCGGAGACGGACAAGCGGCGCGGCGGCTCCGGGGGCGATTGGCGGCGGCCGAGGCCGGGCACCGCGCGGGGGCGCGTTAAGACTCCCCGGGCCCGCCCACGGGGGGCGGGGCGCCGGCATCACCCCAGGCCTCCGAGCCGCGGCGGGCCGACCTCGGCCCGCCCCCGCCCCGCCCCGGCCCCGCCTCCGCCCCCGCCCCGCCTCGCCCCGCCCCCCGGCCGCCCGAGCTGCGCCAGAGCCTTCCGGCGCCGTTCCGGGAAGCCCAGGCCCGGGCGCGCCTAGGGACCCAGCCCGAGTCTACCCACTTGCCTAACTTTCCCTTCCCCCGGCCCGTCCCCCGGCATTTGCTGGGCCCGTCCCCCGGGCTGCCAGGCTCTTGAAGCAGAACTGCCCTGCTGGAATTGACTACACATACAAGTAATAATAGTCACTCCAGGTTCTAGGCTGGGCTCAGAGTTTGCCTGACTCGCATCTTCACCGCCTTCTTCCCCTCCACGCAGCCCTGGGTGGAATTGAGAGGGAGAAACTCTCATTGGTAACCCATTTTACAGATGAGCAAATTGAGACCTGCAGGATCAATCAAGGTCACAGAGCTGGTGGATGCGGGGCTCTGTCCTAGCAGAATGGCTCCATCTACAAGCCCCAGCCCCAAGAGAGCAAGCCCAGGGCTTTAGGGGCCTGTGAGAGGGATGGGGATTATGAAAATGAGAATCACAGCAGTAGTAATGATACTACCAGTTGACGTTAACTGAGAAATTACAAGTGGTAGGCCTTTCACAGATTATTAGAGCCTAATAACACTGATGACCCTTAGGGAGACTACTGGGTTTGGATCCAAGTCTGTAGGGACAGGTGCACCCACCTCTGCTCTTACCAGACCCTTTGACCCCCAGGGCAATGGGGCTCCCCATAGTGGCGGGTAGGGAGGGGACTGCCATCACAGACACTGTTTATGCCCAACACCCATGCCCCATGAGGTTGATACCTTTTAGGGTGGATGCCTCACACAGAAGGAAGCTCCATTTTACAGAGAGATAAAGAGGGGCCCCTCAAATTGGTGGCTGGGCAGGGGCGTGCAAGGGAGGTACCAGTGGACACGCCCTGCCTGTGTCCCCTCTGTGGCCTTTGCCTAGTCCACATTCAGAGCTCTGGGTCATGGGGGACAATGAGTCCCCCACCCCACCCCCAGATGCTCGTTGGCTGCTCCTCGACTGGTCTGGTTCCCAGATGCCTGGTCAGACCCCAAGAGGGGCATGTCACGGCAGCTAGCCTGCACAGGTCCACCCACCCAAGGCTGGCCCCATAGCTGGTGAGGGCTGCAGAATCAGGGTGAGGTATCTGTACCATGGTCAGAGGCCTGGAAGGGGCCACCTTTGCCCTCAGGCTGCTCACAGTTTGTTAAAAGAAGACACAGCGGGGACCTGGGTGGCTCAGTTGGTTAAGCGGCTGCCTTCGGCTCAGGTCATGATCCTGGAGTCCTGGGATTGAGTCCCACATCAGGCTCCCTGCTTGGTGGGGAGTCTGCTTCTCCCTCTGACCCTCCCCTCCTCATGCTCTCTCTCTCTCATTCTCTCTCTCTCTCTCTCAAATAAATAAATAAAATCTTTAAAAAAAGAAAAAGAAGACACAGCTTTGAAACCACTTGAGAGGGCTGTGTCTTCTAATTCTATTTTCCGTAGAGCACTGATTTCCAATCCCAAACCTCAGTTTCCCCATCTGGCTGAGGGGGACTAATCCTTGCCAATCTGCACCCACCCTGGTCTCTGATGGTGGCAGGAAACTCAAAGTGGCTCTGGAGACCCAGGAGTGATGGAGCCCCCCACCCCCACCCCGGGGACAGCTTCTTCTCATCCTGGGTCCAGGTGAATGAGACCCATTCATCCTGGCTTCAACCATATTTCAGGGGCTCTGGGCCCTCCCCAGGGTCCACTTCAGAACCAGAATCCTAGGCCGACTGGAGGTGTTTCCAACACTCTGCATCTCCAAGGTGGTACTCCTGACCCCAGGTCCCGAGTCATTATTCAGCCGCAAGCACCTCATAAATCACATGGCACTCCGGAGGAAAACCTTGGGTCCTGCTGGTCACAGCTTTCTGCCTGGCTTTAAGCTGCCATTTTGCTCTTCTGCCTCCTTCCCACCCACCTCGTCCTCCTTCAGTCCCAGGTTTGTGCTCCCTGTGGCTACTGGAGAGAACTGCTGCTTCCCAGCTAAGCCCCCATTGCTTTCCTTCCAGCCTTAGAATGAATTTCGGGCCCCTGTGATATGCATGCTATGCCCCCCTCACCTCTCTCCCATTTCCTCCAGCCATACCCCCGCCCCCACTCCATTCCAGCCACACTAGCCTTCTTGCTTTCCTTAAAAACACTCAGCTCACTCCACTGAGAGTCTTTTGCATGTGTTATTTCCTGAGCTGGTAATGCCATTCCTGAATGCTTCACATGGCCTGGGTCCAGAGCAGTCCTCCTTCCCATCTGCCTTGTCCTCTGCCACCTCCAGGAAATCTCTATCCCAGAGACTATGACCGTGTCTCCTACAGTAGGTGCTCAGTAAATGCGGGATGGAAATATAATGTTGCAGCATTTGCCCAAGGTCACACAGCCAGCAACTGCCTGAGCTACACCCAGGGAGAGAGCAGCAGGGAGACCGCAGGGGAGGGAATCTGGCTGCTGAGGCCCATGCCCTCTATCCAGCCTTTTCAGGAGTTGAGACACAAAGGGGCTCTGTTGGAGGCCAGAAGGTGGCACAGACATCCTGCTGTCAGCATCAGGTGTCAGCAAAAGGCCATAGTGACCTGAAAGCAGAGCCCTATACAGGAGGCTGGGCCATCATCCCCAGGACCCACACAGCGCCCAGCGAGAAGGCACCCTCGGGGCAGCCAGGGCAGAGCAAGTCCTCATAGGAGTCCCCACAGCCGGCTCCCCAGGGACCTCCAGGATCACCGGAAGGGGCTTGAGAGGGAAACTGGCGTGCTGAGGGATAACGTACAGCCTAGCACTATCATTGAGGCTAGTAGCTTTTGGTCACGGTGACAGTGCTGATGGATTGTAACGGCTGCCTGAGGCTGAATGCTGACCACAGAGTTCTGAGCTGCATTTCAGAAGGAAATCCCAGGACCCATCAGCAATGCTGGGCAGAGGCGCTTGGTATGGAAGCCTCGCCGTGTGGGGCCAAGCATTTCCCACCTCGGCTGGGTACTGCGGGAGCCGGGCCAGGCATGAGGGAGCTGTAGTTGCCAGAACCATGTGACTCACACACACACACACACACACACACACTGAGCTCCCTCACACTCTTTCCCTCCTATCTTGCCTGCCCTGGAGCGTGCGGGCAGCATCACCGTAGCACCTTCGTGGACCCCTGTAAAGCCTGTGTGCCTTGGCTAAGGCACAGGACAGAGCCAAGGTCCAGGTCCTCCGGCTGCTCAGCCCGTGGTACGCAGCAGGACCTTCCAGGACAAAGACCCCCCCACAATGCTCATGCCCTTAGACTTTGAACTCCGTGCCTGGAAGGTGATCCTGAGGGAAACCCCGGCTGCAAACAGGTCTGGAGGCAGAGGGCAGGGGTTGACAGGGGCCCGAGTGGTCATTTTCCCAGATCAGTGAAGACTGGACCTCCTGAGCAATGGGCTCACTCATTTACTCAAACTATATTGACTGGGGGCCGAAATTGGCAGCACCTTGTGGGGAAATGTAGCTCCTTAATGGCCCCAACGACTGGACACTACAGTCCCCCAGCTAGCGAGGTCATCTGAGTCGCCTGACGTAGTTATTCCGAACGCAGATCCCCTGGGTACCACATCTCACCTTCTGAATCAGAGGCTCTGGGGTGGGGCCTGCAATTCTAAGACTCTCAGGCAATGCTGTTTGGGGGTTCTAAGACTCTCAGAGGCAAACATGGGGAAGACCATTAGGACTTGGGTTCCGGAGCTGGACAGACCTGGGGTCCATGCCTTGCTGGGTGCCCTCCCCCCTGGCCCCGCGCTGGGTGTGTTACAGCCGGCCAAACACTGAAAGTTCGGCACGGGGTGGGAAGATGTGATGCTGAGGAGAAGCAAGGTAGAGAACAGCAGGTAGAGCGTGATCCTATTTCCGTCAAAGATAAATAAAAAGCATGCCCATGCACGTGTTTGTGGGTGCATGCATGCCCCTGTCCGTGTGTGTTTGTAGGTTTGTGTGGGTGAAGCGAAGAGCCTATAAGGACAGACCCGTCGGGGATTTTGCGGCGTGGAACTGAGGAAGACTCTCAGTTTCTACTTTACAGATTTCTCTTCTGTTGGAATTTAGTGCCAGTGAACATGGTCGACTCTTACAAACCAAAGAAGGCAAAACAAAATTCCATCTTGAAAAAAATACCGTCGAGGTGGGGGGGATGCATTTTTAGGAAGGCGCTTTTTCTCATGATTTCCCATGATTATGTAAAGCTGCCCCCGTGTTTCATAAGCCTGGCTGCCACCCTGGGATGTTTTTAGGTTGGGAGCGAACCCCCAGGCGTTGGGTGCTCCCCCTCGTGTCCTAGCTTTGCTCTCCGTGTGACGTTGAGGGCAGAGCTCCCCTGAGGTGCTCCTGCACATCCCCTGAGCGGGCACTGATGAGGCGTGAACGGCCGCGAGCAGTTGTGTTCCTGAGTGACAGCGCTGGGCATCGCTTTGGCAGGGCCAGGCCTGCGGGTGTCTCCTGGGGCACGCCTGGCCCGGGCATGGAGGGCCACAGGCCAGCACTGGGCTTGCAGTGGAACCGGCATCCCAGTCTGGGTCCGCGGGACACATTCCTTGACTGCAGTCCAGGGCTGTGGCCTGCAGGGACCTGGGGTAATTCCTGTGTGAGTTTGAGTCCAGCCTTACGCCCCCCAATGTCAAGTAGAGGGCCCACTCGTAGGCACTCTCTACAGGCTTGGACCTTTTTTTTTTTTAAGACTTTATCTATTCATTTGAGGTAGAGAGCAAGAGCGAGAGTGAGAGGTGGGGAGGGGCAGAGGGAGAAGCAGACTCTCCCCTGAGCATCAGGGAGCCCGACTTGGGACTCGATCCCAGGACCCCGGGATTATGACCTGAAGGCAGACGCTTAACCAACTGAGCCACCCAGGCGCCCCTACAGGCTTATAAATTGATTAAGTTTTAATAAATCCATCTCTTCTCTCAATGCCCAAAATTTCCTTCGGCATTTTTGGGAAAATGCTTCTTTCAATAATGTTGCCCCCCAGGAAGGTTCAACTCACTCACGAGAACTCTGAGGTTTTTTTTTAGTTGACTTTTGGTTTTGCTTTTGCTTTTAAAAACAGTTTTTTCCCCTCCTAAATATAAAAGTAAAAAACATGCTTTACCTGGAAGGTATAGAAAATTTAAAAGTAAACTAAAATCATGTGTAATCCCACCCAAAGAGGACCACTGTTGGAGTGGTTCGTTCCTTTGACAAATACTGACTTATGAGGATTGTTATGAAGAAAATAAAACAGGGTCAAGGGTCAAGGTCTGGAGAGGGGCTGGAAAATGGGAGCAGGGCACATCTGGACCTCAGGTATCAGGTGAGGTTGAAAATAGGTAGTCATTGCTCAATATATGTTTGCCCTTGTGGGTTCTTTTTAAAACATTATTATTTTTAACACATTGTCAGGATCATATACAATTTGCCATTTTCTCCGACATTTTCCCACTAGCATTCTAAAATTCTTCCAAGACATCATTTTTACTAGCTGTGTATTGTCCTATCATAGAGCTATGTCCCCATTTACTAGCCATCCCTCAATGATGGATGTTTGGAGTGTCTCCATTTTTCACCATTATGTATTATCCTGCAGGAAACATTTTGGCACCTAACCTTTGCCCTCCTGGCAGGTTGTCTCCAGAACCAGAGTTGTAAATGGGAAAGTGCTGGGTCAGACGGTGGTAACTCTTCTAGAGCTCTTGATACATATTTGGCAAAGAGCTCTCTAGGAAGTGGTTCTGTGACTCAAGTCACCTTTGTCTCTCACTGGAGAGGTCCCAGGGTGTGATCAGGGGAGAGAGTGGAGGAGGGAATCGGAGACCTTCATGGCCTTGGGTGGATCCCCGCCCTTCTCAGGCCTGTGGTTTCCAAATATCTAGAAAATGGGCTCATTCTTGCAACACAGAGGTTGAGTTCTCCCTTTGTGCCAGGCTCTGAGAGCTGGGTCAGAGCCCCGTGGGGCTACTCTCTGCCTGGAGGACGCCAATTCGACTGAGTTGAGCAGGGCTGGACAGCTACTGTCATTTTCACAGGCTTGTGAGCTCCTCCTGGCAATGTTGTGCTGGCGCTGAGAGGTGTTGGACCCTCGTGGCCTGGATGCCAAGGGAAGATCGATGAGAAGAGAGGATTCTGAATTGAGTTTTGCAGATGGCTTTCTCCAGGACATCTGCAGAGCCTGGGGTCCTGGGCACTGGGGGAGAGCACCACGTGAGGGAGGCACCTGTGGGGAAGGGAACTTGGAGACAGGAGGCAACTCACCCAGCACATGTGGCTCCTTCCTTTCTCATGTATGTAATGCTTCTTTTTAAAAAATCATACCTTCCCTGAGATATAGTTAACACATCACAAAATTCGCCCTTTTAAAGTGTACAGGTTTGTGATTTTTGGAACTGTGCAATCACAGAATTCTAGAATTGTGCAATCATTACCACCATCTAGTTTTAGGACATTTTTTATCACCGCAAATAGAAGCCCACACCTATTAGTAGTTGCTGCCTACGTTCCCCTCCCCGCCAGGCCAGGGCTACCTCTAAGCTACTTTCTGAACCCATGAACTGGCCTATTCTGGACATTTCAGATAGATGGACTCCTACAATATGTGGTGTGGGGAGACTGACTCCTTTCACTTAATGTGATCAAGGCTCATCCGTGTTGTAGTCCATAGTGGTGCTTTATCCCCATTTTATTGAGGAGTCATTTTCCATTGTAGGGATCCACCACGTTTGGTTTATCCATTTATGGGTTGATGGACATTTGGGTTGCTTCCACATTTTTGCTGTTATGAATAACGCTGTTTTGAATGGTGATGTAAAAACGTCTGTGGATATGGGTTTTCAATTCTCTGGGGTTTACACCTAGGAGTAGGTTATATAGCAATTCTGTGCTTACCTGTGTTAAAAAACAAAATTCACCTGAGTAAATTCGAAGATCTAATTGGCTGTATTCAACGAGTCAGGAGTTGGGCCGCATCCCACCCAGCAAGTAGAAAAGAGCAGAAGGCTCTTATAGGCAGATGGGGACAGAGACAAGGAAGTCATAAACAAAACAAAGGATTATTTCAGGCAAGGTCACCTTTTTGGTGGAAGGGGGTGAAGGAGTTTATTTTACAGACTACCTCACTAGTGCTGATCAGGAAATTCCAGACGGATTGGTTTAAAATTCCACTCGCGAGGGAGGCTGACTCTGCAATTAAGTTAGGTGTCAAGTTTTGGTTTGCTTATATGGGGTTTAGCACAAATGACTCCTTTTTGAGTCTATTGTGTCTTTTTTAAACAAATATTTGAGGAACCACCAGACTGTTTTCCAAAGTGGTTACACCATTTTGTGGCGGATGAGGGTGGATGAGGGTTCCAATGTCCCCATATCCTTGTCAACATTCGTTATCATCTGTCTTTTTTTATTTTAACCATCTGGTAGATGCCAAGTGGTATCTTGTGGTAGTTTAGTGATTTATCGCTTAAAAAAATTATATAAGTAACACATGTTCTGTATAGAAAATTAGGAAATTTAACAGAAATACTGTGATGGTTGGGGCGCCTGGGTGGCTCAATCGTTAAGCATCTGCCTTCGGCTCAGGTCACGATCCCGGGGTCCTGGGATCGAGCCCCGCATCGGGCTCCCTGCTCCGCGGGAAGCCTGCTTCTCCCCCTCCCACTCCCCCTGCTTGTGTTCCCTCTCTCGCTGTGTCTCTCTCTGTCAAATAAATAAATAAAATCTTAAAAAAAAAAATACGGTGATGGTCCGTTTTATGTTCAGTTTGGCTAGGCTACCGTCTCCCACTTATTCAAACAGTAACCTAGGTATTGCTGTGAAGGTGTTTTATAGATGTGATTAAAGTCTGTGATCAGTTGACTCTCAGTAAAGGAGATTATTCTAGATATAACCTGGGGTGGATCTGATGCAGTCAGTTGAAAGGCTGAAGAAAACAAGTGGGGCACTTGGCTGGCTCAGTCAGTAGAGCATAAGACTCTTGATCTCAGGATTGAGTTTGAGCCCCACAGTGGGAGTAGAGATTACTTAAAAATAAAATCTTAAGGGGCACCTGGGTGGCTCAGTTGGTTAAGTGTCCCACTTTCATTTCGGCTCAGGTCATGGTCTCAGGGTTGTGAGATTGAACCTTGTCCACGCTGAGCATGGAGCCTGCTTAAGATTCTCTCTCTCTCTCGGGGCGCCTGGGTGGCTCAGTCGTTAAGCGTCTGCCTTTGGCTCAGGTCATGATCCCAGGGTCCTGGGATCGAGCCCCGCATCGGGCTCCCTGCTCGGCGGAAAGCCTGCTCCTCCCTCTCCCACCCCCCCTGCTTGTGTTCCCTCTCTCGCTGTGTCGCTCTCTGTCAAATAAATAAAATCTTAAAAAAAAAAAAAAAAAGATTCTCTCTCTTTCTCTCGCTCTCTGCCCCTCCCCCACCCCACTCTTACGCACTGGCATGCTCTCTCTCTCTCTCTCTAAAAAATAATTACATAAAATAGGGGTGCCTGGGTGGCTCAGTCGTTGAGCGTCTGCCTTCGGCTCAGGTCATGATCCCGGGGTCCTGGGATCGAGTTCCGCATCCGGCTCCTTGCTCAGCGGGGAGCCTGCTTCTCTCTCTGCCTGCAGCTTCCCCTGCTTGTACTCACTCTCTCTCTCTCTGACAAATAAATAAAATCTTAAAAAAAAAAAACATAAAAATAAAATAAAATCTTAAAAAAAAGTGGTTGCACCTGGAGAGCAAAGCCTCCGGTGCCTGAGAGCCCAGCTGCCCTTCTGGATGCCTGCCTGCATGTTTCCTACCTGCCTAGCCAGCGCCCAGAATGGATGAGCCAGTCCCTTGCAACAAAGCCCTTAATATAGGTCTCCTTCGAGTTCTGCTTCTCTGGACCCTGACTGATACACACACAGAAGGAAACCTCAGGCCCCCATAATCTCACCATCCAGAGATCACCACAATCTACATATTCTGTTTATTTCCTTCCAGTCTTCCCCCACCCACCTCTTTTCTACCCATGAACATAAATATTTAAAATAAGGTCTCGGGCTGCCTGGCTGGCTCAGTCAGTGGAACATGCGACTCTTGATCTTGGGGTTGTGAGTTCGAGCCCCACGTTGGGGATAGAGATTACTTAATAAAAAAACACAATTAAAAAAAATGAAATAAGGGGGGCGCCTGGGTAGCTCAGTCGGTTAAGCGTCTGCCTTCGGCTCAGGTCATGATCCCAGGGTCCTGGGATTGAGTCCCGCATCGGGCTCCCGGCTCAGGGGGCAGTCTGCTTCTCCCTCTTCCTCTCCGCCTGCTTGTGCTCTCTCTCTCTCAAAAATAAATATAACCTTTAAAAAAAATTAAATAAGGTCTCAAATCCTTCATACATCTTGCTTTTGTTTTCATCACTGTGCATCTTAAATCTTCCCCCACAGAGTTTGTGTGCTTTCCTCCCTGGTGCGGAGGAAGGTCAGCTGCTGTCCCCTTTGGGTGGACACTTGCATTGCTCCTGGGTTTACACTGGAACAGGCCATACTGGTGCTTTTGCTTCAGCCAGCACTGTGCTTCTGGGAGAGAGGCCTTTGTTTGGGCTGCCACTGCAGACGGGATCCTGGGTCTCCTTGGCCAATCCCAGGACCAAACTGGTGGTGGGGGGGGGGTGGGGGGGCTGGCCCTCGGCATCACCCCAGAAGGCTGGAGAGACCTGGCACTAATGAAAGGTGAGCTCTGGTGTGGCGCCCGGCCAAGTGCCGCCAGGCCTGCTTTCCTTGTGCACAAAGAAAAGGTGCCTCGTCATTGCAGCTTGCGGTCTGAGCAGCAGGGCCCGGGCACCTCCCTGGGTGGGGAGCAGGGAGCTGCCTCGACAGCCCTGTCAGCTCCTTCCCAGGGGTGCCATGCCAGGCCGGGCTCGGGCGGCGTTGTGAGCGCTCAGGGCAAGTTTAGGGCAGCTGGGCCCCGCCTTGCATGGTCTGCAGGGTGGAGTGGGGAGAACCTTGTCCTTTTCTGGGCCAGCCCCTGGTTTCCCTGAGCAAGCCAGGCTGGTGGAGGCACCGTATTGTTCCCGTGGATATTCAAGATGAACGTTTTTGTTTAACGGTGGAGAGATTAAGTGGATTTTCCCCTGGGCGGTTGGGGAATAGCTGAAGTGAATGGCTACTTAGGGCAGGACTAAAGCTCTCTGGAGAAATGCATGGAGAGCTATAGCTTTCCATCCTGAACCACAGCTCCTCCTGGGACACGGGACACCCTAACAGTGCCTCCCTCGGAGTGGGGGGCAGGAGGGAAGATTCGTGAGGAGATACATAAAGCCCCAAGCCCCCCAAACACAAAGGCTTTTACCATGCTGATCCTCACCCCGCCCCCAGGATCAGCAGTGGCACCCAGTTAGCTGCCCTGTTCTGGTGACTTAGGTGAGACCTCGGGAAGGCATGTGCTCTGTACAAAACACGAGTGCTGCTGCAGCCGGTCACCCAGTCGGGACAGGGAAGTGTTGTGTCATCCCTCGCCCTCGATTCACTCACCAATTCATTCCCTCATTCCATTTACCCAGGCCTGTGTGCAGGTGCTGTGCGAGATGCTCGGGGAAGGAAGGCAATCCTGTCTCTGTTCTTGGCTCTGAGGATGTCACGAGTCAGCGGGGGCCATGCGCGCACCTTGCACTGTGTCGTGATCTGGACAAAGAGTTGCCTGCTGAGGCTGCAGATCAAGGAAGGCTCCAAGGAAGAGATGAGCATGGAGAGCAAGTTTTGAAATAGCAGCTTTCCCTGCAACAAAACTGTACCTGTGTCAAGCTGGTGTGGGTTAAGGGGGTTTGAGACAATTATGTTAAAAAACAAAATTCAGCTAAATTTGGAGATCTAATTGGCTTTATTCAATGAGTCAGGAATCAGGCCGCTTCCCATCTAGCAAGTCATAAGGAGCTCCAAAGAGCTGTACAAAGTGGAAGGCTTTGGTAGGCCGAAGGTCGCAGGGACAAGGAAGTCACGGACAAAAGCAAGGATTATTTCAGGAAAGGTACTTTCCTTTGCAGGAAGGGGAAGGCTAGGGGCCTGTCATTACGGTGACCTCCCTAATGCTGGTCAGAAAATTCCAGGCTGCTTTAAAATGCCACTCCTGCGAGAGGCTGGATCTGCAGTGAGGTTAGGTGCTCAGCTGGGGTTTGCTCATGGGAAGCTTCGTACAGATGACTCCATCTGGGGCCTGTTCTTTCTTTTCTTAACAATTCCCTCCTCCTTTTGATCCGAACCTCAGCCTGAGGGAGATGTGATCCAAATTTATGGCTTTAGAGCTGATCTCGGCTACTGCTCAGCCATTCTGACAGCGTTTACTGATCCTGAGGGGCGACATTCATCGGTCACGACGTGTCTGTCTGCCTGTTTGCTGGATCTTCGTAGTGTTCACAGGTTACAAACTTAAGCTCACCAGTTTTTAGTCCATTATTCTCTTTAGTCCTTTCATGACATTCCAGTTTTAGGGGAGGTCGTTGGCTTGGTGGTTAGCAGCTGCGGACACGTGTTTAAAGTTTTCGAGAGACTACAGTATGCCAGGGTGATAACTATGACTACTCTAAACAGATAATTCCCAATGAGTGGACTTAGGTGCCAAGACCCAAACCAATCAAAATAAGATATGTCAGCTCCCTTGAAGGAGTTATTTTTAAATTTTTATTTATTATTATTATTTTTTAAAAGATTTTATTTATTTATTTGTCAGAGAGAGAGAGAGAGCCCAAGCAGGGGGAGCGGCAGAGGGAGAAGCCGGCTCCCCGCTGAGCAGGGAGCCCCGACACAGGACTCCATCCCAGGACCCCAGGATCACGATCCGAGCCAAAGGCAGTCGCCTAACGGGCTGAGCCACCTGGGCATCCCAGGAGTTACCTTTTTTAAACTGAGTGGCTCGCTAAGTGATCTTATGTAACTGAGTTTCAACTTCCCCGGAAGTGTGAATCCATGTGCAGGAGGTGGGGCTGGCCCCCACATAGACACCTCCTTGCTCAGCTGAAAGATAATCAAGGGCTCTCCTGTAATCAAGAACAACTTTGGCCAGAGTGTCTAAGGATTTTTGTCGGCCAGCTGTTGCCCTAGCAGCGGATTCTGCAATATTTTCAAGAATGAAGGGGAGCTGATGATAGCCTCATTTATGTTGACTCCTGACTAGGGAAGCAGGGCTCTGCCAAAGGAAGCGAAAGCGGACTCATGAATGCCTCCTGGCAATTCCCATTTGACTCTGTGGGTCAGGACTAGAAAGGTGATGGCCATGGAGCCCAGTATAATTTAAAGTGTCAGTAGACTACACAGGCAGTTTTATTTCGGTTATCCTTGCCTTGTCTCCTTTTTTTTTTTGCATAGAGCCTGGACACAGTGCTCCCCAAGTTTGCGGTGGTTAACCAGAGATAGGGAAACAGACCAGGGGGTCTCTAACATCATGGACAGATCAGAATTTTTGATGACAAATCCAGCAGTCTGAAAGGTGACCTCCTCCTAAGCCATGACCTGGAAGATATAGGGTTCGTACAGGACCAGGAGTCAGGTGGAGCTCCTTCAGCTGTGAGAAGTGTGCCCGAGGTGGGGCGCCTGGCTGGCTTAGTCAGTGGAGGGTGTAACTGTTGATCTCGGGGTTATGAGTTCGAGCCCCACGTTAGGTGTAGAGATTACTTAAAAATTTTTTTTAAATCTTAAAAAAAAAAAAAGTCCCGGAAGTTTGGCTACCATCTGGGTGGTGAGGAGAACCTGAAAGACTCCGTGCTAAGGAGCTCTAAGGGCAGTTTTTGTTTTTAGTGATTCCAAATTCGAAGGATGGGAGAAAACTAATAGCAACATTAGTTTGGGACTTGGAACCAGATAGAAGAAATTAGAAGCGTTCAGGACTCAGTCTAATTATAGGCGTGTCATAACAACTGTAACCATGCCCACCAGTTCAGTCAGTCTCATGTTATTAACTCTTGTTCTGCTTGGATCCAGGCATTCCATCCCTTCTGGAAATTCTTTTTTTTTTTTTAAAGATTTTATTTATTTATTTATTTGAGAGAGAGAGAGAGAGAGAGAGCGCAAGAGGGGGTAGGGTTAGAGGGAGAAGCAGACTCCCCGCCGAGCAGGGAGCCCGATGTGGGACTCGATCCCGGGACTCCGGGATCATGACCTGAGCCGAAGGCAGTCGCTTAACCAACTGAGCCACCCAGGCGCCCCCTTCTGAAAATTCTTACCAGTTCAGTTTTACGATCTGCAAGTTACCAGAACCTGTATTCTAGAGCATGTTCCATGAGTCTCCCTGAAGAGGGAGCACTTCCGCAGGCACACTTTAGTAAAAGCATCAGAGTAAATGACAAAGACTTAAAAATGTCCGTTGTTAAAGATCTGATGAGAATTCATTCTCACAGAGTTGAGAAAGAAATTTCTGTGACACACAATATTTTAAAATAACTGAAATTATGATAGTAACATTATGCCAGGATATATCAGACTTGAGGAATTTCATGGAACACTTGCAACATATACCAATACAAAGACAACATCTGACCTTTAGTAAACTTAGGTAGAAAAAAAGTATATTTAATGCTGATAACTCTAGACATGCCTGTTTTAATTAAACCAATGAATTTAAACTAGCTTTAATACCAAATATTTCCCCAGATCATGTGAACCAGAAATTCACTTGGATTATGTTTCTCTTATATTTATTTTTTTAAATTAAAAAAAATTTTTAAAAATTTTTTGGAGAGGGAGAGAACGAGAGCAAAAGTGAGAGCATATGTAGGGCTGGGGAGAGAGAGAATCTTCAGCAGGCTCCACACCCAGCGTGGAGCCCCACGTGGGGCTCGATCTCATGACCCTGAGATCATGAACTGAGCTGAAATCAAGAGTCAGACACTCAACCGACTGAGCCACCCAGGCACCCCTCTCTTATGTTTCTGAGAGTTGAATTTATATAAACCCTTAATTTTCTTTGAGCCAATTAAATAGAGCTCTTTTACAAATTAATTTTGGCAATACTATCTGGAGGTATAAAATTCCACACATCTCCAACACATTTGTGTTGGACACACATGAACATAGATGGAGAAGACCAAGTAGGACATTTACATCTCAAAGGCACAGGGGGACAAGCCTTTTGAGATAAACAGGTGAAGTTTCAGGACTGCTCTAAAGGATTGGTGGACTCTGACTTTGTTTCTGGAGCCACACCTCTGGTCCTGTAAATGCTAGATTGATAAAACAATTATTGCTGCTTTTACTTCCTCAAAAAATTGTGTTACTGTCTTCATGGTATCACAGGACTGACGCACCCACCCACCTACATTGGGATGTTTTTATACCCCCCTCAGATACATTTAGCTTAGGGGAGAATGCCTACTTAAAAGAGTTATTATCAGACTCTGAATATCAGCTCCCCACCTGGCTAACCTCTGACCACAGAGCTACTTAAAAATTCTTTTAAATATCTTGTCAGTATTTAGCTGGGACAAACAGTGACAGGGAGAAACTTAGCATGTCTGACTCCATGTTGCTTCGATTCCCCTTGTTGCTGTGACCTATCGTTTAGAAACCTCTGCTTAGTCCCGCACACGGGCATGTTAATCATCAAAGGAATTTTGCTTACAGCTGAGATTTACAAAAAGTGCTTTTTACCAGAAATCAGTCTCATTCCAGGAAATAAGGAAGTACAGAAATGATTATGCTATGTTTAATATTTACAGGAGTGATACCACCAGATTCCTGTACACAAAGATCAAATGAACAGGCATGGAGAAGTTATAGGACCTTCTTTGGATGTCTACAGACATCATTCACCTTTTGACTCCAGCGCCCTCCTGCTCCCTCCTTTTGCTAACATAACAGAAGCTCAGAATTCACGCCCAAGGGAGATGGTCTTTGGGACAGTAGTCTGCCATCTCCTTGTTTGGTTGGGTTTGGGAACCTAGTTGCTTTCCTTACCCCGGTATCTCGCCTCTTGACTTCCTGGCCTGTCGTGGGATGAGCATAATGAGGCTGGACTCGGTTACAAAACAGCAAGTATTTTTGGCCGTATTAAACAGGGCCATGGGCCCAAGAGGCAGCCTCAAAGAGGGTTTGAGGTTTGTGGAGAGAGCTATGAAGATATCATCTTCATGAGCTCTAGAGTCACTCCCCAAGATCAATAACCAGTGGCCTGGATCTGGAAAGGAAGGGACAACGTAACTATGGCCCTTAGGTTGGCCTTTGAGGAGTGAAAGATGCCTCAGAGCATTGCCTGTAGCATCCGGTGGTCTAATTTCAGAAGATAACTGTTGAATAGACTCTTTGGAGTGGAAAGGCCCTTCAGAAAGAGGATTACTAGACTGAGCACTCAAAGGAGGACAGAGCGGAACAGTAGGAGTTATGTCACCTTGAACCAGCAGACCCCAACAACAGGGGATGATGGGTCAGGAGCTGTGCATGGATGGGTGAAATAGTTCCTGTGTGGATCTTTGGACAGAACTACCACCTGGGATTCTTCCACTCAGAAACCTGGGAGTTTGGGTCTGAAAGGCTAGGGGTTTGGTTCCAGGCAGAACCGTCTGCAGTTCCAGCTGACCTGCTCTGTACTGGAAAGCCAGTTAGATCAAGTGCTCAATGCGAAGAGAGCAGAGCTCAGGACCAAGAGGAACTTACCCACGGCCCTCGGAAACGGCAAGAAAGACCAAGAATGCACAATGGGGTTTGTGTTTCTCATCCCCCAAATGCCGATGGAAGCACACTCCAGATCCCACTGCTGCCACCAAATCTGTTTAAAAAACAAACAAACAGCAGAATTCAATGGAGTACATTTGAAGACCTAATTGGTTTTATTCAATGAGTTATGAATGGCGCAGCAACCCACCTAGCAAGTAGAAGGTGCTCTGAGGAGAGGTACAAAGTGGAAGGCTTTTATAGGCAGAAATGGGCAGGGACAAGAAGGTCACTAACAAAACAAAGGATTATTTCAGGCAAGGTCACCTTCCTTTGGGGGAAGGGCCGGGTCTCTCATGAAGATTACTTCACTAGTGTTGGTCAGGAAATTCCAGACTGATTGGTTTAAAATTCCACTCCTGGGAGAAGCTAAATCTGCAGGTAGGTTGGGTACTAAATCCTGGTTTGCTGACTTGGGGCTTGTTCTAAACAAGTAACTCTGTTTTGGGCCTGTTTTCTTTTGTTCCTTTTCTCTTCCTTCCTTCCTTCCTTCCTCCCTCCCTCCTTCCCTCCCTCCCTCCCTCTCTTCCTTCCTTCCCACAATAAACCCATTTCAAATTCTAAAACACTGAACTGGAAAGCAGCAATGTCTGTGAAGGGGAAAAGCAGGCCGGGTCTACACCTGCCTCCTGCCCTGGACCTCAGTTTCCCCGCTCGGCTCGGGCAGTATCCCGACAAGATGCCTCTGAGCCTCCCCTGTCCCCTTCTGGCCTAGAGCTGAGAAAGCCCTCTGAGAGCCACGTCTGTGAGGGTAACTGGCAATAATCACCGTAGGTGAAGCAGTCCTTTAACTGATTCATGGCCCCGTCAGGGGGAGCAATGCTACTGTCATTTCAAAACGCTCTTCAGAATGCTCCAGGAACCCACAGGCTCTCTCCACAAACCTCAAACCCGGAGGGAGGTGGCATGAACAATCCCAGTTCAGCTCTTGCTTCTGCTGCCCTCTATCTGGGTGAACTTGGGCGGATTCCCTGAGGCACATTCCTCAATCACCAGTTCCCTCGTCTGACAAATAAGGTAACAACCTGTATCTCCCAGGTGGTCCTGAGGGTACAGTTCACTTTATCCCACAAAGAGGGACGTGGGCACAGAGGGGCTCGAGCAATCCCAGCTCCCAGGGAGCACAGTGTAAGGGCACAGACATGCGTGGGTGTGCGCGCTACACGTGTGTGTGTCAAGCACGGCGTCTGGGACGCACAGGCGATGCCCCCCGCCCCCCCCAGGTCAGATGAAGACTAACGAGTAGCGTCTGTGTCTCTCCTCCCAACTTTCCGACTCCCGTCCCTGGGAGGGAGATGCTGCTTGATTGGGAGAGCACCAGCCAGGCACCGACCCATCATTTAAGGACCGCTGAGTCCTGGGGGGGAGTGGGGGCTGCTCATCAATGACCTCGCTCTCTCCAGCTGGAAGAGAAACGGCTCTCCGGCCTCTTCTTGGGCAGAAGCACAGTGAGTCAGGGCACTGCGGGTGATGGAGGGGTGGAGGAGGCTGGCTCCTGGCGTGCCGGGCCCTGGACAGGCCCTTTGCTCTCCCTTTGTGGGAGGGCGGCCATCGTTCAGAGCGGCAGGCAAGAATTCTACCACTGAACCACCAATGCCCATCGTTCAGAGTGGGGTGCGGCGGGGCGAAGCGTCAGAGTGAAGCCCGGGCTTCTCTACAAACTTTGAGGATTTGTGTCGTTGTGCCCAAACATTTACATATTTAATAGGGAGCATTTCATTGCAAATTAAGATTCCTCCTTTCTATCACAATTAGGATTTTTTTAATAAAGATTTTATTTATTTGACAGAGAGCGACATGACTAGAGAGGGAACACAAGCAGGGGGAGCGGGAGAGGGAGCAGCAAGCTTCCCGCAGAGCAGGGAGCCCGATGCGGGGCTCGATCCCAGGACCCCGGGATCAGGACCTGAGCCCAAGGCAGATGCTTAACGACTGAGCCACCCAGGCGCCCCACAATTAGGATATTTTTAAAAATTGTGTGTGCGGGCCGAGGTCACATTCTCTGTGAATTCTAGGTCAGGAGAGTCAAGGAGTTACAAAATATTTGTTGAAAAACGGGGCGAGCTGCCTGCTGAGGTGGAGGCCCTGGGGCAGACACACATTAAAGGGGGGCGATGGCCGCCCACCGCTGCTGACTCCGCCCCCCCCAGAGGCCCGCTGCGGGGGGCGGGGGGTCCGACCTCCATCTGGAGGTCTCTCACGAGTCGGGGCCAGTAGGACAGAGAGGCTGTCAGGCAGCTCTGCTCAGGGGGCGAGCCCTGCCTGGGGGAGGTCTGGCGGGGGGCAGTCTCTGGGGGCAGGGACACCTCAGAGACGCCAGAACAAAGCACGGCTTGGGTAGGAAGATGTTTTGGGGTACAGGTTTTGCACCTGTTTCGGAAGCCAGGGTGCCTTCCCGGGCTTTGCCAGGGCCCCGGCAGCGCCACTCATTTTTCTGGAATGACAGAGACCAGGTAGGAAAACAGTTCCTGTGGACTGCGGCGGCCTTCTGGGCTCTGCCTTCTGGCGCCTGTTTCAGAGCGATGGACTGACGTCAGGGTCACCACACCCCCTGCCCGGGGCGACAGGGAGTCCCCGGGGTCACCGTGGGGCTGCGCGCTGACCCAGCTGCGGCGCTTGGGCTGGGGAGAGGCTCACGTGTGCGGACAGAGCACACGGCAGGGACACACTCGTGGAGTCCCAGAGAGACGCCGCTCGAGCTTGAGGCCTGTCACGCTGACTTCGTGTCGGCTCCTTTGAGCCCATTCCACCTCTGCGGCTGCAGGAGCCCTTACCCGGAGCTGCCAGCTGATGTCGCCTGGCGAACCCAGAGGAGCCGCGGAGGGCTGGCCGGCGGCTGGTGTGTGGCCGGCCCAGGTTCACCGCAGGCCCGGGCTGAGGGAGCCTGGCAACTGCCCTCTCGCCTAACTCTGTCTCGCAAGCTCGAAGAGGTCGAGGATCTTGGAACCTGCCAGGCCTCCTCACATTGCCTGTAATAGACAGCCCAGGAGGCACTGTCTGAAAGGTGACAGGGAGGGTGAGCTTCAGGGCGTGAGCCAGTCCTTCGCGGCCCTTCCCTTCCGCCCTCCAAGGACCCGGCTTCATGGAAAGGTGGGCTTCCCTTGCAGGGACAGCACAGCTGCTGGATTTCTAGCTTCTCCTCCTCGGGCTGGTTCCAGAGAGCTCTCCGAGACAAACTGCTTCCCGGAAGCCTCAGGATGCTTATTCACACAACCCTTTCTCAAAGATCGGGTTTTTAGCGACCCGATCCTTGAGATGGGACCAGGATCTACAGAACCAGGTTCCATAAACAGTGAGTGAAAACGTCGTTAGAGACAACCGAGAAACCTAAAGCCCATCGGCTACAGCTCTTATTCAGGACCCACTGACTTTCATTCTCCATGAAACTCCAGTGAACCCACTTACCTGGTTTCTTAGGTGCCGGCACACGCAAACCAGCAGGTGAGCAGACCCTGCTAGCTTTTAATAAGCAGTGGTAACTTAAGAAACTACAAAAAAGCAATCCAGGACCATCCGTCATGGAGACAGCAGAATCAAGAACGGAATTCTAGACCAGCTCTCTGGCCTGCTTGGCTTCAGGTCTGTGACCCCACGCTGGCTTAAGAAGCAACCTTTGGCACAGACCTCAGTCACTCTCCGCTTCAACTTCTTCTCCCTAAAATGGCTTGCTGCAAAGATCAAAAAAGTAATGGGACAGCACCCCTTCAAGTACTGAATGAGCATGCAGCTGTAATGACGACTGTCCTAAAGCCTGGGTTAGTTTAAGCTCTGCCCTAAGGAAGCAGGCAGATATAACAAACATGTCGAATTTTGTTTGGATTACTAACATGTCAACAGTTGTTAGGGAGAGAGATGATTAACCATTTTTTTCCCCTTGAAACTTTTCTCTATTTCCCATAATGATCAGATTTTAGTTTCCTCCTTCTTTCTTTTCTTCCTTGTCATCCTAGATGCCTGGCCCGTGATAGCCCGATACACATGAATTGCGAGACTGTGGGAACTGGCCCAGACTGTAGTCTCCTATAGAACAGTGTTTTTGGCCATGATTAGACGTGCACCGTCTGTCTGGGGAAACCACAGAAGAGTCAATGAAGCTCTTTAGCTGTCCACTCACAGCAGTTACACACTCGATGCTTAGCTACCGGGGAAGGAAGTGCTCAGTCATTCACAGACGCCAGGCCTCAGGGGCTTCAGACCCGGGAATCCGCGTGGCCTGTGGCCCAGGCCCAGGCTGGAAACAGGCAGACAAGGGCCTTCTCCAGCAGCTTTGTTCTCTCACCTCACCCCATCTCACCAGTGTGAGGTTCTGGCAAAGCGCAGCTACGCATTTAGAAGTTCCGTTTCTCTAAATTAAATAAAAACACAATTAAAATTTAGTAGGTGCTAAAACTTGGTTTTGAACTTTTATTAAAAAAATATATTTGCAAACATATAAAATTTAGGATGAAAAATGCTCATTTGAAAACATGTAATAACTTAATATTTGCAAACATACACAGATGGTATAAAATCCATACCATTAAAAATGTTAATGATGCAGTATTGCGCTCATGGAACAAAAATCTTGCGGTAATTCCAGAGCTTCTCAGCCCCACACTTCAGGGAGCTGAGAATCCAGTACACTGAAAGTCATGAGAGCCGCACGGCCAAAGCAGTAATACAGAATAAAAAACCACTGAGAACACATACTGTAAAAACACGTTTCTTAAGGAATCACACAGATAAAAGGGAAACACAATTTTGCATTTTCCCCATTCAAAGTGAACGATATTGCATCTTAGCATTTCAAATGAAGATGTCAAATAGAAAACCGAGTGAAACATTGCACACCTCTCTCCTGCTGAATTTGCTGGAAAACAGGCTCCTTGAGGCCCCGGCCCACTCAGGGAAATGTTCTCAAACACAGCTTTTAAAAAGCCCAGTGTAAGTTGCCTTCCTTGATTTAGATCTTAACATTTTACACACCTGAAAATGCAGGGCACTATTGGTTCCAGAAGGTACTTTGAACACAACCGAAGAAAACCAAAGATAGGTAAGAACGAAACACGTGCTCAGCAGCAAATACGCAGCAAGAAGGCAGGACCCTTGTCCCTGTGATCCCTTGTCCTCACTCCCGTGGACTGGGCCCCCTTGTGCCTGTTGCCCCCTCTCATTCCTCTGTTTCTACGTTTTGCCCAGTTACTGTGTGATGGCTGATTTTGTTTTTTAAGCAGTTAGGCACCTTCAAATTCATGTTGCATTATTAGTTAACACAATGGCGGTTATGGCCTCTACTACCCGAATGAGAAAACTTCAAACTACATTCTTGGTGGAGGGGTGGGGAGAGAAATAAAGCTGCATGGTTTAAACATATTACCTAGTACAGGATTCGATAGGGTTTCCGATTTTTACAAGGAGAGCTAGGCAGAAAAAGAACAGATGCTTGACATGCAAAATTGGGCCAGACACATTCTAAATGAGGCCTGTGTGGCCTTCAGCAGAGAAGGATCCATCAATTTGGGCTCTTTGAAAAACCCCACTCTGTGATGGCCACCCCAAAGGCTCGCACGGTGAGCTGAGGACACTCCCATGCACACAGTATGAAATGCTTCTTCTAACACTGACAGTCGCTTGAAAACTTAAGGATTCAAAGTCCCACTTTACAAATCTCTGGAAGAATGCCCTTGTTTCTGCAGGAACGAGACTGTCTGGGAGGTGCGGGAGTCTATCCAAAGACGTCACGTTAACTGCAACAAAAGAGCAGTGCTACCCACTGCGGTTGGGGGTGGGCCCACGGACACACACGGTGGTCTAACTGCAAAACCTGGCAAGAACCATCTGCGTCTTGGTGTCCACTTTGATTTAACTAAGATTGAAACAAAGGTTCCAGTAAAAGTCATGGCAGCTATGGACACATGCAACCTAAGCTAGCGTGAGGTTCTGGATAGGAAGTCTGACCGAGGAATAAGGCAACTGAACTGTGACTTTCGGGCCAGGGTCATCCGACTGCGACGAGTCAGGCTTGGCCTGACTTTTCAGGGACTCATTCTGGCCCAAACCTCCTGGAAATCATGATGGTGAACTTCTGGCTTCTGAATTTTAAGTAAATCCCTTGAATACATAAATTTGGGAGTTGAAACAGGTTGACCCTTTTCAAATCTCCATGACTTGGGCACTTCAAAGTTTATTTTCCCACTAAAAAAAACTTATCATAGATTCTCTTTCCTGTCTATCATATTCATTCCTTGGATGAAAGGGCGAAAATTAACAGATTTGATTACAGACCCTCTTTAGGATATTCTCTCTTAACTCTCTCATAATATTACACATACTCAAATCATTTCAAGTCAAATGTCTATTACAACAAGAATCCCTTGATTCTTCCATGTACCAAAGCCCACCGAAACAACACTGGGGGTGCGATCAAACCTGTTTTCTGAGAACAGTCACGTGGCTCCCCCAACACCATCTCCTGGTGTAAGCAACACTCTGGATCTTACTTCAACATTCTCCTTCCTGGGTGATGTACGAGCAATTCATTTTTGGTTGCTGGATTTACACACTACCTTTGAAAACAAACTCTTCCCCATCAAGTATGAGAACTTATAAGCTTCCCTGACTGCTGCACAATTCACAAATAACTACATAGACAGCAAGAGAAAACTGCCCAGGAAGCATGTTTAGATTAACAAAAGCCAATCAAAGTATTCTTTATGCTAAAAAAACTAAGGCCAAACTAAAACAAGCATGTAATTCACAAGTAATTTTCTAAAATCTCAGCTAGAAAAAAAAAAATCTATGGATTTATGATTGAGTTACCATTAAAGCTTAAATGATTGTTCCCGAGGAACCACCACATCCATCAGCATTATTCACAGCTAATCCTTATGCTAGCTGGTTGAGCCAACTGGGTTTTTACCCCATCATTAAATAGTGCTCAGAAAAGTAAGCAGTGCATCTTAATTGGTTAAATACTACAAAATGATCTGTATCATAGAAACGAAGACACTTTCATTCAAAGAGTATCTTAAAATTACTATTGCTGAAATAAATCAAAATCTACATTAAAATATTACTAATCACCATTACATGCCATAAAAGAATAAATATAAATCATGGCAGGTCAATAGCAGCATAACAAAGCATCTTTACATATTTTCACACTTTGGGCTGCAAAAGTACTCACAGCCTAGGAATACATTGGTAAAGTTCTGATTTTCACACTTTGTTTTAAACTCCATATTCTATAATAAAGTAAGGGCAGTGTGAATAACAGCTCCCTTTTCTGCATAGCTTTAAAACTACTCTCAGTAGACTCGAGGAATGGAACCAGAATGGCTTTGTTAGATTGGTCCACCGGTCCTTTTGTCAAAGTGTTAAGGAAAACAATCAACAAGGACTTCTGTGTTTAGACAGAAAAGGAAAGTAAGGCTATACTTCACACAAAACATTTTCAAAGCCACTCAAGAGTTTAACTTAAAGTGAAGGTTTCTGATGGAATTCAGTCTTCACCAGCCCCAGCCTTTGCTTCAAAGATGCTACTCCCATACCATCACAGAGCCTGGCGGGGCCCTAGTCACATGGTACCACTGCCCTGGGAGCCTGCTGCGTGGCAGCACTGGGGACACTTAAGAACAAGACACAACTGAGAAATTTCAGAACTCTTAAGGCCCAAATGGGGCATTCATAAAAATACACCTCACTTGAACAAATCAGTCCTAATTTGCCAACTGAAACTCTGATCCTTAAAACTCAAAGCTACTTTGCGCAGAGCTGACTTCTGCTCTGTTCAGAACTTGACTATCAGCCTAAGGCTCAAATTTCTAGGAGGGAGGAGCAAGGGAAGGGTTGCGGGCTGGGCTGAACTCTGCTGCAAGGCTGGTGACCTCTCCTCCCTAAGACCTTGAGGGTGAAAGCAAGCTGAAAACCAGACTCCTTATTTCACATCCTTTCTTAGAGCTGATGAAAACACCCACACAACTTAACACAATGGTTTTTTTTTTTTTTTTTTCCTTGTCAAAACAAAGGTCTGCTGGTGATGCTTCACAGTGAAACCTCCATTATCACTGAGAACGTCACTTGGAAAACATTCTTAAGGAATGAGTCTATTTCTCATAGGCTCAATTTCAGGATTCTCAAAACTCAATGTTCTGTTTAGAAGTTTCCATGATGAGGCCTATTTGTTTCTGAGGTCGACATTCTGCCTTCGGATTTATTCTGCTCCAGTCATAAGTTGTGGTTGTCTTTGTTCTTGGTCAGAACCTGCAAGTAGACTTCGTGAAGTGTACTGAGGAAGCTGGAATCATTCTGAAAGAGATGGTAATGTTTCATTTACCTCAGCAGAACTTACTTCCTTGACAAAAGCTTAGGAAAAAAGCTGTATAAGTGATCTGTGTAACTAATTAGCCAAAGAATCCCACCACCCAGAGACAACTGCAATCAATACTTTGGAATTCACTCAGATACTTTTCCATTGGGAGTGTATGCTCAGAAAGAGAGAAACATTAGTCCCGGCTAGTCTTGAATTCACTTTATGAACTGATTTTCTAAGAACTCATACGTTCCTTAAAACTAAAGAACAAAAGTTTATAGACTCAACTGCTGGGATGGCCTGCATACCTTTATTAGATGTATTAATGTATCCTGGAGCTGAGACTTGCTGAGAATAATGGAAGGCTTTCTCTGATTTTCTGATGTTCCAACAGTCAGTGGAGAAGGGGCGCTTGCTTTCCTCTCGAGGTCTGCGGACCTTGTAACTGTCTGCTGGAAAACACTTGGGGACAACAGGACTGAAGACACTGCCATGGTCGTTGCAGTAACCAGTGTGGGGCCTGCGACCTGCAGGGGAACAATGGTCATGAATGAAGCTTGTTAGGTGAAGGATGGAGGGCCCATTTATTGGGAAGCCAAGTCTGGTCATCACAGAAAGGAAGTATCACAGCAGGGTATACACAATAAGAACAATCCTATGATAAATTAAAAATGTAAAGTTTTATATGGAGAGCAGGGAAATGACTGGAAGAGGGCACGAGGGAACTTTCTGGGGTGACAGAAATGTTACATATCTTGACTGTTACCCAAGGGATGTTATGTATGTTAAAACTCATGAAACACCTGCATTTTATTATATTTATTTCACTTCAATAAAATTTTACTTAAAAAAAAAAAAGAGAAGGGGTGCCTGAGTGGCTCAGTCTTTTACACATCCAACTCTTGGTTTTGGCTCAGGTCATGATTTTGGGGTCGTGAGATCGAACCCTGTCTCAGGCTCCACGCTCAGCACAGAGTCTGCTTGGGATTCTCTCTCCTTCTCCCTCTGCCCCCACCCCACCCCCGCTCTCTCTCAAATAAATAAAATCTTAAAAGAATTAAAAAATCCAGTCACATGAAGCATTAGTTTCTTTTGTAGTGTTCAATATATTTATTATACCACTACAGGTATCAAAGGCACAACTTCTTACAAATAGAACTAACACCTACCTCCTTCCCCCATTGAGTTGTGCTTCTCCGCTAACAACGGCTAACCATCAGAATGCACGAAACCAGAAATATTAGCATTTTTAAAAATTCCCACATTTGATACAATCAACAGACATCTTGATTTCTTTCTCCTGGCACCCTCTTCATTTACAAACAGCCACGGCGTTGAGGGTGTGGCTTCTGGGGTCGGAGCCTTCCAGTCGGCTTTTGGTGCTGGCACCGTGCCAGGCTGAGCTACAGGGGAGACCAGTTACCACCACCAGGCGGGAGATGGCTGCAGGCTCAGTTCTGAGACTTGAGGAGAGGCATGAAGGCTCAAAGGTAAATGGGCAGGTGAAAGTTCAGGAACTGAAAAAAATAAGTGTGCACTTCAAGGCTGGTAGGTAATGGAGGGTGGGGACAACTCTGAAAAAAGTGAGGCCGGGGAGAACAAGCAAGGAGCAGAGTGCAGGCCCGGAGCCCGAGCACCGCAGTGATTCTTAACCAGGCATCACAGCTCTTGCAGGGCAAAGAGTATTTCCTCCTCACGGAAACCAGGCTGACACGCTCTCAGCTGACAAACACTGAGCGAGCACCCAGCCCTCGGTACGGTCAGGGAAGGCGTTGTTCCAGAGAGGATGACCGGAAGCCCACAGGGGCCGCAGCAACGAACTCTGCCGGGGGAGCAGGCAGCCTGGCCTAGGAGGGGCATCTGCGAGGGCTCTGGGCTTGGAAGCTCCAACTTTCCACTCAAGCGACAATGTTTTACTTCACACCCAGCGGTGTGAAGAGAATGTGTTCTTCAGAAAAAGGGAGTCCTTACCGGGATTGCACTGGATAACACCTTAGGCTGGGCAAAGACTTCAGGATCCTGGTTTTGCTGCATAGACTGCAATGTTTAAAAAGGAAAGATGAACAGACCTAGCAAGTTTCAATGAAGATTTCCTAGCTACCAGGGTAAATCCACTTTAGCAGTAAGGAATAGTTTAGACACTAACTAGTTCTGCCTCAACTGCAGGGTGAAGGCCCTGGGACAGCCTCTGACCCCCTCAGTCTCCCCAAGAACAGGGCTGTGTGCAGAACCTTTAAGGCATCTCTAAGGATAGAGCAGGGACAGCCCACACACAGTTTTGCTGTTGAATCCGTAGAGACGCCATATCCTGGCAGCACGACACCTCAATAAGGTGGTGTGAACTCCGGACAGGTAGCGTTAAACTATCTTCATCTAGGCTCACACCTCCACATGCTAAATTTTGTCCTTATTCATTGGGAGACAAAGAACTTCTTGTTGTGGAGCAAATATATTTCATTTGAAATTCAGTGAAGCCCCAAATCCTAAAGGAAATGGAATGTAAATAAAAATGCACATGTACATAAGTGTCCCCTGGAAGGAGGCACAGTGGAGAGCAGAGGGCGGCGCTGGGGAAGTTCAGACTGCTGGCTGGGGTGTGATACTCATCTGTTAGAACCTTCTCTCTCCTTATACTGCAGAAAACCTCAACAGAAATGGCCCCAAATGACAATTTCATGATATAACCAAAATACTAAGTTTTCTGTCTTTCTGTACAGAATTTTAAAGGAACAGAACAAAACTGTCCATTAATTATGAAATCACATACAATTATTATGATGGACTCTTCTGTACGATATTATTTGGTGAAATGTTAAGATTGCGGATTATTATTAAACGGCATGGGGCTGAAATCCTGGAAGGCAAACAACACTGTTGTTGTGATCAGCTGTGTGATCTTGCAAACATCATTGCAATCTGAGCTGACTCATCTGTAAACTCGCCAGCCTCATCCATCATTGAGGGACAAGCCTCTTCTTCACGCCTCACCCCCAATTGACCAGTAGGTCCCACCGCTCGCACTTGTTAACAAACCCACTTGTCCATACTCCCAAAGTCAGGCCCCCACCAGCTCAAGAATGGGTAACTGCCTGGCCTCCTTCCTGAGGGTGATCCTGCTTCCATTTTCTCCTTGCCCTGCTCACCACCTCAGCTCAAAGCCCTTAAAAGACAAGCACCACGCCCGCCCCCCCCCGCCCCGCCACCGCCCCAGGACTCTGAGAACAAGCCTCAGACTCCTTCACACAGTTTTCAAAGCCCTGCTCATTGGCCAGTACCTTTGCCTCCAAGCACCTTCCACAGGAGATCTAGCCACACTACAGGTCTTTACGTTTAGCAAATGCCACTCATCTCCAGGCCTCTGCACACAGTACTTTCCTTGTCTCAAACACTTTTCTCTACCTCTAGGAAAGGTCTGGCTAACTTCTGCCGAGTCTTCAGATCTCAGCTGAACATGAGATCCACCAGGAAGCTTTACTTGACCCATATCTCCAAATCTGGGATGCTGTTACGGTACCCCAAGTGTGCCTGGCCCAAGGTGGGCCCCAAGGGAGCTGGGGATGGGACAAAGCTGGGGATAATGTGGATCTGTGGTCCTGGTCAAATGAGGACTCCTGGATTTGTCAGGCAGAAACAAACAAAAACCCCTACAATGCATGCCCTGATAGGAAAATACTGGTATTGTTTCTTGGCTTGTATCCAGTTGAGATACCTGGGGCAGTGGAACTGAGTAACAACACCACGTACCAATGATCTGGCTGTTCACTACAGGGCTTCTTACCTCCTGTCTTCTGGCCCTGGATGTGCCTAACAGCTGTCCCTTTGAAGGGACTGCCTCCTGGCAGTCACCATCAAGGCCTCTGAAGCTTCACCCCACCCAGTTAGAGCCACCCAGCCTCCTGCCAGTACCTGAAGGGGAGCAAGCACCATGTTGCTCAGGGATGCTGAGACTCGAGCTGCTGCGGTCTTAGAGGGGGGCTCTATGAAGCTCTCGGGCGTGGCCAGCTGGCCAGCTGCTGGGGAAAAGCTGGGTGCCACGGCACCTTTCCCAAGTGACTGTGTCTGTATTTGGTCATGCTGTGGGGTCAACCTGAGTTTCTGGAGAAGATCCACGCTTGGGAGGGATGTACCAGCTGTGTTTGTCACGCTCAGGGGGGCCCTGAAGGGGCTCTGGGTGGCAGTCAGATTGGCGTGGCTCAGCTCAGGGACTGGCTGGCTCAGCAGTGGAGACCTCTGTCTCGGCGTGGTCTTCACCGCCTGCATCATGGTGGGGTTTCGGGGTAAGCTGGGGGCAACCTGTGCTGTAGGAGCTTCTGCTGGTAGAGTGGGACTGAGCACAGGGCGCAGTGGGATGGCATAGCCTGGGGCCTGTTTGTCACCGGACTGTGTGATGGAGGCAGGAGTGATCAGCACCGGGGTGGGGGCTTCAGGTGGGACTGAGTGGTGGGCAGCGGGATGGACACCCAGGTTTTCCGACTGAGGGGCTCCTCCTGACTGCTCGAAGGAAAATGGTAGGAATGAGCTGGACTCTTTCTGGGAGGCATCTCCTGGCAGCTTCTCCACTTCTTCTGAATCCAGACCCACAACAGCTGGCTGTTCCTTTGGCAAAGAGGTTCCAAATAATTCTTCCACTGTCAGATGTTTGTGTCCAGATGGAGTAGACTGAAAAAACAGATCAAACCACCCAATGAAAGAAATCTCTTGCAAACCAGAGTAACCAAACTTCTTTCCCATCAACCAAAACAGTTTGCAGAAGCAGGGATGGATGGAGTCTGAAAATAAGGAACCAACAAACTGAAGACGTGCTAGGGACTAGGTAGAAATCTGTATTCGTAATAAAATTCAAGTTTTAGGGAATCCCAGTATAGTGTCAGAATTCACCTTTTTCCTTGGCAAACGGATATAAGGTAAAGGGGCGCGTATCTTATTACAAAGTTAATAGTGCTTAATTGCCCTATGTCAGTAACGCGTATAAGGAAATAATACTCAAGAGGACAGAGGGACCAAATGCTGAGTAAGCAATCCTACCTTCGTTTTCATATTTCATAGTTCTTGATAAAAAGCTAGGCATTGCACCTTAGGGACTAAGTTCCGGAAAACAAAATTAACCATTTTGTAAATTGCAGGCCATTCCTTCCTACTCCCAAATCACAGAATCCTTAAGAAAAAGCAAAGCACTTAAGTCTGAAAATGTTAAAGTCCCATCTACGATAGTGATCTGGCTTACTGCTACCACTGCAATGATCTGAAGGAGAAATACTGATGCTTGTCCCTCCTGAGCTTTCCCGTGTCTGTACTTCAAGCAGCATGGCCACACTCACTCACTCGTTACTTTCTGAGCACCTACGGGGTGCCAGGGCCTGCGCTGACCTGGGCCCAAAAGACACCGCAGGATAACAAAAATAGTCTAACCCCCAAAAGGACTTGTGTTCTAGTGGCACATTAACTTAAGTACTTTGAAAACACAAGCAACCTCAAAATATGGGTTTTGTTTTTGTTTTTGTTTTGCAGTAAGCTCCACGCCCAGTGTGGAGCCCAATGCAGGGCTTGAACTCACAACCCTGAGAGCAAGACCTGCACTGAGATCAAGGGTCAGATGTTTAACCAACTGAGCCACCCAGGTGCCCCTTGATATATGGTTTTATTTCTAAAGTGTGTGGACTGCTTAGTTGCTTGGATATATGTTTATGTGGAAAAAGACAATTCACTGAAACACATGGCTTTCAGTACCTCAGAAGGCCTATAAAGACCTGAAACTACACTGCATCTGAAGCACAAGCACGAGAGCAGTATGGTATGACATTTCTATGGGAAAAGAGCGCAGTTTTCCTCAGGCAAATGTTTGTTTCACTCGTGTGATCAACAATTACAGGTTTCCGGGGAAAGGGGCAGAGGGAGAGGGAAAGAATCTCAAACAGACTCCTCCTCGCTGAGCATGGAGCCTGACATGGCTTGATCCCATGACCCTGAGCTGAAACCAAGAGTTGGACAATCAACTGACTGAGCACCCAGGTGCCCCTCTCTTCGGCTTTTCTGATACTTTAGCACACATCTTGCTAACAGATGCAGAGAATAAACAGAGACAAAGCGCAGGTGCTCACAGACCAAGGGACGCTGACTGCGGTTCCTGGGACAGGGGCTCGGCGGGCCATCCTCTCTGTGCAGGCTGCTGCTGCCACACAAACGACCAAATGCTATTTTTGCTTTTTACCTTCTTTCATAAAAGCAAAAATCCTCTTTGGATTTCTTTCGGTCAGCAAGATAGGTACTGATACAGGTTTTCCCTAAAAGCAAAAGTGGCTTCATGAGAACTTTTGAAAAGGGTGGAGGGGGGTGGGGACACCTGTATGGGGTTTAGCAAGTGCCCCAGGTACTGTGCTGGGATGGGCAGGGTGGAGAAAGAAGGCCAGCACCCAGGACTGAGGATGCAGGGGAGCTTACTTGTGAGGGACGGAAAGGTAAGGGAGTGCCCCTGTGTAGTCTCTCTCGAATCACCTGCTGGGTAGGCGGGGCCAGTGGGGCTGGGGAGAACGTAGGAGGGGCAAAGTTAACAGTGGGGAAGAGGCGGAAGCCTCCTCCAGTTGTAAAAAATTGTAATTTCATACCAAACCATTTCTTCTTAGAAAATATTCAATAAAGAGAATTAATGTAATATATCTTGGCAAGTTAATGTGACAAGAGGCTTTATTTAAGTGAGGGAATTCTCAAATGGCAGATTCAGACCCCCCATTAACAATGCTGTAGTGAGACTAGTAAGACTACCTTGTCACAACACTTCCTAGCACCTGAAGGGATTTTCCGGATTCAGGATCTTGCTTCAAATACAAGGCAGCACTAAACTCTATTATAAACTGTGGCGGTAAAAAAGTGTGAAAGAATGTATATGGTTTAATTTCTTTACGTTTTTACTTCTGAAAAAGTTGTAGAGCTTTGGATCTGAAATCAAAGATACCTAGGTTCAATTCCCAACTGTTAATTGGGGAAATGACAGTCTCTCTATTGAGTGCCCTTATCTGAAAAATGGGGACAATTGTGGCAATTACCTCACAGAGCTGCTGTGAAAATGAAATTCTCAACATGATGTCTGGTGCCCAATAAGCATTAAATAAGTGGAAGTTGGCTGTTATCATCATTACATGAACACCATATAGTCTTAATAGCAATTATGATAAAGCTGTTTGCATATGTTTTAGGAAACATCAAATAATACGTTGGGATATTAAAAATTCATCAAATCCGGGACACCTGGGTGGCTCAGTCGGTTAAGCGGCTGTCTTCGGCTCAGGTCATGATCCCAGGGTCCTGGGATCGAGTCCCACATCAGGCTCCTTGCTCAGCGAGAGCCTGCTTCTCCCTCTCCTTCTGCTTGCCTGCCCCTCCCCCTACTTGTGCTCTCATCTCTATGTCAAATAAATAAAGTCTTTAAAAAAATTTCATCAAATCCTTCCGGAATATCATAGCCCCATAATGTAAAATAATAACACAGTATCACCTGATGGGCTATCAAGGCCATCAGGTATTATAAATCACCCTGTCATTCCCTGATGCAAAGAGTCACTGAAGACACAGTTGTTTAACATTTCAAATCCATTCCGTGTAACTCAAAATAGACAGTGAATTCTTATTTGGGACACACTTCTCTGTCCAGGCCACATAACTAGAGTAATATGCATGGGTTTCATCTCCCCAGCCGAACACTATGTTTTATTCACTTCTGGATCTCTGGCATCATGAAGGTCTACTGATGAGCACAAACATAATTCCTTCCCCCCGCCCCCCGATTTCTAAAAGTTATGATAGGGGTGCCTAGGTGGCTCAGCCAGTTAAGAGTCCAACTCTTGATTTTGGCTTGGGTTAGGATTTCAGGGTCGTGAGACAGAGCTCTCTGTCGAGCTCTGCACTCAGCAGAGAGTCTGCTTAAGATTCTCTCTCTCCCTCTGCCCCTCCCCCCACTCGAGGGTATGTTCTCTCAAATAAATAAATCTTAAAAAAAAAAAGGTTATGGTAAATCATATGTACCAAAATTTAGCACTGTAACCACATGGAAGTGTAGAACTCAGCGGCATTCAGGACACTCACAATGCTGTGTAACCACCATGTTCTTTCCCTTACCCACAACCTTGGTAATCTCCATTCGACTTTCCGTTCCAGTGAATCTGCCTACTCTAGGCACCCCATGCAAGTGCAATCATATCATATCTGTCCTTTTGTGACTGGCTTCCTTCACCCAGCATCATGTCCTTGAGGTTCATCAATGCTACAGCAGGTGTCAGAGTCTCCTTCCTTTTACAAATGCTGACTGGTACTCCATCATGTGCACACCCCACATATTGTTTATCCATTCATCTGAGGATTGATACTTGGGTTGTTCCCACCTTCTGGCTATTGTGAATAATGCTGCTGTGAATATTAGAGTAAAAGTATTTGTCTTCACCTTGTTTTCAATTCTTTTGGGTATATACCCAGGAATGGAACTGCTGGGTCATATGGTAATTCCATGTTTAACTTTTTGAGGAACTGCCAGACTGTTTTCCAAAGCTGCTGCTGCACCACTTTACATTCTCACCAGTGATGCAAGAGGGTTCTGGTTTCTCCACATTCTGCCATTTCTAGATCTTTTTTGAGAAGATGACTATTCAAGTCCTTTGCCCATTTTTGAGTTGGGTTAACTCTTTTATACACATTATGTTTAGAACAAAATGGTCAAGATTGTCTGAAAACTACGCTGTTATTCATTAATACAAATTATGTAGATCTTTACCACCACATTCTATTTCATATAGATGTATATACACACAAAAAACATTTGGATAGACGTACTTTGAAAAATATGGACCATATTGAGGCTATTTTGCAGAAACTTCAGTCTTTCCCAGGTAAGAATACAAATATTTTTATGTTTTAAGAAAAGGATGGGGGCACCTGAGTGGCTCAGTCGGTTAAATGTCCGACTTTTGATTTTGGCTCAGGTTGTGAACTTGAGGTAGTGGGATCCAGAGCCCCAAATTGGGCTCTGTGCTGAGCGTGGAGCCTGCTTGGGATTCTCCCTCGCCCTCTGCCCTTCAATTCCCCCCATTCCCTGCTCAAGCGCACATGCGTGCTCTCCCTCAAAAAAAAAGAAGAGTAAACAACGGGACATGGAGAAAATTCAGTATGAAATATACCTTAGGCTTCAAAAAATGGCAATGATTCAAGTAGCAATTTTTACCTGCCCAGTGGAACATAAATCGACTTTTGAACAATTAAAATTACCTACGTGTACACTTAGAATGTTTTTACACTTAAAAAAAGGTTCTTTTTTTTTTAAAGATTTTATTTATTATTTGACAGAGAGAGACATGGTGAGAGAGGGAACACAAGCAGGGGGAGTAGGAGAGGGAGAAGCAGGCTTCCCTGTGGTGCAGGGAGCCCGATGTGGGGCTCGATCCCAGGACCCTGGGATCACGACCTGAGCCGAAGGCAGACGCTTAACGACTGAGCCACCCAGGCGCCCCTAAAAAAAGGTTATTTCTAATGGTTTAAAATTGACCTCACATTAAAAAATGAATCCATATGGTAGAGCCCTGAACCCTGATTGCAAAAGCAGCAGAAAGTTTCCAGATTTCTCCCATGGGGCCTCCCTACAACTTCTGCCAGGCCAGAAATATTCTCAGACCTTCTCTGGAATAGGATGCGTGGTAAGGCATTAGGATTTCAGGGGAATCTCACATAAGAAGGGATAAATGAAGTTACGATGGCAAGCAGAGTGACCAGAGACAGAACACTCACCATGTGGGAAGCCCTGTGCTAAGCACCTCACACGCATTACTCTATTAATCAGTGAGGGCTGTATTATTATCACTGCCATCTTGTAGGTGACACTCAAGTATAACAGAACCAGACTCAACCTAGTCCTAACGGTCAGTCCACGTTCTTAACCATTACGCCCCTGTACTGACATGTCAAGTAAATATATTCTAGGTTACCTAATGAACTGGATGGTGATAATGGCTTCTGGAAAACAGAGATGTGTACATCTATGGCTTGAATAACCAAGAGGCAGCGATAGGTCAAAATGTACCCACTTTTGGAAATATGTATAACTGGCTGAATCAGTCACTAGACGGAAGTGAACAGAGCATGCTTCTCCACATAAAAGCTTTAGTCTCTGCATTTGAGAGGACCCTCTCTCCCTTCTCTACCCACGACAAAAAAAATGCCACACTGCTCTAGTAGTTGGCCTTATTTATTCATGGATTCATCTTCCCTCATCCATAGAAAAGGTGAATTTTATTCTTCCTTCATGTCTGAATTCTATGTTTTGCAATGCCCCACTTACATCAAGTGTTAGTCTCACCATTCCCCTTGTGGAATGGAATTCGGGGAGCAACAGTTATGTATGGTGCACAACAAAATTCTAATACACTCTATCAGGCTTCACACTGCTCCTTCTTCACCCCACAGCACTTGCCATTTAGGGAATTTCCTATTTCTGTCTGGATCTATGGTGTCCATGTCAGATTTCCTACCTGGTCAGTGTACCAGGCACACCAGGAGCTATGTATTCTTCTTTTCTTTTCTTTTTTTAAGAATTTATTTATTTATTTGAGAGACAGAGAACATGAGCAGGGGAAGGGCAAAGGGAGAGGGAGAAGAAGACTCTCTGCTGAGCAGGGAGCCCAACATGGGGCTCAATTTCAGGACCCCAAGATGATGACCTGAGCCAAAGTCAGACACTTAACCACCTGAGCCACCCAGGCGCCCGTATTATTATTCTTAACCTCAGGAACAAAAACAAAAACAAAAACAAAAACAAACCCCACAACAAACCACATACTAGGGAAATAGTCCCAAGGGAATTTTAGCAAGTGAATTATGACACTGAAATGGGATTTAATACTACGAAGACTTGACAGCATTACTCGCTCCTCAGCACCAGATGGCAGTGTTGCCAAACAAGTGTACTATCTGTGCATGGGGCTGTTACGGATTTCAGCTAATTTTAGTCAATCACAGGACTTCTGACAATATCCAGATCTCAATATTCTACAAAATTCTG
>NC_138369.1:18194057-18217385 GCF_054177405.1 Leptonychotes weddellii
GGAGGAGGGTCAGAGGGAGAAGCAGGCTCCCCGCCGAGCAGGGAGCCCGATGCGGGACTCGATCCCGGGACTCCAGGATCATGACCTGAGCCGAAGGCAGTCGCTTAACCAACTGAGCCACCCAGGCGCCCCCACCCTTCATCTTTCAATGGACACTGTTTTATGGCTCTTAAGGCTTTCTTCTGGGTCCATTTCTCCACCCCCGCCCCCCCCCCCACCATCTGTTATTAACTTGGCTTGAAAGCTTATTACACAAAGTCTTTAATGTATAATACAATGGAATCTGTACATAAAAATAATTGTCTTTAAACTTAATGATTAAGATTTCTTTTCCTTTCTGTTGCAGTTGCCCTATTTGTGACAAATGAACTCAGTTTTAATTGAATTTAAGATGGTGGAAATTTTGTATCTCTTGATCTGGGTGGTAGTTACAACGTTTAAAAGTTACATCTACAGAAAGTTACAGTGTTAATTACACCCCAGTAAGAAAATGCTCCCATCTTAAAGCAGCTAGATTTTTACAAAATTACCCTGGGTCTCCGTTTTCACACACATACAATAAATGATATTGATGCTACCTTCATCTCACGCTTATATAATCTGTGTTATCATGTGAAGAGCTATTTTCTGCACAATAAAAATGATGCTAACACCAGGTGTCACGGAACTTAAGAAACAAAGCGTAAGAGCATTTTGCCTGTTTTCAACTGCCTGGAAATCTGCCCAGTTATCATTTCCTCCCTGCCTTTCTTCCTTTCCCCTGGCCGTGGCAACAGGCATTGCCCAACCTACTCCAGTACCCATTTAGCCAAGCAGCGCACGGCCTGCCACCTGTCATGCTCTCGAAGGTGAGGCTGCTCTGCGGCGGTGCTGAGGGAGGCCAGACTCAGAATACTGGGTACGGTGCTGGGGACTTTCTTATTGGTCTTTTCAGAAAGCAGGCACTGATGCCCTGAGCCTGGTTTTGATTGCAATACGGGTTTGTAACAGGAAACCTCTTCTATCCCAAGGTCTGTGTTCTAAATGGTTCTCTGGGGGCGCCTGGGTGGCTCAGTTGTTCGGCGTCTGCCTTGGGCTCAGGTCGTGGTCCCGGGGTCCTGGGATCGAGCCCTGCATCGGGCTCCCTGCTCGGCGGGAAGCCTGCTTCTCCCTCTCCCACTCCCCCTGCTTGTGTTCCCTCTCTTGCTGTGTCTCTCTCTGTCAAACAAATAAATCTTTGGAAAAAAAAATAAAATAAATGACCTGAGCCAAAGTCAGACACTTAACCACCTGAGCCCAGGTGTCCCACAGGTTCTCTGGGTCTTGGGTCTGTTCCTTCATTTGGTTCTCACAATCGCCCCGGGAGTTAGGCAGTACAAGAATCCTTAACCCCAGGATTCAGAAAGGAAAGGGGAAGTGACTCATGAATCAGAAAGGGGATGTGATTGGCCCACTGAACACTTGGGGCTGATACACCAGACAAGAAGGAACACAGGGATGCTGTTCCTTCTCTCCCTCAACATTTATTTTGTAAAAATTACATTTTACATAGCACCACTCTTAATATATGCTTGACCTTCAGGCCTCTAAATGCAAATACGGTAAAAATGGAGCATGGGAAAGCAGTATACAAAATCTGGCTATCACCTAAATACTTAAAAACATTATGGATACATTGCTGATGGGAATGTTAATGGTATAGCCTCTTTGGAAAACTCTATGGCAGTTTCTTAATAAACTAAAACATGGAATTACCAAGTGACCCAACATTTGCATGACTTAGCATTTATCCCAGAGAAATGGAAATCTGTGTACAAAAACCTATGCACAAATGTTCACAGAAGCTTTACTTGTAATAGCTAAAAACTGAAAACAACCCAGATGTTCTGTCAACAGGCAAATGGTTAGAAATGGTTAAACAAATCTTGGTACTCCTACTTGATTGGGTGGCAGAATAAAAGAGAACAAAGAGAACACACTACTGATAAACCCAATAATTTCAATGACATCTCCAGGAATCATGCTGAGTGAAGAAAGACATTCCCAAAAGGTTATATATTATATAATTCCATTTACGTAACTTTCTTGAAATGACATTATAGAATGGGGGACAGATTAGCGGCTGCCAGGGTTAGGGATGGGAGGAGGAGAAAGACAGGAAGGTGTGATAGGGGAGTCGGTGTGACAATACAAAGGCAACATGAAGAACCCTTGTGTTGATGTGTTTGTTATCTTGACCGTGGGGGTGGATACACAGAGCTATACAGGACATAAAATCGCACAGAAATACATACCTGCACATACACACAGAAATGAATGTGAACACAACTGAGGAAATGTGAACCACATGGGTAGATTTTGTCAATATCCTGGTTGTGATATTGTACTTTATTTTGCAAGTTGTCATCAGTGGGGAAATGGGCAAAGGGTATGTGGGATCTTTCTGTATTATTTTTTTGTAATTGCATGTTTATCTATAATTATTTCAAAGTAAAAAGATTAGTTAAAAAACTATGGGTTTTATACTTGGTATCTGTTCATTTATTAAGCCATCGGCTACAAAGAAATCTAATTCAGTCAACAAATATTTACAGATGCTAGGTGCTGAGAATACGGCAATGAACAAGGCAGATAAAACTGCCTGTCCCTATGGAGCTTACACTTAGGTGGGGAGGAGACACAGTGCGCCTAGTAAAAAAAATCATAAACCATGTTGGCTGGTAAAGCCGTAGTGAGAAAATAAGACAGAGCAGGACAGGGGTAAGGAAGGATTGTTACTTAAAACAGGGTGACCAGACAAGGCCTCACCTGTATGGAGGACGCTCGAGACTTGAAAGAAGTAATAGAGAAAACCCTATCTGGGAGGAAAGTATTCCACACAAAGGGAACAGCAAGTGCAAAGGCCTGTCCCGAGGCAGGAGTGAGTCTGGCACATTTGTGGAAAGGCAGAAGAGCCAACGAGGCTGGGGCCAAGTGAGCAAGGCAGGGAGAGAAAAGATGAGGCAGGGGGCAGGGAGCCAGAGCAGGTCAGGGCTGGTGGACCACTGGCATGGCCTCCTTGGCTTTGATTCGAGTGAGAGGGGGCACCACTGAACATTTTAAGCAGAGGAACGCCATGACCTAACTTATGTTGAATCAGGATTACTCTGGCTGCTGGGTGAAGAAGAGGTAAGGGGGTGGCAAGGGCAAAAGCTCTAAAACCAAAGTGGAGGCTCCTGCAAAATCTAGATGGAAAGACAGGGCAAATGGCAAGAGTGGATGTTAGCATGTTGCTGCCTGTATGCACCTTGACAGATAAATAACAAATCATATTTGTACTGCATTAATATCTTTACAAAATACTACTCTGTGTTTTGTTACCCTGGACAAAGCTAGAGCTTTAGCTGTACAGACCTTATCTTGTGACCCCGATGGCATCTCTTCTAGAGTCTCAGTGCTTCCCAGATTGGAGAGCTGAGTACTTGGCTGTAACCCAGGGCTGGAGATATTGGAGTCGCCCATCTGATTCTGAAATTAAAAGGAAAAGCATATCATGTGAAAAGTTTGCTGACTATTATTTGGTTAGCAAAACATAATATGTACTATGCTATCAAAATTAACACATCCCTGGACTGAAGTTGGGGCTTTTTTTTTTTTTTTTTTTTTTAATCTGGTCTCCTGAGTGTTCTGAACTGTTTGTGGTGTCTGTTTTGACATGGATAATGCTCACTAGATGCTGGATCAGATAGCCCAAATATAACTTTAGATTTCTAAAATTTATAATTCCACGTCCATCTAGTCATCTTTTTTTAGGGTTTTTTTTTTTTTTTAGCACAGTGTTAGGCACTCCAATGTTAAAAGAATGGCAAAGAGGCATTTTTTTCTATTCAAATGACTTAATCCTTATTTCAGAACACCTTTTACTCAGTGTTACCCATTTACATAGAGGTGAAAGAGCCTGGGAAGTCTATGAAATATCTTTTGAAAACATCTGAAAACTACTGAAGCATTAGACAATTCTCCACATCACATGGTGCCTATGAGGGTAAGTGTGGCCAGCAGACATTCACTACAACATTACTGACTATATTCCCTGTGCGGTACTGTTCATCCCTGTGACTCACTCGTTTTCTAACTGGCAGTCAGTACCTCTTAACCCCCTTCAACTATTTTTTTTTTTAAAGATTTTATTTATTTGACAGAGAGAGACACAGCGAGAGAGGGAACACAAGCAGGGGGAGCGCGAGAGGGAGAAGCAGGCTTCCCGCCGAGCAGGGAGCCCGATGCGGGGCTCGATCCCAGGACCCTGGGATCATGACCTGAGCTGAAGGCAGACGCTTAACGACTGAGCCACCCAGGCGCCCCCCCCCCTTCAACTATTTTACCTGCTTATGAAATACTTATTTTCCACCTCTTTATGCAACACCACCATCAATCTATATTAACACATTATGGTTAAACTGTATTAGAGAAAAGCTCAAAACACTGTTCACAAGTTCCTAGAACAGAAGGTATAAAATGTTCAGAAACATTTTAAAAATTGAACATTTGCACATAAAAATCCCAGCTTGTTATTTTCAGAGAGAAGCTGGATACCTTGGCAACAACGGCTGGAGCTGAGCTGCAAGTGACCCTCTGATGCAAGGCCAGGCTCTGTCCGCATCGGGTCCACCCTGACCCACTGCATGCACTCCCGTGGCCCATGTGGTTTTGGGGGTAGTTGAGTCTCCTATACTTAACATGAGCTACAAGATGGGTTATGCTTTAAAAGGTCTCTAGAACTTCAGACATTTTTCTATACATGTGTAGGGCCGTTCTTGGAAGGTTTCCTCTGAGTTGGTTTTTTGGTAACACTCTAGTATTTATTTGTATGGATTGGGGGAAGTGAACAATCACAAACTTCCCAGAGGGTAATTTTACAATATTTGGTAAAAACCTTAAAAATATCAAAATCCTTTGATCTACCAATTCTATTTCAAGTAATTTATCTTAAGAGAAAATACTGAACATGAAACTTAGCTACAGGATATATTTCTGAATTCTTAAGAGAATCAGAAAAAAACAGCGTATTGTTTATGTAAGGCACGGAAGGAAAAATATGCAGCTATTAATATCACTGTTCTCTTTTTCAAAGACTTTTCATTCTACCAAAAGAAATCTCACAGGGACTCCCTATGAGATGAACAGCCACTGTCATAAAGATACTGCTCTTTGGGAAAAAACTGGTTACCAAAGAGTTAATAAAAGCGACTTTTAAGACTAGTTAATAAAACTAATGTAGAGAAATGTACCACACACAGGACATATTTATACATATTTTTGGAAGGATACATAATGAAGTATTAAAGTGATCATTTCTAGGTGGTGGGATTATGTCTTTTTCTTCTACTCTAATCTTTAAATATAAAATACAAATAACCCCTACAAAAATCCAGGATTATATCCTGTGACTAGAAGTAACTCAGCAAGGAGCAACTGTAAAGGACTGTGGGTTTAGCTATGTTTCTTTACATTAAAAAAGGTACGCTGGTTAAAACAAACTATAGGACTCAGGGAGAAAATGTTTATATAGGCAGTTCTTATTTCCAAGTAGTCTCTATTATAAATCCTGCACCCCAAAGTCTGGAATTTCATTCATTATAAGACACACAGTGGACGGGGGAGATTTAGGGTTGGGAGTACATCCCATTGCTGAGGTGTGGTTTGTACCCCTGCCCTTGACTCTGTCAATCTAAGTCTCTACCTAAAGATAAACAAAGGAGCCATCTGGAACCATGCGGCAGCTGAGAGCACCCACGCAAACACTGAGATATGAATTCATGGGTCACTGCTAATACCAACTCCATTTGGTTAGATGACAGGCAAGTGCAGACAAGAAACAAAACTATTCTTTCAGGAAGCTCCGCCTATTTACAGATAGTTTTCAAAAACTTTAGAAAGAACACATTATAAAGTAAGTACCAAAGATTTTATTAAGTTCCCAAATATTTTAGTTCTAGACATCATTTTATTTATTCCACACCATTGGGAACATTTTCTTTACAACAGTTATTTACTGTGCTCTCCATATTCTTACTTTCACAATGCATTAACTAGAAATCAGGTCAGATTTTCACACAGCCTGTTTGACCTAAAGCTCCTTTATAGCTTTGTGTACAAAAACTAAGCTTCAGTTCCTGCTTTCGTTTTGCAGCCACTCGCTACTTAGCCTGAAGAATAAGCGGGCCACCTCCTAGAGCGCCAGCTCTGGTGTACAGCCCCTATACTTTCTGTCCCGTGTGGCACCACCACGATCTAGTCATCACTAGGCATATGTGGCAGAGCCCTGGGTTTATTAGTTACCTGTTATCAGAACACAGAAAGGCCTCTATAAAAACTGAACAAGGCATCTATAGATAATCCAGATCTCATTAAGGATATGAGGGGGTCTGGGGGAATATAAGGTGACCTAAAAGTACAAAAAATGATTCTTAAAGTAAATGATTATTAAAATTTATTCTCATCCAGTTTCCTAAAAATCAATGAATCTACTACAGAGATGACTGCTTCTCCTATATTAATTTTCACAGATCCAGAAATTCCTCCTAATTCTCTATGAGACACTGAGGAATTTGGTATAATTTGAAAATTCTCATGGACTCTAATGTATACTTCTCTACCCTGGGTGGGACTTCCTTTGGTGTCTAAATATGACTTCCTTTGTTAGAGGAAACTACCTTCCAGAGCACTGTTTCCAAAGTTTGTTTCCTAAACTCTAGATTCTTGAGATGCTAAAGGGGAATATGTGAAAAACGGTCCTGTGGTTAAATCAACTTGGGAATTACAGGGCCTCTCAGAGTCTTGAGCATTACAAAGCCCTAAGAGGATAGGGGAGGAGGAGCCATGTAAACAATGTTTCCTTAACTCACTTGACCAACTGGAACTTTTTCTTAAGGATCACTTGCTAACCATGTAGAGGCTAGTGACAGAGCAGAACTGTTTGGGAAACACATCAGGGAGTGCTTTTCATACCTTGTTCCTTAAATTTTTGGTGAGGTGAGCATCACACAGAAAATAAAAGAAAGTACTTAATCAAACATGAGTAAAGAGTAAGGTAACAATTACAATGCCACTAAAACAAGGTGCAGCGGTGGGAACCTTTGGTCTTGCTCCTAGAAGTGTAGGGCTCTGAAGTGCCCATGTCAAGTGAAAAGCCAGGACAGTTTCACAGCCACACGGTTTGACGATCACCGAGGAAATGTCCACTGCTTGACACACAGTGGACAGTTCATAAGTGTGTATTAAATAAATTAACAAATGCCCTACAACTTCCATTTTATTCAACCTTGGGGAGAAAATATTATCATTTAACTTTTAAACTAACACACAAAAGAGAAAAAAAAAAAGAATTCTAGAAAAGCTTCACATGTGGGTAAAATCCAAATTAAAGGCTGTGAACCTACCACCAATTACAGACCATAAATATACCCTTTAGTATTAGCGGGTGCAAATGATCAGACTACATAAATTCCTAAGCCCTAGCAGAGACTGCAGGGGTGAACAACAGGCAAGAAGCTTTTTCGGAACTACCTGCTGCAGGCTAACTTCTGCACCCTGAAACCATTTTCTCCCATAGTAATTTTACAGGAATAGAAAAAGAGCATTCTAAATTTTCATGCCAAGTCAAGGACTCTGAGATAAGCAAATTTCTTTCCCCGTCTTTTAGGCTAAAAACAGTAAGACACACTTTCTTTTTGGACTAATTATCTCTACTGGCCTTGAGGTAACTTCCCCAGCACATGAGTCCCCTGCAGGCCTCCTCCTCCCCTCTTGGTGCTCCCAGTCAGCATCTCACCCTCTCATATTCATCCTTGGCTCTGCTTAGCATCTCCAGGATGTCAATGGGCCTGTGGTCACTGCAGCCGTTGGCCTGGCTAGGACTCTGCTTGTCCCGAGCCGCTTGCTGGGACCGCCGTGTCTCCTCTTCTACAACACTAGTGGAAGAGAACCAGGTTTCAGAAAGACTTCTTTAGACATAACCTGACGTATGAACCCTCCTGGTGCTCGTCTTCTGCGGATACGGGAAGAATGTCATAGGATACACTGGCCTCCCAACATAAACACGGGGCCTCGGTTACCTCATCCCGGGAATACATGACTAACCACTTCACCAGCTCATGCACAGCGATGCCAACTGATGGTGTCTCACTGTTAGGACAGAAGTGCAGAATTCTTTTCTAGAGTTGGTGGGAGCAGATAAATTAAAATGACTAAATTATTTCTTTCTCTTTTTTGAAGTATCTCAGACTCAGTCAAACTACCAGGTAAAGTACATTTTCAAATGGACGTGGCCAGCAAGACAAAGGCAGGCTACACAGCTGAGCAACCCACTGTGCAGTTTGTACCAACACCGGACTAGTGGTGGGTGGGTGGGGGGGTGGAGAGAACCTTCTTGAGAAGAGAGGTCTCAGGGAATCTTCAAAGGTTTCCCTTATTCTCTCCTTAGAAATCACTGAGTGGGTGGCTGAGGTCAGGGTGATTGTGGCAAGGCTCTTTATTCTGGTTGGTGCTTAGGCTAATTCTGCACTTGAAAAGACCTAAAGCAAGAAAAGTTGAGGGTTAAGAATGCCACTGATAGGGTTGAGGTCTTTTTTCTTTTTAAGATTCATATAGGTTTTAATCCCAACTGTAATGAATAGGCTTATCTCCCATAGGTTATTAGGGGCACAGACCCAGCTTGATAATTGTATGAACTAAGAACTTTCTGGACAGTGAAAAGGATAGGCAATAAAATAATTCAGTAGCAAAAGGTTTTTTTTTTTTTTGAATAAAAGGAGTAGGACAAGAATAGGCTGCTCAGTGTCTTGTTCACTGCTTTAAGACAGCCTGCCTAGGAGCTCCCATTAACGTGTGTGGGATGGTTCTTGTATTTGAAAACATTGGGTTAAACAATATTAAACAGACCTTTTTAAAATTTTAAATAGCAGAATCATTCTGAGTTTTTAACATGCTAAAATGTATTTGATTCTCCAAGAAGGGTGGGCTTATAAATTTTCCCAAATTTATTTGACCGTATAGAATCTTCTCCTGAGGCGGGATTTGTTTGGAAAATCCTGCTTTAAGATAATATTGTCATTTCTCTATCTAGATTCTTACAGCTCTGAATAGGATAACTGATTGATGAATTTGTTTTTTTTTTAAGATTTTATTTATTTGACAGAGAGAGAGCAAGAGAGCATAAGCAGGGGGAGCTACAGAAGGAAGGGGAGAAGCAGCCTCCCTGCTGAGCAGGAGCCTGATGCAGGGTTCAATCCTATGACCCTGGGATCATGATGTGAGCTGAAGGCAGATGCTTAACTAGAGAGAAAGTGAGCAGGGGGAGGGGCAGAGGGAGAGAGAGAATCTCAGGCAGACTCCCTGCTGAGCGTGGAGCCCAACACAGGGCTTGATCCCAGGAGCCTGAGGTCATGACCCGAGCTGAAACCAAGAGTCGGACGCTTAACCGACTGAGCCACCCAGGCGCCCCTGGGATGATTATTTCTAAAATGAATGTACAATCATAGACTTTACAGTAGAGTGAAAGAAGACTGATATGTGATATGTGCATGAGACCAATTAGAATCAATATTGTTTCTCTTATATCCATACTGGGAAAGAAAGATTGTACTGTCACAGCTGTGAGGCCTGTTGCAAAGGAAAAAAAGACTGGAGAGACATATTTGCTGGGTCACAAGCAATTTCACTTTTCTTTTTTGTACTTTTCTTCATTTTCCATAATTAACAGGTGCTCCTTTAATAATCAGGAGAAAAAAAGAATGCTATTTCAAGTGACTTGTATTTACACTCAGTTATAGGCTGCACCAGCCTGAATCCACCTTTACTGAGGACTCTGGTCACGCAGCCTATTTCTCCTACCTCCTGCCATGCTGCCTGGCTTGCCCAGGCTGGTATTCCGCTCTCCCCTGACCCACACTGGATCTGAAATTTTGATTTAAAAGAAGAACATTTCTTTTCTTTCTTTCTTTTGTTTGGTTTTCTTTTTTTTTAAAGTAAGCTTTACGCCCGAAAGGGGCCTGAACTCCTGACCCTGAGATCGAGAGCTGCATGCTCTACTGACTGCGCCAGCCAGGCGCCCCCAAAGAGAAGCACATTTCTAGTAGTTACCACTGCTCACCAGTGGAACAGGCCACCTTACAACGCTCACCACTGCTGTAAGTAGAAGCTGTCCAGATGGCATGGAAGGGACAGGAATGACGCTTGGACTCTGTAAGGCCTCTTCCAATCCAAACTCTGTGAGGAACGCCCTTGCCTCTCGCCCTCCTCTCAAATATGCCCCAAGCCTATCTGTAAAATCAGGAATAAAGCTCACTTCCATGAGTTCTCCAAATTTCATAGTCTATATAGGCAACCATTTAAACAAGTGTTTATTGTTAAGAAAAGTTTCTGGCAGAGTGGATTTTCTCTTTAGGAGAGTCAGCATTTCCCAAGTTTAGTGGATTTTCAACTTCGCCACTGACCAAAGAGGATTTCCAAATTCGGATATGTACAGGTCTAGAAATTTGCTTGCTCTCCCACATAGCTTCTCAGTTTTTATAAACATCTTTTGGAATAAATCAATTTCTTTACTTGGAGAATCTTTATTATATTGCAGCTGTTGAAACAGTGATTTAACAGGATGGGCACTGACAGGCACAGTTATTGAGACACACAATATGCCAGAAAGAATTTTACCTGTATTTCTGGTTAGCAGAGATGATATTCTGAAATATGGGGCAAACAGAGGCTGTACACAGGCAAAGTCAGAGCAAGGAAAGATAAAGTAGTCTTTTTTTATCTTTGGTGACCAGAACACCATTTATCACAAAGTTAATGTTAACATATAAGGTATTCTCTTCGGCCATAAATAGTCCAGACACTTAAAACTCATTATCAACAGTTTCATGAGGGCACTCTCTAATCACTTTCAATACCTCCTCTGCTTCTAGTAAAACCAGCTGAAAGTGTAAGCAAATGTGCTTCTTTTGGGCATTTCTCATGAAAGAACCTGAAGGCTCTTCTCTTCCCTTCTGCTTTCTGTTTCTACTTCCTCACCCTATTTTTGGGTTCCATACAATATTTTCAGATAGGCCTTCAGTCTTCTGCCTCATTTACCATCTGAAGTCTTATATGAGGGGTACCGCTGGCCCTGATAGTTTAGAAAAAAGCTCAAAATGGTTTCCTGTAAGTAGCTATTAAAGCTAAGAGAGACAGATTTCTCACTTGGGGCCCAAAAGCTCTCAATCTGCAGGAGAAAGTCTATATATTAATATATTCCAAAGTTTGGATATTTAAGGGAAATATTCTGGATTTCAGGATAACCAAGAATTAGCAAATCTGTGTCTTCTAAGTAATTAGAAGTAAAGTGCCTTTGCTGTAACTTTCAAAACTACAAAAAAGTAGGGGCACCTGGGTGGCTCAGTTGGTTAAGCGACTGCCTTCGGCTCAGGTCATGATCCTGGAGTCCCAGGATCAAGTCTCGCATTGGGCTCCCTGCTCAGCAGGGAGTGTGCTTCTCCCTCTGACTCTCCCCCCTCTCATGCTCTCTCTCAAATAAATAAATAAAATCTTTAAAAAAAAAAAAAACTACAAAAAAGTAGTCATCAAATAAGCAAATGGCTTTGTAAAAAAGCGGTTTTAATTAATTAATTTCCAGAGAAAAGGTGTTGTAAAAAGAAAAGTGTGGTTCTTCAAGCCTGAGTGATCCAAGTTCATTTGGAACACTGTCTGCAGGGGTGTGTGCCCACAGTAATAAACATGGCCTCCCCTGTGAGCTCACAGCCAAAGCAAATAAAGCAGGAGGCTGACGAACATCGCATCAGGACATGTGAGCGGTCCTGGATTAAAACGTCGCCTTAGCCATGTGTGCTTCTTTTAAAATACAAATATACTTGAACTGAGGTTTGGGGGTTAATTATTTACTTACACATTTACAGAAATTAGTGTAAAATTGGCCTGTTTCTTAAAAAATGAAGACTGTTTTCTTCCAAAGATGCAGATAAGAACCTTGCAGGAGAGCAAAGGGAATTTTGATTTGACAGAGGGGGCTCCACATCTCTGAGGAGATTCAGGCAAAAACTGTGCAAGGGAAACACAGGCGAGCCAGAACACACTGCCCGCCGTAACGCTCTGCCCAGAGCTGTGTGGCACCGCAGGCCCCCTCAGCACCACAGTGTCCTGGGCTCCTAGAATCTGGACCAGCAGCACAGGTAAGCCAGGTGGCTCCCGTAGGCTAACCTAAGAAAGCACAGTGAACCCCCCTTCAGAACATTAATTCAATGAAATTACTCTCCCAATTCTAAGATTCTGACATACAAAACATTTACTGGAACACAATCCAGTGAACTGGGGACTACCAAACCTAGAATCGGTATCAAAACGAAGTTCACTTCAGGGAAGCGTGTGCAGGAGTTCTCTATCAGCTGCTGAACGCGGCATCACTCGTCAGAGCAGAAACCTGGAGGGAGCCTGAAGTAAAAGCCCCTTAGTAAAGCCCCTGCAGGTGGTGGGAAGGCTGTGCCCTGGGTGTCGATGGTATCCTCTGGAGTTAGGCAGTTTGACAGCCCTAAGCATATCACCCCAACCTAATGTACAAATAAAAAGACTAGAAGGAAACAGACTAAAACACTAACAATGGGAATAGTAGGATTACAGACGATTCTAGAGTTCTTTAAGCTTTTCTGCCTCTTACAAATTTTTGACAATAAGCAGGAAATCAGGTGAGAAATAAATGAGTTAGTAGACTCAGTAACAAAGAGAAGTAAGGGGGAAAGTCATTTTTTCATCTCTCATATATCACTAATTGAATCTATGTCGTGATATAAATACTTACTCGGCCATGAGTTTGGCTATGCGGTGACAGTCATTCTTGTCGTAAAACCAGATGCTGTATATTGACACTTGAAAAACAAAGAAGAAAAAAGAGGGGAAATGAGGTTTCAATATTTGGGTGTATGTAAGTACTACACTACCATGGAGTATCACAGAATTTACAATGAAACCCTCCAACTGTTAGAGGAGTTCCTCTAAAGAAAAAAAAAGCCTCTCCCCTAAACTGTTTAATAAAATTATTAAAATTAGGATCGGTAAAATATCTAGATGAAAACTGGAAAGTCTGTTTTTAGACAGGATTACTAGATCTCACTGAGCCTAAGGAGCCACTAAGTATAAGCAGCACCATTATTTTATGTATTAGAAAGAAAAAGAACTTTTTCTTAAAAAGAAAAACACTGCCAGTTACACTAAGAATCAACATTGTAAGATGCATTCCAAATGGATAGCAAAATATGAAAAAAAAAGTGTCTCATTGAAAACCAAGTTCACCCATCAGCTAACCAAGCACAGAACCTCTACCAGTCTCTTGAAGCCTGAACGGAATTAGTAGCTCCAGCTCCAGACCCAGTGCATGACCCATACTATGCACACAGGAACCGGAGGTGCTGGGGCTGGGCTCCGTCTGTCACACTTCTTATTTTCCTTTTTCATTCCTAGCATGGATGGTGTGATCAACACTAAGAAAACCCTCACAAGGTATTTGGTAAATAGGTATATGAACCTTATTATTAAGGATAACAATACATAAAAATGACTGTAAATACTTTTTGAATAAGGTGGAGTAGAAATACTGAATACATAAGTCAAAATAAACATAAGGCTAGTTAGGGCTCACTGTTTCCATGTGCACCCACGGCACTCACAGCCTGGCCCAGGTTGTACCTCCCTTCACACTTAACGATGACTGGTACAGGAAGTGCAGGTATCATTAGGCCTTTTTTTAAAATTAAACTTTTTTTTTTTTTTTTTAAACACAGGAAGTAGGATTTATTGGTGGGCATGAATGGGGGGGGGGGCACTGCCGGTTCTCCTGAGTGCAGAGCCTGCCATTTGTCCAAGGGGCCACTATCAGGGATGTATCTGACCCACAGCAGTCTGGGATGAGCTGCTTTTCAGCCATCATGTCTTCAAATTCGTCCGCATTAAACTTTAAGTAAAGCCCTACTTCTTGGAAATGTGGATCTTCTGATGGCCAGGGAACTTGAACTTGGCCCTTTGTGCGGCCTTAATCACATGCTCCTTGCTCTGCAATTTGGTAAGGATGGACATGATGATTTGGCCAATGTGGACCCTGGCCACTGTGCCTTGGGCCTTTCCAAAGGAGCTCTGCCTATCTGCCTGGAGCCCGTCAACCCCAGCACAGGACAGGTGATACAGTTGACAGTCTTACTGATACGTGGAAGGGGTAGAGCCACACCCGGATGTGAAACCATCTTTGCTACAGCTTTTCACCATGTACCTGTTGGCACAAATATGGGTAGCCTCCAGGGCTTCAGAGGAGAGCTGCTCATATTCATCTGATACTATGTAGCCACATAGTAGGTACTCATCCATTTTTGCCTTCTTCTGCCTCCGGTCAAAGATGCAGGGACACCTCTGCAGAAGTGAGACTTTGGATACGGCATGTTCTTACAATACCAGTAACACTGGGTTGCATGGTGGCCCACGGTGACACCAGGATCTTCGGTGGCACCCCAAAGGGAAAGAGCTAAACTTTTAATTTTGAAGTAATTGTAGCTTCACACATAATTGTAAAACATAGAGAATGTGTGCCCTTTAATTTGTTTCTTCCAATGGTAACATTCTGTAAAGTTATAATAGACAGGCTTCTGACATTGATACCGTCCAGATCCCTGGTGCCCTTCTATAGTCACACCCTCCTCCCTTCGTCCCTCTCCCCTGTCTCTGACCCCTAGCAAACACACTAATCTAGTCTCCATTTCTTTAACACTGTATTTCAAGAATGTTATATAATATAAATGGAATTATATAGTATGCAACTTTCTGAGATTGACTTTTCTGACTCAACATAATTCTCTGGATATTGATCCAAGTTGTTGCTCGCATCAATAGTTCATTCCCCCTACTCTCACCTCCCCCCTTTTTTTCTGCTGAGTAGTGTATTTCATGGTATGGATGTACCTGTTCAACCATTTATCCATTTGAGGATATGTGGTGTGTTTCCAGTTTTTTGCTATTATGAATAAAGCAGCTATAAATGTTCATTCCAAGGTTTTTGTGTGAACATAAGTTTTCCTCTCTGGGCTAAATGCCCCGAAGTACAATTACTGCATCATAGTAGTTGCATGTTCAGTTTAATAAGAAAACTCTTAACCTGTTCCCCAGAGTGTTTGTGCTAGTTTATATTCCTACCAGCAATGTATGAGCAATCCAGTTTCTCTGCAACCTTGCCAGCATTTGTTGTTCTATTTTTAACTTCCTCCATTCTGATAGGTGTATAGTGGCATCTCATGGTGGTTTTAGTTTATATCTCCCTAATAGCTAAAAACGCTGAACATCTTTTCATGTGCTTCTCTGTCATCCATATATCCTATTTAGTCAAATGGCTGCTCATGTCTTTTGTCCCTTCTAATTGATTTTTAAAAAAATATTTATTTATTTACTTGAGAGAGGGAGCGAGAGAGCACGAGTAGGAGGGGCAGAAGGAGAGGGAGAGAGAATCTGAAGTAGACCCTGAGCTGAGCGTGGAGCCTGATGTGAGGCTCAATTCCACAACCCTGAGACCACTACTTGAGTCGAAACCAAGAGTCTGATGCCCAACTGACTGTGCCACCCAGGAGCCCCCTAATTGATTTTTTTTACTGTTGAATTTTATGACTTTTTTTTTTTTTAAGATTTTATTTATTTATTTGGGAGAGAGAGAATGAGAGACAGAGAGCATGAGAGGGAGGAGGGTCAGAGGGAGAAGCAGACTCCCTGCCGAGCAGGGAGCCCAATGCGGGACTCGACCCCGGAACTCCAGGATCATGACCTGAGCCGAAGGCAGTCGCTTAACCAACTGAGCCACCAAGGCAGGCGCCTGAATTTTATGACTTCTTTATATATTCAAGATACTAGTCCTTTGTTGGATATGTGGTCTGAAGATATTTTCTCCCTGTCTGTAGCTTGTTTTTCATCCTCTTAATAAGGTCCTTCCAGAGCAAAAGTTTTTAATTTTGACAGGTCCAATTTATCAATTTTTCCTTTTATGGATCATGCTTTTGGTGTCAAGTTGAAGAATTTTTTGCTGATGGACCCCTAGTTCCAAAATTTTCTCCTATGATTTTTCCTAAGGGTTTATAGTTTTACATTTCAGTCAGTGATCCATTTTGAGTTAATTTTTGTATAAAAACGTTTAGGTTAAGGTCTTTTTTTTTGGTCTAATTATTCCAGCATTATTGTTGAAAATGCTCTCTTCTCTCTTTTTTTAAAGATTTATTTATTTTAGAGAGAGAGAAACTTTAGCAGACTCCTTGCTGAGCTTGGAGCCCGACTGGGGGCTCAATCTCACGACTCTGAGATCAGGACCTGAGCTGAAACCAGGAGATGGACACTCAACTGACTGTGCCACCCAGAGGCCCCTGCTCTCATCTTTTGTACCTTTGTCAAATAGCAGTTGGGCATATTTGTGTGGGTCTATTTCCAGATTTATTTTATCCTAATTATTTATGCGTTTATCCTTCCACCAATGCCACACTGTCTTGACTACTGCTGCTATATAATAGGCCTTAATATTGGGTAGAATAATTTCCCCACTTTATGCATCTTTTCCAAATTGTTTTAGCTTCTAGGGCCTATGCCTTTCCATATAAATTTTAGAATAAGTTTGTTTATGCCTACAAAAATCTTTGCTGGTATTTTGATAGAAAGTGCTTTAAGCCTTACAGGCCAATTTGGAAATAGGTGAATTTGTACCATGTGGAGTCCTTCAATACACAAGTACAGTCTAGCTTTCCATTTAGTTTTTTTTTTTTATTATTTCTTTCATTAGTATTTTGTAATTTTCAGCACACAGATCCTTGTACATGTTTTGTTAACTTCATGCCTAGGTACTTAATTTTCTTTGTAAGGATTGTAAGTGGTAGGGTTTTTAAAAAAAAGTTTTTTTTTTTTTTAATTAATCTCTACATGCGATGTGCGGCTCAAACTCACAACTCTGAAATCAAGAGTCACATGCTCTTCTGACCGAGCCAGCTAGGCACCCCTAAATGATAGTTTTTAATTGTGACTGATAATTTTGAGTGTTGATCTTGTATCCTCATACCTTATACTAAACTCATTTTATTAGTTCTAGAAATTTGTACCTAGACAGTCCTCTTATCTGTGAATAACATTTTTATTATTTCTTTCTCTCCCCTTTCTATTCTAGTATGTAAGCCTATTTTTCTTTCTTGCCTTACTGCAGTGGTTAGAACTTTCAGTGCTGTGTCACAGTCAACACTGTGGACATCCTTGCCTTGGTCTCAGACTTAGAAGGAAAACATTCACTCTTTCACTATAAATATAACGTTGGCTGTAAGTTTGTTGTAGATGCTCTTTATTAAGATGACATAGTTCATTTCTATTCCCAACTTGAGAATGGACATATGATTTTTTTTCCTGCATCAAAAAACACAAAATATGATTAGTGATATTTCTATTTCATATTTAGTCTGTTGATATGATGGATTAAACTGACTGATTTTCAATACTGAACCAGCTTTGCAGATCTGGAATAAAGCCCATTTGGGCATCATTTATATTTCTTTTCTCTATATTGTTGGGTTTGCTACTATTTGGTTGAGGACTTTTTTTTACCTAGCTCATGAGAGAGATTGCTTTGTGGTTTTCTTTTTTTTGTACTGTCTTCGTCTTGTTTGGGTATCAGAGTAATACTGGCTCTGTAAAATCAGTTGACAACTGTTCCCTCCTTGTCTGTCTTCTGGAAGAAACTGTAAATTAGTGTCAATTCTTTGAATTTTCCAGTAAAACCATCTGAGCCTGGAGATTTTTCTTTTAAATTATTAATTTAATTTCTTCAAAGGCTAAAGGATTATTCATGTCATCTATTTTATCTTGGTTGAGTTTTGTAGTTTGGGCTTTCAAGGTCCATTTCTTCTAAGTTATCAAGTTTGAGTGTAAAGTTGTTCATAGCATTAGCTTATTACCCTTTTAATGTCTGGAGAATCTACAGTGATATCCACTATTCTATTCCTGATACTGGTACTTTGTGTCTTATTTTTGTTAGTATTGCTAAAGGTTTATCAATTTTATTGACCTTTTTTAAAATTTAAAAAACCTAGCTTTTTGCTTCATTAATTTTTCTGTTTTCATATTTTCAAGATCATTGATTTCTTCTGCTCTCATTTTTATTCTTTCTTCTGTAGGCTTTGAGCTTATTTTGCTCTTCTTTTTAAAATTTCTTGAAGTGAGAATTTAGTAGGCTCTCAGCCAGTGTCACTTGAAAGGATGGGAGGAATTCCCCCTGGCTAGGCCACCCTGGTGTGCCTCTCCTGGAGAAGGGAGCCTCTAACCTTCACAGATGCAAACTGCTTCCCAGGCTACGTTAGTGATATGACCCCTCTTCTACCCCTCCACCTCCCCTTCATGGAAGGGAGGGAAAGCCCTCCCTTGGTGGCCACTTATTGTCAGTAGGGCTTCTAATACTTCCTGTCAGTTTTTCTGGGCTCACCTGATATTGTTGGAAGGACTCCCACTCCATCCAGGAGGGGAATAAGCCTACCTGATCTGCCTTTTGTTGCTAGATTGGAAGTCAACAAATATCAGACCTGGGTCCCCTTCTTCTGTTGGGTGAGAGGGTTTTAAGACCCTCCTGCTGGGTTGTTTTGCCAGTTCTGGGTCTTCTTCTTTCTACCTTTCAGAGTTTGCCTAATTGTCTCTTGCGTTATTTCTGGGTTTTTATAGTTATCTTTAACAAGGAGAGCAAGGAGAGAGAAGTCTGTGCCATCTTGTTTGGATGAGAAGTCTCATTATGCATTTTCATGAAAAGACTAAGTGGCTTATTAAATATCAGAGAAAAAAAGTCTTAGAACTGTAGCTAGAACTCAGGTATTCCCATTCCTAGGCCAGTAGTCTTGACATCACACAGCCACTGCCTCATTACATGAAATAACATAAAATTTTTTATAGAAACAAAAAGTTAATGAGCTTCAATTATGCTTGAAGACTAAAGTAACACATAAGAGTATAAATAATTAAAAATTATACAATAAAAGGATAACAGAATATAGGAAATATAATGCTAGAACAAGAAACTTTAAATAGGAGCATCTGTGTGGCTCAGTTGGTTAAGCAACTGCATTTGACTCGGGTCATGGGATCAAGCCCTGCATCGTGCTCTCTGCTTGGTGGGGAGCCTGCTCGTCCCTCTCCCTATGCCGCTTCCCCCCACTCATGCTCTCTCAAATAAATAAACAAACAAACAAAACAAGAAACCTTAAAGATCCTTTTCATAGCTATTATTTGAACTCTATCAACATACATTAATATGTATTGATATATTAATATACATTAACTGAGAAAGCCAGTTAGCTTTTTTAAAATTGAGGTATAATTGACATAACATTATTAGTTTCAAGTATATGATGTAATGATTTATTATTTGTATATATTGTAAAATGATCACCACAGTAAGTCCAGTTAACACCCATCACCATACACAGTCACAAAATTTTTTTTTCTTGTAATGAGAACTTTCAAGATCCACTCTTAGCTACTTTCAAATATGCAATACAGTATTATTAACTACAGTGACCATGCTGTACATCACACCCCATGACTTACTCATTCTGTAACTGGAAATTTGTACCTTTTGACTCCCCTTCACCCATTTTACCTCCCCTCCCCTGACTCAGGCAACCATAAATCTGTTCTCCATATCCATGAGCTTGTTTTTTTTGTTTGTTTGTTTTTGGGTTTTTTTGCTTAAAGATTCCACATATACTGGGGCACCTGAGTGGCACAGTTGGTTAAGTGTCCAACTCCTGGTTTCGGCTCAGGTTGTCATCTCAGGGTTGTGGGATGGAGGCCCGTGTTGGGCTCTGTGCTCAGTGCCGAGTCTGCTAAGGATTCTCTCCCCCTCTCCCTCACTCTAAAAATAAATAAACAAATAAATCTAAAAAAAAAAGATTCCACATATAAGTAAGATCATAAAGCATTTATCTTTTTCTTTTTAAAGATTTTGTTTATTTATTTGAGAGAGAGAGAAGGGGAGATAGTGAGAGAGTACAAGCAGGTAGGAGAAGGAGAAGCGGGCTCCCTGCAGAGCAAGGAGCCCGATGCGGGGCTCGATCCCAGGACCCTGGGCTCATGACCCGAGCCGAAGGCAGACGCTTAACCGACTGAGCCACCCAAGCACCCCCATTTATTTTTTTCTATTTTATTTAGCATAATGCCTCAAGGTGCATCCATGTTATTGCAAAAGGTTAAGAATTCATTCTTTTTTGTGGCTGCATAATATTCCATTCTGTATATATACATTTTCTTTATCAATTCATCCATTGATGGACTCTTGTGTATACATATTCTGGCTGTTGTAAATAATGCTACAATAAACATGGGGGTGCATATATCTTTTCAAATTAGTGTTTTCATTTTTTTTTCAGATAAATACCCCAAAGTAGAATTGCCAGATCACATGGCGGTTCCATTTTTAATTTTTTGAGGAACCTCCATACTGTTTTCCATAGTTGATGCAACAATTTACAGTCCCAGCAACAGTGCATGAGGGTTTACTTTTCCCCACATTGTCACCAACACTTGCTCTTTCTTGACTTTTTGATAACAGCCATTCTAACATATATGAGGTGATATCTCACTGTGGTTTTAATTTGCATTTCCCTGATATTAGTGATGTTGAGCATCTTTTCATGTACCTGTTGGCCATCTGTATGTCTTCTTTGGAAAAATGTCTATTGAGATCCTCTGCCCACTTTAAATCAGATTATTTGTTCTTTTGTTATTAATTGTAAGAGTTCTTTATATAATTTGGATATTAGCCCCATATTAGATATATGACTTGCAAACATTATCTCCCATTTGGTAGGGCCTTTCCATTTTGTTGATGGCTTCCTCTGCTGTGCAGAAGCTTTTTAGTTTGATATAGTCTCACTTGTTTATTTTTGCTCTCGCTACTTTTGCTTTTGGTGTCAAATCCAAAAAATCACTGCCAAAACCAATGTCCAGGAGCTCACTATCTATGTTTTCTTCTAGGAGTTTCATGGTATCAGGTCTTACATTAAAGTCTTTAATCTATTTTGAATTTATTTTTGTATGATGTAAGATAGTAGCCCATTTTCATTCTTTTGCATGTAGCTGTCCAGTTTCCCCAACATCATTTATTGAAGAGACTGTCTCTTTCCTATGGTATATTCTTGGCTCCCCTGTTGTAAATTAACTTGACCATATACCTGTGAGTTTATTGCTTGGCACTCTATTCTGTTCCATTGATCTATGTGTCTATTTTTGTGCCAGTAACCATACTGTTTTGGCTACTAAAGCTCTGTAGTATATCTTGAAATCTGAGATTGTGATACCTCTAGCTTTTTTTCCTTTCTCCAGTATGCTTTGAGGGGCTCTTTTGTGGTTCCATACAAATTTTAGGACTGTTTGTTCTATTTCTGTGAAAAATGTCATGGCAATTTTGAAACAAACTGTACTCAATTGTAGATTGCTTTAGGTAGTACAACATTTTACCAGTATTAATTCTTCCAATCCAGGAGCATGGAATATTTTTTCATTTATTTGTGTTTTCTTCAGTTTCTTTCATTATGTCTTAAAGTTTTCAGTGTACAATAAAAGCTATTTTAATGGCAAATATTTTGTTTCACTCTGAATTAAGGTCATTTTATTCTACAAAAAACTTCAGGGCCAATCACAACTTTAAAGTTCCCTTTTTGATGGAAATAAAAGTTTAACTGGATTTTTTCAATTGTCATTGTAGAGGGAGTGAAAGCATCGATATACAGAGTGAGTGAATAGCTTCATTTTATGAACGAAGATGATGAACGTGAATTTTTTTTCCTACCCTATTCATAAGGGGACTTGCCTAGTGGAGAAACCCTCCGGTTTCACTAAAACTGTCCTTGACTGTTGGGTTCCACGTCTGGTTATGTGTCCTGCAGGTGACTGTGCATACTACCACCAGGCACCCAGGCTGGCTTCTGCTTTCTGAGTGGTCATTCAGCCTGCTGTGAAGAGTTTTCCATGTTTGGACCCAGGTTCACAGCCCCTCTTCCATTCACAGAACTTCAAAACACCACCAACGTTTCAAACAGAATCAATGTCTAATGAGAAACAAGTAATTTTGGAATATCTTACATGGTATAAGTAAATAGACTGAATTTAGCTTTGACAGCCCTTTGACAAGGAACACAGAGGAGGCTTTGTTACGGAGGAGTTATTTATTAAACATTATCTTCTGCAGGGTCTTAGTTATGTTCCTATTCCTTTCAGCTAAGGATTGCTCCTACATAGAGTAAATCAGATTGGGCTCTGAAAAGACTCCATATATGGCAATTAAACACAACCATCTTTCTTTAAATATGCCTCTTTCAACTCTGGCTAAAGAACATACAAAACACAAGAGTCTGAATACAAGATTCCAGTTTTCCTCTAATGGACACACCTCTACAACTTACAGTGATGAGAAAGTTTATGATATGCACTAAGTACATCAGGCTCAGAGAAGAACACACAATATTTTCTGGGCTAAACAGGGGCATTTAGTAATGTTTTCATAGGGGGTTGCAAACCCAGCTCTTAAGAAAGAATTTCATACTGATAATCAAACTAAGCCCAACAGAGCTGTCAACTTATGTTGACAATACTTCACTTACATCCTCCCCTTTTCCTTTGAAGAAATACACTATAATTTAGAAATAAGACACATGCCTTCCACTCTTGTACATTATCAAATAAACTGCCAAAAAAGAGCCAAACACTTACAAAGGCATGTTTGCAGAAGAAATAAAGATAAGGAAGCCATAACGATAGCTTAATGGGTAAAGGATAAGAGTCACACTCGATTCTGCCAAAAGCAGACCTGTAGAGGTTCAGACACGCATCCAAGAATCAGCTCTGTCTGCCAACATATCAAATGCTCAGTGCATGCAACTGGCAAGGAGGCCCTGGGAGCTGCCCCTAAGCCTGTCACTGTCACCAGTGAGGAAAGACAGACAAGTTCCCAGATGGCTAAGATCACGGAGGACCTGTCTTCAAGCCAAAGCCAAGTATTCTTCCCTCAAGAGAACTTCCACTCTATGGCCCAACACATTCATTTGCTGAAACATCCTGAAATAATTTTCCTTTATTAACTATAGCATAGAGGATTTAAGGATTTGACAATACAGTATTATTGTGCACATAATGATGGCATCCTGATTTGTAAATGACTTCTCTTAAGATGAAAGCAAACTGTTTAGTTATTGGACCCCCACCACATAGTGTGGCTGTTAACAGCTGTCCCAAGTAAGTCGTGCTGTACAGGCAAGTCACTGAAGAGTTAGGTGGTGTGGTAGGGCA
>NC_138369.1:18217485-18256866 GCF_054177405.1 Leptonychotes weddellii
CGAAGGCAGACGCTTAATGACTGAGCCACCCAGGCGCCCCTCAAGTCAGTGTTTTACTTGGTAAACATGTCTGAGACCATGCATCCCTGGCTGCTAAGCACCATGGCGGACAGGGCTAGAAAGGTAACAGCTTTATTTTGAGCAGGGGGCAAAGACAAGGCAGCACTTTACAGCTACATTGTAACTAGATCCTGCATTCCTTTGCTTTTTAAATGATGGCATCTTTTGAAAGTGTGAAAAACGAGACTGACAAAGATTAAAGGTATTAGGTCATTTAATATTGAGAATTTTTAAAAAGCTGAGGGGCAAGAGGTTTCCATTTCCCCAGAGCCCTGTTTGAAGATCTAGCAGCCTAATATGATTTGATGTTACACCTCACACTGCTTCTCATCTGGAATGGTGTATGGCACACAGAAGATCAAGAAAACCCAAATTAATTTGGAGCCTTTGTAAAATCCCTTGAGACTTTTTGAGATGCTGTGAAATGTCACAAAAACAGAGCTGGGAATCACTCTCATGCACATGTTGTCTTTTTGATTCATTTATTATTTAGATCTGACCTACTTTCTAAAAGGATTTGAGGAGGTTGGAGATTTTCTCAGTATGGTGCCAAGCAGAAAAGGGGCTTTGATATAAGCTTTTTGGCAATGATGTTAAGAGTTATAAAATTTCTAAAGAGGAGACTGACAAAAATGCCCTACACCGGGAAAGAAAAACTAGAAAATGTGCTTTGAATACAGCCAAAAACATTTATTCTAGACATAGGGAAAATCCTTCTGATTACAAAAGTAATGTAAAAATGGAATAGATTATATAAACACCTGCCCTGGCTAGTGAAAAAGCAAATGCCCCTGCCTGGACAGATCATTTCCTTTAAGACAAGAATAAGCCTGATGGCCCCACGTCAACATTGAAAGGTTTGGAAAGAGAAAGAAGAAAAAGGCTCTGGAGTGGAAAGTAGAACACACACATACAGGAAAAAGGGTATGGAGCCAAAGCCTGCCCGACCTAGGATTCTGATAGGAGATTATGGTAGATGGCAAACAGGCAGGCAAGGAAACTCCACGAATCTGTACAAATGGCTGGTAAATGTGATTCAGTCACCTCAGCAGCACACCTATTCTGGCCAAAACACAGCTTAAAACACCAATGAACACTAACATGGTAGAGAAAGAGTACACTTTCTAAAATTTAAATTGCAATGTCTATTTATTGAACACTGATTAAAAGACATAGGCCAGGACATTTTAAACTGCTATTCTGCAAGCTCGCTTGTTTATTATTTTAAAATTTGGTACCCTTCTCTAAATTAAATCAAGTCTGAAACTATTTACCGGCAATACCGCTTCCACAGTCCCTTTTAACACTGTAGTTTTAGTATAGGATTCAGACACATGAAATGATCATTGAATTTTTGGAGGGAAATTACGAAAATAAACCCAAGAATATCACAACTGTTCATTCCTAATTACAAACTTTCTATTCCTAAATAATGGGCACCCCAAATAAAACAGAGAGTCACACTAGGGTTTTACGTGTGCTGCTAGGGCTGGTTGCCATGACTGCCACACAGTACTCACCACTCCTTATGGCAGAGCCTCTCCTAGGTGTGTACTGCAAGTGATTATGGGTATGCCAAATGCTGGACCTGTCCATCCCCAGTGGTCTATCCATCCCAGCGTCCCACACAGAAATGATCATTTTTATGTATCATAAGGGACAATAAAGGGTGGGAAGCATGGTCCCTGGCCTCCACGGAATCTTGTGGGCTCCCCAAAAATCTACACGTAGCGCTTTGGGAAATAGTTCAGATAGTGGTGTAGGAAAAGGGGGACCTTCTTTTCTCTCCTTTCCCTAATTAACTTCTCTGCTACATATTTTTCTACCATTTTACTAAGCGATCATCCAAACCAGGGCTATAAGGCAAATGTCCACGAGCATCACCCAAACCAGGGTGTAGTGGGATCTGAGAGGTTGTGGTGCACATGCCCCACCCAGAGCTCCTGCTGACTCCCAGTGCTTGCAGGGATGCAGGTGCTGTGTGGCCTTCACAAGAAGGAAAGCTAGAAATCCGTGTGTGTGTGTGGGTGTGTAAAATATCCTTATTTTTAAATGTTGGTAGCAAATGCTTATCTCATGCCTTTCTTTTAATTAAAAAAAAAAAAAAAATGCTGTGCATGCCTGAAGTAGTGACTCTGTAAGTAGCTCAGAGCTGCCTGGATCCTCCAGGGGATTGAACCCCAAGGGCTCAGTCTTAAGGTTTCTTCCGCCCACTCCAGAGTGGCTTCAAATCTTCTTGGACTAGTGGCTACTCTGTTTTAATTTTTACCTCCACAGTGAACTTCACTTTGTAAACACAAGATGAAAATCTATATACATACATACTAAGAACACATTTCTGCCATTTAGCTATAAAGTAATGGTTGCTTTCCTTTGTGAGTTCTCAAAAGAGAAAACATTAATTATTTAAAAGAGATAAATGGTGCATACACTGTTAACTTTTAAAACATTTATAATTAGGATAACACCACATACACACAAAATAGTTAAAACTGCTTTTTACCTGACAACACTATTTTAGGGGGGAAAAAAGCCAGTACTTAGGGAGACACACTGGAAAGAATCTCCTTTGGAAATCTGGAAATGTTCATGGACTTAGGAACAAAGTTAACCAGAAGGTACCTGGGTAGAGGCTCCCCTAGAGGCTCTCCTAGAAGACTCAACAGTGGCCTACGATAGATAAAAAGCCATACAGACATTTGAAACTTGTGACCTGACAGCACCACCAGGTCAGTCCGGGAGTCTAAGTCACTCTTTGTTTTCATGGTGTTTTTACCTCTTCAGTCTACTAACGTGGCAACAGCAAGGCTCTTTCCTTATCTTTGTCCAGAAGGCCAGATTAATGCAGTTGCCACAGATCCTTTCTCCTTCCCTGATAACAGAGTCACACCAACCATAGTGGTGCTGCTGCTGATGGTGGAAGACTGTCTTTCTCCAGGCTGGTCAAGAAGCACCGTGCTGAATTCAAAGATCACAGAGAATGGACTGTGGAGCTTTTAAAATTGTTTATAAATTCCTCTTTTAGTTTGGAGGTAGAAGTCACATTTTTTGACTTGACAAATTGTAAACTTCTCTTGCAAGGACATTTCCTGTACTGTGCTTTAAGTCTTAAGATTTGTGCAAATGCCAATAGCCACCTACCATCTCTACTGTTCTGAGTCTTGCCCTTGAACTGAGAAAGGGCAAGCAGAGACAAAAAAAACTACAGTATTTCTTCTACTAAAACTTTCCATTTGGCAGCTGCATTTTCAACACTATGGAAATGAATCACCCTGCCTTTTCTAGTGATCTAATTTTAATTAAAAATGTTCTCTATCAAGAGACTGATGCCCGATATAAAGGAAAAGTTGTAAGTGAAGTGGAAACAAAGGGGTACTTCTCACAGGCTTTTGGAGGTAAGTTCTTAAAAATATTAAATAGTAATTATATTTTTATTTTCAATTGCTTGTTACAGTGATTTGTTGTTGTTAAGCAGGTTATAGGGCAACATACTTTGTTCATTTTGTCAAAAGTACTTTGGGATTATAGAAAACATTTGAAAATATGAAAAGTGGTATTCATTGGGAGATCTATGCCTTAAGGTGCTGGATGGAGGAAACATAACAATTGTCCTTGTTTCTTTCAGTAAAAAAAAAAAAAGAAAAAAAAAAAGAGCCAAGTCTAACATGCACATAAAGTAAAATAATGTTATTTTTTTGGCTAAAACCACAATCACACATTGGTATAAGGAGGGAATAAAGTTAGGTCTGAGAAAAGAAAATCTAGACTGTATACTCCTTCTAATTAATGGATCAGTGTTGCTGCTAAAAATGATCAGGAGAAGAAAAAAAACCAACAATGTAAATACCACCCAGTCTCTCTGGTGGATCAGATTTTCACTAGTACTGGCCTAATCATTCATTCAAATTTACAGCTGATAATTTTCTAATCATAAATCTTAAATAATTTTTATCATTAATTAACAGAGCTGTTTTAGGAATAAATATTCATAGCACTGGGATTAATATAGTAACATATTTCATTAAGAATCTTCACCCTTACCAGAAAGGTAGAGTTCTGACACTAAAAGTTCTAACATAATTTAATGACTTCTGCTTATAATTCTCTAAGAAAATACAACAGAACCTCAGGACTAAAGAGATAACTAAAATTCTTTAGAAGTACACAACAGTTTTATCAAAATGGTACAGTGCTTGGTAGAGTACTTGGTAAATGACAGATGTTCAATAAATATCACTGAATAAGATGTATGTCTGAGTTAATCAGACTGTTTGTTTAAAAACAATGTAAAAGACAATACTGAAATAGTTTTTGCAAAAGGAAATCATTAAATGCCAGAATTTACTTTAGAGAGCTTAATGGGACCACAAACCTTTACTTTAATATTTTCAATTAACCAAGTTACAATGTAGACTGCCTAGCTGTAACAAAGAGAAAAACCAGTTTTGCTTGCTTTTACTTTTTTGATTCATGTACCAAATTTTGGATTAAAAAAACCTGCTCAGAACCCTTTACAGAGGGGTGCCTGGGTAGCTCAGTCATTAAGCGTCTGCCTTCGGCTCAGGTCATGATCCCAGGGTCCTGGGATTGAGCCCCGCATCGGGCTCCCTGCTCGGCAGGAAGCCTGCTTCTCCCTCTCCCATTCCCCCTGCTTGTGTTCCCTCTCTCTCACTGTGTCTCTCTCTGTCAAATAAATAAATAAAATCTTTTTTTTTTTAAAAAAAGAACCCTTTACAGAAGCAACCCTCTCAGGTCCCCACCCTCTTCAGGAGCTTTGTACTAACACTTTACACGGTGCTCAATCAACTTTGCTTTGCTGCCCACCCCAAAAAAAACAAAAAAAAAACCCTTTACAGAATATTCTTGGGGCATTTTAGAATTAAGTCATAACGAGGTGCCCACAGAAGTAGAAATCAAAGGGAAAGCACCTTCTAGGACAAACATACTTAGTAAGGTACGTTGCTTGTAGCAGGTGCTTGTCAAATGCTTGCTCAAAGAATGAATAGTGGATAACAGAAGCATGATCTCCTCACTGCACAAATCCCTGTGGAGATAAGTGTCCTGTGATAAAGTCAGAAATGTAGAGATCCTACATCTGCTTTTTCAGAGGCCAGTCTCTATATGGAGAATAACTGTCCTGATACCATTTTCTGAATAGGACATTCCTCTTAGCATTTTCTTTAGATGTGATGGGAAAGATTTTAAACTACTGACCCAACATTTTATTGTTTGTGAGTGTATTCAGATATATTTATTCCTGGAGAAGTTTTGTTATACTATGTTTTTTTCCTCGGAAACTGTATATATAATCTAAGTTTTAAATGTATAGGCAAAAAGTTCTTCATAGTGATTTGTTTTTAAAAAATGTGTATTCCCTATATTTAGTTGCAATACATAAAAAATATATACATTATTCCTAATATTGCCCATTATGCTCCTCCCCTTTTGTTGTTGTTGGATCAATCAGGCCATATGGGAGTTTTTGTCGTTGATTGTGTTCTGTTGTTCTACTGCAATTTCTATGTTCTGCAGTTAATTGCTACTCATCTGTATTTTCCTTCAACTTAACCCAGATTTCTCTTTTTTCTTAACTTCTTGGGCTCGGAGGCCTACATATGGTAATTTTTATAAAATTCTAGTATGTATTTGAAAAAAAATGCAAATTCTCAAACTGCTGGAAGCAGGGCTCTTTATATGCTCATTAGACCAAATTTAACTATACTGTTTAAATATCTCATAATCATCTGCTTTATCTGTCACTTACTGAGGTGGCCTGTTAAAATCTCCCATGATGATTGGAATTTTTAACTTCTGATATGTATTTCTGACATATACTAGGTATGTACTAGTTTGGAATAATTTTATCTTCTAGGTAATTCATTCCTCTTATCATTATGCGGCAACTTTCACCCCGATGTCTTTCACCTGAAATCTATCACGTGTGACTAACAGCTATGGCAGCCTTGTTTGGTTAACAGTTGCCTGACACGCTGCATTCTATCTCTTTACTTTCAATCTTTCCAGGTTTTTGAGTTTTAAGTTTTTTGAAAACATTATTCACAAATTCTGTATCTTCATCCAGTCCCAGAATCTCTTTTAACTGGCAATTTTAGTACACTTAACATTTTGTTCTAGTTATTGACTTCTTTATTCCTGCCATTTTACGTTGGGCTTTCTATTTCCCGTGGTGTTCATTCACTTTTTTCCCCACCCTGGTTTGTACTGGTTTAAAAGACCCCTATGTTTGTTTTGCAGTGGTTATCCTGAATCATTTGAACACACACAGATTGATTTAAATCTATGGTTAATCAATTTATCTCTTCTCACCCCAGTTGTGGGATGCTTTAGGTCTGAAGAGCTTTTACCTGATGCTGTTGGTGTCTAGTATTTTTGCTTCACCTTTTTAACTAGTCATTTCACTGTCTTATATAGTCCATGCTTATTTTGATTTATTTCCTTTACCTTGTTCATTAGTTTGTAAAGTTCATTTCTTTCTTTTGTGCTCAATTTTCTTCTTTTTTTCCTTTAAGGAGCCTCCATGCCCAGTGTGGAGTCCAATGCGGAGCTTGAACTCAGAACCCTGAGATCAAGACCCGAGCTGAGATCAAGTCGGCTGCTTAACCGACTGAGCCACCCAGGCACCCCACAATTTTTTTTTTTTTTTAAAGATTTTATTTATTCATTTGAGACACAGAGATAGAGAGTATGAGCAGGGGGAGAGGCAGAGGGAGAGGGAGAAGCAGGCTCCCCACAGAGCCAGGAACCCGATGTGGGGTTCGATCCCAGGACCCTGGCATCATGACCTGAGCTGAAGGCAGACGCTTAACCATCTGAGCCCCCCAGGCGCCCCCCCCCCCAATTTTCTTATTTCTGAGCCAAATTAAATACAATTAAGAATTCAGTTGCTTTAGGAGCATTTCAAGAGCTCAACAGCCTCATGTGCCTAGTGGCTACTGTACTAGACAGTGCTGCTTTAGAAGCACCTACAGCAAGGGGCTGCTAAAGGCAAAAGCTCTGTTTTTGTTGAAAAATGTCTTTATTTTGTTCTCCTGAATTACTGAAGTATGGGTTGTTTTTTCCTCAGTACTCTTATTCCTTTGTCTTCCAAACTCAGTAGCTGCAACTAAATATGCTGGCAGTCTAACTGGTGCTCTTTGTAACTAATCAATCTCAAGTAGCCTTTGGTTGCTTGTCTCTTTGTGTTATTTCTTTCTACTTATTATGCCTGGTGTCTTCTTCTACTGCCTATATCTGAGATTTATGACTTTTGAATATTCTAGAAAATTCTTAGTTATAATCTCTTTAAATAGTCTCTCTCAAATCTATTTTATCTTTCTGAAATTCTTCTCTGTTATGTGTTAGACTTTCCAATTCTATCCTTCTGGCCATATTTTCCATTTCCTTTCCTTTCTTGGATGAATTCTGGGTAATTCCCTCAGACGTCTCTTCCAGTTCCCCAATCCTTTCTGTTGTTACAAATTAACTGCTGAGTCCAGTAGAGAGTTTATTTCAATAATAATTAAAATTTTAATTTCTAGAAATTCAACTTTGTTATTTTTCAAATCTGTCACTTTTTAAATAATCTACACCTGACATTTACATCCATTAAAGTCTCTATCTGATCATTTCATTAACTAAAATTTTGGGGAAGGGCTGGCTAATCCTGCTGTTTGTTGTATTCTACCTTTCACTGAGTGTGAATTATTTCCTTGTATATTTAGTAATTTTGGACCATGAGGCTTGTCGATGAGATCCCTGGGCAATCTGGGTGTCTCTCCAGAAGGATTTTGCATTTGCTTTTGCCAGGTGTCCTAGAGTACTCACCGGCTGAGAAGCAATCTTTATGTTAATATTTTGGCCTGGGTAAGAAATTTTACCCAGTGAATGGTACAACCTGAACTCCAAATCCGTATGAGAAAGCTCATGGTTACAATTATTCAGGGGAAACACTTTCCCTGTTACCCAGAGCCCACACTGAGATAGATAAGCTTGCCTTGTCCTTCTCCTCGGTTGGTGGGCTAATATTTTTCTAATTAATTCATATGGTGCTCATTAGGGGACCTGGCTGTATGTATGTATGGGTGTCTCAGCTCAACCTCTCCAGCCGTGAGAGCTCAAGGCCCTGTCTCCTGACTCCATGTAATTGTCATGGGACCCTTATATGAAGGAGAGCTCCATACCTAAGAACCCCTGACAGCTGGCAGCCAGCGCTGGTTTATAAGCTTCTCACTTCCACTTCCAGCCTTCACTCTGATGTTGGCCCACTGAAATGTCCCCTGTTCTCTTTTTAGCTAAGCTATGCATTTAGTATTTTATACAGCATTTCTAAATGTTCGCAGGAGAAAGATTTCCTGCCATGACATTGCTGGACAGGAGTTGAAGGATTATTTTCTTTGATGTGCCTATGCCATAGAAGTCCTAGAAGTTCACAGTCTCCCAAGAATGATTTTATAAGGCAGTGAGTAGAATGGATTTTCTTTACAAATGGAAACAGAAGATCAGCAGATTGATAGTAATGCCTATATGTTTAAACAGCAAAAAAACTGCTTCTTCAACAAATCAAAGATAAAATTAAAACTATCATCAATGTTTTTTAGGGAGAGGTGTCCACAAATTAAACATCATTACATTAATACAAAGTTTTAGCTGGGAGGGTGCTATGTATTCCGGTATATGCTCAAAATAAACACCATGACCCACTCACTGATCAGAACTGCTGCTGTTAAGAGTTTAAAAAAAATCTGTACACTGTAAGATTTCTCATTTTTAACATGTATATATTTTCAACTTATCATACCTCAGGCTGCCCAGTAATGGCCCCTATAACATCTGAAAATAGTATCTATAAAGATAAACAGAGTCTTCAGCTTGTCATGGTGCTAGTCAGAAGGGACAGGAAGAAGGACACTATGAGCCTGTGTTATAAGAGAACCTGGATAATATTAAAATCCTCATGACTCTCTCACTACAAAGATAATTTGGCTTGGGTCCACGATGGAGACACAGTCTGTAATATTTTATATTTGTAAGTGCCTGACAAAATACCTTCATGTATATGATGCCCTTTTAAGATAAGTAGGTCAGATCAGTGGTTTACGTGATTTATCCAAGGTTACAGCCCGAAAATGGCAAAGCCTAGAATAGAATTCTTTTCTGAAAATTAAATTGCATGCCAAAAGAGTGTTACCATGGCAAAGCCCCCCTCAGGGATATCTTCTGCAGCTTTCGTATCTAGAAATCATTTATAAATTTTAAAAAAGAATGACTAAATGAGAGGCCTAAAAATCGAATCCAAAGCTCCCCTACCCTAGTGCTTGTTCAATTCAGGTATGGCACAACAAAAGGGAGTGTGTGAGCAGGGGTTCATGCTTTATAGACTTCTGCTGTCCAATATGGTAGCCACTAGCCACATATGGCTACTTAAAATGCAAACTAATTAAATTAAATAAACTAAAAAAGAAAAGAAAATTTCTTGGTTGCACTAGCCACACTTTGAGTGCTCAACAGTCACATGTAGCTGCTCTTTGGGATGGGACTGATACAGAGCGTTTCCATTATCGCAGAGTAGTACGGGTCAGCCTCACGCTAGAATGTGGATTGATGAAGTAAGTAATTTTATTGTGGCAGCCTAGTAGAAAGAACACGGGCTTCGAAGATTTGAATTCTGCCTATGTCACTTACAACCTTTGTGATTCCTGAGCAAGTTTCTTAACTTCTCTGGGACTCCTGTTTCCTCAATATAAGTCAGAAATAAGGTGTTAGGAACTACACTTTTGCTTAATTAACTACAGAATCTGCAGTCTTCCCAACCCTCACTGCAGCCCTATAAGGGTCTCCTGGCTGCCCAAAGGCCCTTGATCAGTATAGAAATATACTGCTTCCAAAAAACAGAATCACCAAACCTAAGCCCTTGGCTAGTGTAAGCATTTTCTCTGTAAGATTTTACCTTTCCCTTCGGGGGGAAAGGTGTATAAATAAATAATATACTTATAGTGTATAAAATAAACTAAAAAATGAGATCAAATGAAACAATTAGAACTAGAAAAAATTATAGTTCAATTTTCCATTAACTCTAAAAAGTGATTTGAGTGAAAGAAGCTGGATCTGAAGGTGCAGTGAGCAAAATGGGTCAGGTGTCTTAGTGGTATTTCCCACAAGAAAACAACAGAAGGGCAGCTACAGAATCAGGTATAATTACCTGTATACACACTCAGACACTAATTAACTTTTTGTTTAAAGAACAAATCCCTTAACAACTCATTAGCTTGCAGACCTGACAAGACTATTTTCCACATTTAAGACTAGGTAGACAAAACACATACTCAAGAGAGGCCTTCACACTCCCGGAATCACTTTATGCTGCCTTGTCACTTCTCCCCGATACAGCTGTTCCTTTAAATACCTTCCCCAAGCTTCTCTTGTAGACTGTTTCTAATACACCCACAGTAAAAGCAAACTGATGTGCTCTTGAATTTCAAATTAGCAATACCAGAAACTGTCTGGCCTCTTAGAAGATGATTCAGTGTCTCAATTAACCAGGAAACTGGACAACCCTGGTTCTAAGGAAACCTTTGTTTTAACTTCTTGTTGAAAATCTTCCTAAAATAAAATGTATTAGTGTGCTGTTCTGCTCAAGAATATTCCAATTAACATAATAAACACTCCTGATGATTTCAGGTCTTATCATGACAACAAATTAATCTATGACACTATAGTGGGGTTAAAGTTACAGAAAATCGACACTTTTATGCTGACCTCAGGTTACACTCGAGATATTTGCTAGAGTCTCACAAAATGAAAGCTAATATTAGCTTGTTTTCTTATAATTTGCTTTCACTTCTTCCACACATGGGACTATAGAAATGTTTCCAGATAACTGAGGCTCTGATTAGTTAAATTTTGGTTAGTCGTGATTTAATTATATTTGTGTTATGTTGCACTTTCAACTCCACAGGAACCTTTGCTTGTGAAAGAAATACTATGATTCACATCAGGTTTATGCTAAATAGTAATTGAATCCATGGGCCTCTGATAATTTTCCTGACTACTTTAATAATCAAACTTGTCTTAGAAGCAATAGCTAGATTAAGTTTCAAGGTAGTAAAGAGCAGAATTAAATCAATTTCCCTTAAAAAAAACCTGGAACTGTGTTCCTCTGCAGAATTTCCCCTTCAACAGAATTTCAGCACAAAGAAAACTGCCATCTGAAGTAATTCTACTGTGAACATTAGTTTAAATAAATCCATCTGAACTTACAGGTATTAAAAAGCATTTCCAATATGCCCCCAGAAATTAAATCTCAGAAAGGAATTATCTGGACAAACAGTTCACTAAAAAAAAAAAAATCAAGAGACTATTTCACTTAGATACTTAAAAGTGAGCTGTGGAGAAGAATTCGGGGCTTCTGGCTCTGAAACAGACCTTGCCATTCCTCATTCAGGGAATTAAAAGAGGCATAATTTCCAAAGCTTTTTATATTTACACCAAAGACATTCCTCTGGTACCAGTTACCTTCTAGTCAAGTGAAATCCAAACAGTAACTTTTCCTTTTTTTATTTTTATTTTTTGTAGTAACTTCCTTTTTAAGTGAAAAGTAACATTTCTCCAGCAATCTCCTTGGATGATAGTTACAATCACTCTACGACTATAACTAGTTCTGATCTACCCACAGTCAGTGCCAAACAAACAGTCTCTCTTCTGTCCTCAAACACTCATACCTTCAACACCCTACTGAAACACAGGATTGAGGATACTTTTTAGTATCTTAACTACTTTTTCTTCTTTTTTTTTTTTTCATTAATATCTTAACTTTTTCAAAGGGCCACTCTAGTTTTGTGGACTGCATGCAACCATTCTCAAGAGCTGTACATGCCTGAAAGGACCCTGGAACTAGGGAGCAGAGAAAAGGGTTATGATTCTTGCTCTCCAACTGGGGAGCTGCCACTCACCTGAGTCTCAGCTCCCTTAACTGCTTGCCTGCCCCATATAGGTTACTGTATCATTAACATTAAGGTAAAGTAGCTCTTAGAACTTGTACCCAGAAGACACTCAATAAACAGACTGAAAAATACCACTACCAGGGCAAAGATAGTACTTCTTTGTGGACAGAAATATCGGTCCCCATCCTGTACCTCTCAAACTAAGTTCTGTTGCTCAGGGGCATGGGCAGCCAATAATTCAGTGTCCAACCAAAACAAAGGGTGAAGCTTATTTTCGTAAAACAAACAACAGGAATATGATGTAATGCTATTATATAGAAGGATATATTTAATTAAAAGAATATAAAAAGCTACTGTATATAAGAGTGTTTCAATTTTAGAAGCCCAATTTAAAAGGTTCGATCTCACTAAGAGACTCATTTATAACCTGAGTACAGATTATATATATATTTTTAAAGATTTTATTTATTTGTCAGAGAGAGCACACAAGCAGGGGGAGCGGCAGGCAGAGGGGGAAGCAGGCTCCCAGCTGAGCAAGGAGCCTGATGTGGGACTCATCCCAGGACCCTGGGATCAGGACCTGAGCTGAAGGCAGATGCTTAACTGACTGAGCCACCCAGGCGTTCTATATTTTTTACTGTAACTTGAAACTCCAAAAATAATGTGATGATAGAAACTAAAGTCACTCAATTTAAATTGTAAATATATGAACTGTAATAAAACAGATATACTCACAGCTTGCATTTCTATATAGAAGAAATGGTTCGTGGAGCTGAAATTCCAAATCTTTATTCACTGGTTCAACCAGATTGTGCATATTCAGTCGATTCACAATGGTAAAACCATGGTAAGGTGAGGCTGACCTTAGATTTAACAGAAGAAAAACACCTGTAGTCACTGTTTAATTTGTAGAAATGTTATCTCCTTCTTTATTTCCATTTCAAAGAATAACTACATTACCGCATTATACAATATTGTTGGCACTTAAAATTGTAAACAAAAAATTCAAGTCAGATCATACCCCTCCTCTTCTCAGAAGTTTCTAAGGACTTAGTTCCCCACAGTAAAGGCCAATGCCCTTACTAAGGCCAACAAGGCCTTGGCTGATGATAGGTGCCCTCCTTGCCTTTACCTCCTGTGCCTCTTCCCTTGCTTCTGCTCCAGCCACACTGAGCTCCTTACTCTCTCCCTACAGGTGTGCTTCCACCTAAAGACCTCTGCCTGGACCACTTGCCCAGAATCTAGTTGTCTTACCCCTCACAGGCTTTTCCTCAAATGTCACTTTCTCAATGACACTTAGTGGAGAACTACCCTTTCTCAGGCTCCCAGCCTGCTCTTAAGTTCAATACCTCCAACTCTCTTCTCTTTTTTTCCATACCATTTACTTATTTTTCATATTTGTCTTTCTCCACTAGAATGTAAACTCCATGCAAACTGGGAGTCTTGGCTCATTTTTTTCAGATATATCCCAAGACAGACACCTAGTAGATGTTTAATAAACATTTGCTCAACAAAAATATCACTTATTTTAAACACGGTACAGATTTGGTTTTAATAATGACTGTTCACCATTATAATCATGACTTTTTTCTTTCACCAAATAAGTCTTTCTATAGTTCTCCCGAGTTAGAGAGAAAATGCCTTGAATCCTGATAACAAACATCCTTGGTTCTCATATCAGGGTGATTCAGTACATGATTCTCGGTTCTCATATCAGGGTGATTTAGTACATGATCTTCACATGTATATAATACTTCTAGTTTCTCAATCATTTCTCTGTGTACACAGGAGAGATTTTAGAATCCTACTCTACAGATTAGGAAATAAACTCAGAATGATTAAGGCCTTTACCCAAAATCACACAAATAATGGGACCAGAATTCAGCTTTAGATTTTCAGACTCCAAATCCAGGCTTCTTCTACACTAAGGTCTCTGCAAAACAATATTCTGACATTGTGGCACACCTTTATCCAAGGTACATAAAATGTTCTCACATTTCCCAAAGAGTTTCTTTGGATTCCTTTTATTAGGATCAATACTATGTAAGCCTCCATGAATTTAATCAAGCCAAATCATTTATTATACTAAATTTTGTATTTTCTACAACCAGTGGATATGTACTATACTGTAACAATGAGGCCAGGAAAATATTTTCCAAATATCATAGATACCAAGATTCTGACAACAACTGATGAGTTTCTACAGTTTATTATAGAGATAATAAAGAACAATGAAGCAGGTGAAGGGTAAAGGCGCCCCCTCCCCCCTTTTTAAAGGAGAAAGATGAAGGATAGGGAACAAAGTGGCGAGTAATGATGAGCTGCTAGAGTTACTATGTAATATCAAAGCACTTACATATAAAGGAAGAAAAAGATCAGTATTTTTAGACAAGAACTCAAAGTTGCACGCCAAAATTTAGAGGAATATTTGACAAATTTTTGTTAATTACCATCAATGGAGAAAGGCAATCCTTAAAAGATAACTCATAATACAAAAAAAAAAGTGGGGAGGACCAGATGTGAGTAATAATTCCTGCTGAATCTCTACACTTAGAAGCCATGGGAAGGAACCCACCATAGTCAGAGCAAGACCTAAGGGAGATCCTAAGACCAAGGAACTCCATGACTATCCTTTCCCGTCAATTGCAAATTAGGAGACAAAGTTGCCTAACAAAACAAAAGCTGCAATTCCCAAACCAATCACGTTTTAGATAATTAACTCACAGAAAAATTGAAAATAAAAAATGTGCAATTGAATAATCCAGGCTTTCTAAAGGACTCTCAAACTAAGATGACACATTACTAAAGACACTGTATACAATCCAGAACTTTTTTTGTGGGGAGGGGTTCAGAAAAGGGACAGAACCAGAGTCATAAGAAGATGACTCATTTAGTAAGTACAGAATAGAGGGACTGGCCTTTCAACTACATTATTTTATATAGTTTATGTATTATATTTTTCTCTCTTTATATATGTTTAATACAGGGGGAGGGAAGAAGGCATCTATTTTAGACTCATTCATTACTAGAAAATGTTTTCTATTTTGAGACAGTTTTGCTGGGTTCCTAAGTAAGTTCTAGCTCTGTTTATTCTGAATCACAGGAAGGCTCAAAGAAGGGACATAACTTGGTTTGGATCTCACAGCCAGAAACGGAGGAAGAAGGTCAGGCAGAAAGGTTCCAACGACAACAGGGCTGAAGCACTTTATATAACACTGTTCACCATTAGATTAAAAATACATATGTATCATTTTTTTAAAGCTTACCTTCGATACACAAATAAGGTCCCTTCTATATCAGTCTTCTCCTATAATAGACAATGAGTTGATTAGTTTTTCCTCCCTATAATCCAACCCCAAATGGTCCTAATGGAGAAGTAATACTTCATGTTTAAGATAAAATTACTTATTTTTAAAATTAGTCCCTTTAGAACAGGTCAAGTAAGTCTCTTACTCCACAAACTACTGTTACCAGTTTCTTTTGTATCCTTCCTATGCTCTGGTTGCATACTAATGTATATACAATGTTCAATCCAGCAACACGTCTGTTATCTGCAGCATTTTTCTTTTTAAAATTTTAGGGTGAAAATCTTAGAATTAGCTCCCCCCCCCAGTTTCTAAAGACTATTTATTTCAGAGAGAGAGTGAGCGCGCGCCCACCTGCGGGAAGGGCAGAAGGGGAGGAAGAGGGAGAGAATCTCAAGCAGATTCTCACAACCCTGAAATCATAACCAGAGCCTAAACCGAGAGTTCGACGCTTAACCAACTGAGCCACCGAGGCGCCCCACTTTCCCTTTATAAAGCTAAAATGTCTCATCCAGATTTTTTAATTTTAAAGCCAAGCTTCTGTGTACAGCAATTCCTTCACTTTTAAAGTTTATCAAAGTTAGTACAGGGAAAAAAAAGAAAGAAAACGTTATGTTCTAGGATAGTCTGTTTTCGTTGGAGATTTTGGTGTATTTTTATGAATAGCGAATTTTGTGATTTGTTAAGAAATACTGTCAAACACAATTAGTTTTTTATTCTTAGAACTTTGTTGAAGAATCTTGAAAACTGAAGCTATACTCTGCCTTAAGGTAATTATTGTAGGACAAATAAATAATTAAAAATTTTAAGCATAAAATGAAATGTCTTGATTAAAAGTACAACTCATATTATCTTTTGTTTGCTGTGACAAGTGGACTTAGGTTTTAAACACATACAATGTTTTAAAAAACCCCAAATAACCACAGCAGCTCACAGCTTGGATAGAACCTACTTTTTTTTTTTTTTTAAGATTTTATTTATTTATTTGACAGAGAGATACACAGCGAGAGAGGGAACATGAGCAGGGGAAATGGGAGAGGGAGAAGCAGACTTCCCGCAGAGCAGGGAGCCCGATGTGGGGCTCAAGCCCAGGACCCTGGGATCACGACCTGAGCCGAAGGCAGTCGCTAAGCCACCCAGGCGCCCAGAACCTACATATTTTAATGCAATCAACAAACTGTTGTAAAACTTTAAATGCTAGTCATTCCAAATTGGGTTTGTTGGGATATAAACGTTTAAAAAATATTTATCATATTAAGAGTATTGCTCTACCTTAAGTATCATCATAAAATATTCCTTCCTAAAGATTCATAGACTTTTTCTTGCCTTTCAAATGTTAATTAGTATAAAAAATTGGCAATCAACGGTCTCACAGTGAAAGAAAACTTGCTCAAACACAACACTGTGCAAAGTTACAACTCATGGTAAAATAAAGATACAAAAGATTTTGGTTATGCTCTATGTGCTCTATGTGCCATTATCCAAATGAACAAAAAATGGCAGCTTATTTTTCAATTCAGATTATTATATCTATTCATAGTTATATGATCACAGATCATTAGAACTATTTCATATTTAAGGCAGGACTCTGCAATTTAAATTCCACAATATTCAAAGTCTGTGAAAAACTAGAAATAAAAGTCTGTTAGTCCTTGGGGATTAACATAAGAATAAAATTAATTAATTAATTAATTAATTAAAATAAAAAAAAAAAAGTCTGTTAGTCCTAAGTTCCTGCTCCAAAGTCTTCACCATTTATCTGCAATTCACATCTCACAAATTTATATGCAGACCAAATAAAAATTATTCAGAACAATTCAAACTAAGGCAATGTCTAAAACAGCTACACTAAAAAAAAAAAATCTAAAATTTTGTCCTTTGTGGCTTTCCATACCTCCTTCTCTTCCAGGAGGTGAAAGAAAGAAGATAAAACAAGAGGATTCTGAGAGCTCTCTTCATCTGAGTTAATTGTTTATAAACGTCAAATGATTTTCACAAAATTACTGATTAAATATACGTATCTGTTTTATACCATAAAGGACATATTACAATAATCTTTCAGGGTTTTGTTAGTATAAGGACTTCATTTTTTACTGAAATGTGAACGTTACTCATTTATGAACTTAATCCAACAAACATTTGCGGATTATTTGCCAAAAGTAAAGCCTAAAGCTGAATGAGTAAATTATGGAGGGTCAATTACTAGAAAGCTGGAAATTATGTTACTTTCAAACAGGGGCCAACAAGTCAGAGAACAAACCCAACGTAACTTTTCGGACCCCCTCCCGTGCAAAAAAAGCCAAAAAGTACTTAGTCGGAAGGGAGGATTCAAAGGTGACATCACCAGCAGCACGGCTGGTACGAAACACATTTACAGGGTCTCTTTTCCAAAGGTTTCAAGGGAACCCAATTAACGTGGAAGCCCTTTCCCTAAGTGCTTGAAGTCTTTTCCAAAACTCTGGAAATACTGTGTAGTTAGATAAAAGCCAGACTTATCCCCACCACCTCTCTTCCAAGAATTGAAACTAATTGGATTTCAAGCTTTAAATCCAAGTGACCTCTATGAAGGGGGCTCTTATTTATTACGTGCTTGTTGAGGGGAGAGGGCGGGTGTTTACTTTATAGATTACGTACATGTAGTTTATCTAATAACCCAAACAGATTCAAACACAATCTTTCAGGTATCTTTCTGACCCCACCGTTCTCATCCTCCCAACACGTCTGCAAAGAAGGCAGATCGCCCAGGTCTCCGGACCCGACCCCAAGGGACTGATCCTTCTCCAATCCTCTCCTCTATCGGCTTTCCCCCCAGACGTTCTGAGCCTACTTCTCTCGCTCCTCTCCCCAATTCCCCGCACCCCTGACACCCTTCAGGGACCGGCCAGTCTCTTCTCCAGTCCCTGGCCTCCCCCGTGCCGCCCTGGCCTCCCGAATCGCCCCCAACCCAGGACAGTCCGCACGGCCCCTTTAAGAGGCGGCGGCCGGGCGGACGACCTCAGCGGCCTGGCCGCACTCACCCACTGGTTGGCCTTGGGGCAGAAGGTGTACAGAGCGACCTGGCCCGTGAGGTCTGCGATGCTGGTGATGTAGGGGTCGTGTTGCTTCAGGGCCGCTAAGCTCATCTCCTGCCCAGCTCTACTCAGCGACTCCATCTTGAATTCCCGAGCCGAGCCCCTCCGGCGGGGGCGGAGTCGCGGACAGGAAGGTGCCATCGAGGCAAAGTTCCCCCAGCTGCGTCAGCACCTTCAACTTCCGCCTCTCCGCTGGGCCTCGCGGCCGGGCGGTACAACAGCTATTGTGCTCCGCTGCGTCCACGCCCACGGGCTCCGGGTTCCGGGAGCGTCAGGTTCCTGAAGTTCAAGGGTCTGGGTTGGCGTCGGCGACCGAGCTGGCAGGCGGGGGCGCAGGCCCTTCTTGTCCTCGGGGTAAAAAATGTCCTGACGGCGGCATCGAGGCTGTCCGCGAGCTTTCTCCGGGCTCATGCTCGACGCGGGGCCGCCTCGGCTTGCGCAACTGCAAGCCGGGCCGCAGAACGAATGGCCCGCTGTACCGGTGCGGGCTCCACGGTCGTGGGGGGAAAGCGCAGAGAAGCGGGGAGGGGCGGCACCCCGAAAGTCACACCCCAGATCTCCGATCTCACTAGATCACCTACGTCAGCAATTGGGTGGTTTTTTTCTGAAGGAACATTTTGGAAAAAGCCAAACTAGCCCTCCTGTAACTGCACAGGGGTGTCTTGCGCTATCCACAGTTGCTCCTTACTTGCCCTGACGCTTGCATAAGTCCTTCCATCCAGTCTTGGCAGGAGCCCGCGAAGGCGTGAATTTGTGGTGCAGCGTTTAAATTATAAAGATAGCTCGTTCTTTTAGCAAACACGTGTTAAGCATTTTAACACATTTTTAAGAGCCGGGTGCTAGCTAAAGAGTGAAACAAGGCACGGAGACTATAGGGAACTCTGTTCACCACCACTCGACTTGTTAAAAGAACATTTTCTTATGTGGAAAAGATACCTCAGTGGAATCGAATTTTTGAAAGGGAAAAAAAACCCGTCATATTTGTATTGTTTTTGATTTTTACATCCCAGGACCGTTGGTTAATGGAAAGAATATAATGTCTTAGATTCTTTGCAGTATCACCTAAGAAGCTTGTATAAATGCAGATTAGGAAATGTGCCATTCATTTGCTGTGCATTAAGCAAGTATTTATTGAACCTTTAGGGGTGAGTAGGAGTTCATCAGAGAAGAAAGGCAAGGGAGCTCTTTCATTTTACAGTCTAATGGTGAGGTAGGGAAGGTGTGGTCATCCTCATTTGATGGATGATTTAATTGAAGCTGGGTGGAGACATCACTGGCTCAGAGTCCCATACTAGTCTGGGTGGTGGGGGAACCTAGTATTAGAATCCAGAGACTCCTTCCTTCCCCCAGAGTCCTTTCCTCTACACCGTGGCTACCTTTCTTCATCCTTGAGAATGAGTCTTACTCCCCTCCACCTACTTGCAATCCAATATTTAAAAATCTATACCCTAATTAAAAAAATTATGTATTTTTTGAATACGTAATATGAGCCCTTGGAATAAAATTCGAAGACACAACTGAAACTAAGAAAAGTAGGTTTTTCTTCTTTTGAAAATTATTATTTTATTAAGGTATAGTTGACATATAACATTGTATTAGTTTCAGGTGTACAGTATAATGATTTGATATTTGTATATATTGCAAAATGATCAAACTATAGTCCAGCTAACCTCTATCACCATACATAGTTACAAAATTTTTTATTCTTGTGGTAAGAATTTTCAAGATCCACTCTCCCAGCTGCTTTCAAATACGCAATACTATTATTAGCTATAGTCATCAGGCTATATATGATACATCCCCAGGACTTATTCATTATTTTTTTTCTTACATAGATTTACTAAAATGTAAGACATTTCCTTTTTATTTATTACTTTTGATTGAACAGGGCTAGACTCGTGAAAAACAAGCTATTTTAGGGAGTTTTCATATTCAGAATAGAAAATTGCTTCAAAATGCATGTTTGCGTGGCCCAAAACATGTTAATGTTGACTGCAGTACTCTGTACGGCTCTCAAGATCTATTAAAGAGGGGCGCCCGGGTGGCTCAGTCGTTGGGCGTCTGCCTTCGGCTCAGGTCATGATCCCAGGGTCCTGGGATCGAGCCCGGCGTCGGGCTCCCTGCTCCGCGGGAGGCCTGCTTCTCCCTCTCCCACTCCCCCTGCTTGTGTTCCCTCTCTCGCTGTGTCTCTCTCTGTCAAATAAATAAAATCTTTAAAAAAAAAAAGATCTATTAAAGAGAATGTGAGGGGTGCTTGGGTGGCTCAGTTGGTTAAGCAACTGCCTTTGGCTCAGGTCATGATCCTGGAGTCCCTGGATCGAGTCCCTGGATTGACTCCCGCATCGGGCTCCCTGCTCGGCAGGAAGTCTGCTTCTCCCTCTGACCCTCCCCCCTCTCACATGCGCTCTCTCTCTCAAATAAATAAATAAAATCTTTAAAAAAAAAATAAAGAGAATGTGAATATTTTGGAATTGAAACTCTTCCTCATTTACTTTGAAGCCTGATTTTTCCTTGTATTTGGCTTGGCTAGCTTTCTGCCTATAGCCACTTTCTATGAATTGCCCTTTCAATGATTCCACCCCAGCCCACTGGCCTCCTTGCTATTCCTGTACATGTGCCAAATGAGTCTTGCCTCAGGGCCTTTGCACTTGTCAATCTCCCTTTCTGGAACATTCTTCTCTCTGATATCCCTGGGATATCCTTATGGCTCATTTCTTCATGTTGTTCATAGTGCTCATCTACAAGTGGTAATTATTTTATTTACTTCTGTTTCGTCTGTATCATCAGCTCAATGAAGCAGGACCCATGTCTGTCTTTATCACACAGAGACAAGTCCTAATACATGTTTGTTGGATTAATCGGAATGTCAGGGTATTCTCTTTATCACATAAACCCGAGAGAAGGGATGATTGTTTCAACTCCACATCTAAGAAAACATTTGTTCCTCCTAAGTGCTGAACAAATAATGATGCCTGATTTTCTTGTATTCCTATATTTTGATTCTTAGGCTCGAGGCTTCCTGAAGCAAACATACTGTGTTTAGTATAGCCCAGAACAGTCACTGGGGACATTTTCAGTCTGGCACCTTTTCCCAAGTCCATTTTCTCTCCAACCCTCTGTCTCTCCTCTTTTCTTCTCCTTCCTCTCCCTTTCTCTAGAGAGTATTCTAGAAGTATCTGCTTACCGTTTGCCTTTTTAGGCAGAGAAACCAAGCTAACTAACTTTCCCAAGGTCATATGGTGATTCATTTGCAGAGTTGGATTATCATCTTCTAGTTTGGGCTTCCAGGTAGATCACGTATCTTGCTACCACTCTGTCTGGCACACTCTTTAATTACACTGCCGACACACGAGTGAAACTTGTTCTCCTCATGCTGCTGTTTCACCACTGATATTTATTTTACATGGTTGATAGGCAAACGGTTGTGGATTTACTATACAATCCATTACCTGGTGCTTACCAGATGCTTAGGATGGTAGTTCTTTCCTTCAGTTTCTCCAGAAAGGTCGGAGACCTCTGTATTTTAAAATGTGACTTTATGGAGGTATTTTAAAAAGGTCTAGATACTTTCTAGAACTGCATTTCTGACTTGTGAATTAGTTTAGTCCATCAGTTGTGGAACAGAAACACTAATGCTTTCAACCTGGAAGAAAGAAAGCTGCTCCATGTGGAGTAACGTAACTAGAATAAAAGAACATGGGATCAGCACACTATTTAGTTCATCTGTTTATTGCATCTAACGGAGTTCTTTGGTACAAAGTTCTAAATCATTTAGTTACTTAACCCAATGTAACGTTCCAAATTAACACTAGCATAGCAGGGGTATATTCACAACTGATACACAGTGCTTCTCCGTGGAACACAAAGTGCTTCAGTATACAGACTCACAGACTCTCCAGATTGGTCTGAGGATGTAAGTAATTGTTACCCATTTGTAAATGAAGGTGCCTAGGGGCACAAGATGAGTTGACTTGCCTGTGGCAGAAATTGTTCACTGTTCGCCAGCAACCTTTTTATCCTTTTCTATTGCCTTCACCACACAGCCAGGCTTCATTTCCCAAACTCTTTTGGCTTAGTAGGCATGGCTCTCCGACCCAGTTTTGGCCAACGGAATGTTGGCAGAAGTGATGTGTGCCTTCCCCAGGCCACGGCCGTAATGAGCATGTTCCCCCTTGACTTGCTTTTCTCCCTTCTGTTGTCTGGGGGCAGGCAACTGTGAGGCCATGGAGAATGACAGAGACCCAAGATGGAAAGAGTTGGGACCTTGTCACCACAGACAGAAATGTTGCTTGCTGTCCAGGGTATCCTTCTCAGACTATTATGTGAAGAGTGGACTCTGTTGGGTTTGAGAAATTATGTACTTCGGGGTCTTTTTGTTACCTCAGCCTAGCCTATCCCAACTAATTACACCGCTCTAGATTGTTTAGGAAGTCAGCAATAAAACTTCAGCCTTCTGAAGTAGAATTAAAATTAAACATATGATTTACCAGAACACTGCTTAGTGCTTTGACAATAAGTCAAGATTTTGAAAGAACTCCAGCCAGAGCTCTACATTTGCAATCAGTTATAAGCACAGATTTGCAGAGTCACAAAGTGGCTAAAGACCACAAATATTTTTGCCTAAACCATTAGGCGATTGATTTTGCAATTGCATCATGAAATAACCCTACTAAGCCAAAATGGGAGACTGTCATTTAAACTCCACTTTCTCCATGAGAATTTCCACAGATTCTCTCAGACTTCTTTTAATTCTTCCTTTCTTTTCCCCTTGGGCATATTTTTTTTTTTAAAGATTTTATTTATTTATTTGAGAGAGAGAATGAGAGAGAGCACATGAGGTGGGGGAGGGTCAGAGGGAGAAGCAGACTCCCCGCCGAGCAGGGAGCCCAATGTGGGACTCGATCCAGGGACTCGATCCAGGGACTCGATCCAGGGACTCCAGGATCATGACCTGAGCCGAAGGCAGTCGTTTAACCAACTGAGCCACCCAGGCGCCCCCCCTTGGGCATATTAAAATACAAGTACAGTTGACTCTTGAACAACATGAGTGAACTGTGCGGGTCTCCCTATGGGAATTTTTTTTTTTTTTTTTGGTAAATACAGTAAAAGTACTGTAAATGTATTTTTCTCTTCCTTATGATTTTCTTAATAACATTTTCTTTTCTCTAGTTTACTTTACTGTAAGAATGTAGTACATAATACATATAACATACAAAATATGTGTTAATCAACTGTTTATATTACTGGTAAAGCTTTGTCAGCAGTAGGCTATTAAAAGCAGTTATGTTTTTAGGGAGTCAAAAATTATACATGGATTTTCTACTGTGCTGGGGTTTATTTATTTATTAAAGGTTTTATTTAGGGGCACCTGGGTGGCTCAGTCATTAAGCGTCTGCCTTTGGCTCAGGTCATGATCCCAGGGTCCTGGGATCGAGCCCCACATCGGGCTCCCTGCTCCACAGGAAGTCTGCTTCTCCCTCTCCCACTCCCCCTGCTTGTGTTCCCTCTCTCGCTGTCTCTCTCCCCATCTCTGTCGAATAAATAAATAAAATCTTGAAAAAAAATAAAGATTTTATTTATTTGTCAGAAAGAGAGATCACGAGCAGGAGGAGGGGAAGAGGGAGAAGCAGGCTCCCTGCTGAGCAAGGAACCTGATGTGGGACTCGATCCCAGGACCCTGCGATCATGACCTGAGCTGAAGGCAGAAGCTTAACTCACTGTGCCACCCAGGCGTCCCCATGCTGGGGTTTAGTGCCCCAACCTGAGTGTTGTTCAAGAATCAGCTCTATTTCCTTTGTTCCTACTACAAAAACACCTTTATTTTATTTATTATTATTATATTATTCTTTTCTTTATTGAAGTATAGTTGACACACAATCTTACAATATTTTAAGTGTACAACATAGTGATTTGACAAGTTTATACACTATGCTGTGCTCACAAGTATAGGTACCATTTGTCCCCATACAACACTATTACAGTACCATTGTCTATATTCTCTATGCTGTGACTTTTATTCCTGTGGTTTATTCATTCTATACCTGGAGTCCTATATCTCCCATTCCCCTTCACCCATTTTGCCCATCCTCCCACCCCTCCCCCGACAACCCTCAATTTGTTCTCTGTATTTATGGATCTGTTTCTGCTTTTTGTTTGTCTATTCATTTGCGTTACTTCTTTTAGATTTCACATATAAGTGAAATCATATAGTATGTGTCTCTCTCTGACTTATTTCACTTAGCAAAATACCCTCTAGGTCCCTCCATGTTGTCACAAATGGCAAGACCGTATTCCTTTTTTTTAAAGGGTAATATATATATCACAGCTTCTTTATCCATTCATCTAAAGGATCAACTGTATTTCTTAAGCCAACCCAATAAGAAGAGTTTAAGTAAAGTCACCTATCTGCTGTGTTAACTGTGTAACCTGAAATCTTCCTCATTGACTCTCAGATTTACATGAAAATATAACAAGTACTGTATTTCTGTTCATGGATTCTTTTCTGTATATTCCCAGTTTTAGTTCTGGGTTGCTTCTAGTCTTATATTACCATTATTCATTTACTAACATTTATCTGGCAAAATTAACATCGTAATCACTTTTACATATGCCTTTCATTCATTTAATGAGTTTTAGCTCCCTTCAGTCTGAAATTTGATTATTCAGTGGCTAGAGCATATAAATAAATTGTTGAGCTCTTATGGGTTGAATTTGCACAGAGATACCCTTAAGAATGAATATGTATCTTCACTGTATCTTCCAACTCTGAGGTAAAACCACAGTGTTACATACTTAAAGGGTTCAATGCTTTCTGTTTTCTGCTTACATATTGTCTTGATTTGGGTATCCAATATGTGATCCAATAAGTGAGCTTGAGGCAAAACTGACTCAGGATTCATTGCGAGTCTTTCTTGTGTAAACCAATTATTATATGATTTGTGGAATAATAAACATGGTCCAGATACAGTTGATGTTATCTTGAATTCATTTATCCTGAAGGCACACGTATTAGGAAATTCTATCTTTCCCCTCTCAATTGCACTCATAACATAGAAAATAATGTTAAACAGGATACATTAAGAATCACTCCGAATTACTGAAATGCCATAATTTAATGGAGATTAACTGTCACAGTGTGAAAAACCATTCACTTATCTGTATGTTGCCTGCAGCCTTGAATTTAAGGACTATTACCTGTTCTGGACCTTGAAGGAGATCTCAATATTCATTATCTGAGGAAAAGAGCATAAATTACACTTAGCCATCCAATAAACATTAACTCAAAAGATAATAGAAAAACCCATTTCTCTTGCACAATAAAATTATTGCCACGACTGTGATAAAAGAGGTTGAACTAGGTCAGGAGCAGTCCTTTTTACATTGCTCAAGAACACCAGAAGGATTAAAAATTTATGGATTACCTCCTAGAAACAATGATCTGGTACAGAAATGTAATAAAACACCCACTCTCTTGTATCTTCCTAAGCTGCTCTGTGCCATTTCATTTTCTGATTGTATTAGTGTGACAACTTTCCAAAGCTCTAGAAACTGTCCTTGGCAAAGATGAAGATTTTCAAACCAAAGGAATTGTTATTGAAAACCCAGAGGCAGCTGGTGTAAAAAGGTAATGTTAAAATGTGAACCAAATAGAATCTCATCTTGTGTGTAGTTGGTATATTTGTAATTTTGTTTCACTTAGGTCGCTGATAAGTACTAGCAAAAGAAAAAAAAAGTGAAGTAAAAGGATACGGTATCAAAATATTATACAATATTAATAGTCCTTCTGGATAAAATTGTGTGAAAAACACAATATAGTTATTTTTATGTGAAATCTTCCAGAACCAAAAGCTGGCAAAATTACTTCTTAAAAGAGCTATATCTAGTTCTGGAAAGTTAACAGAGTTGTTGTTAATGTGTCTAAAACCTTTCAGACTCTTCTAAGTGTTGTGCTTTTTAAGAGTATTTTAGAGTGTGCATATTTGAATATTTAATGCCGGAAAATAATCTGAGTGGGACTATTTGGATATAAATGTAACTTAGTTTTAAGGGATTTGGTGATGTGGAGCTTTTTATTTGTAAATGTCTAAAAGTCATGTTTTTCCTAAGTATTGATGGATGTTTTCATATAGAAGGGTTTTTGTTTTCTTTCTCAGTGACCCTTTTCCTTTCTTTTTTTTTTCCCATTGATGGCCTTTTATTCTTCAATAATGAAACACAGGAGAACATACAGAGTTTCAAACTTTCCCTTTATTTGTTTTTGAGCTAAATTGCCTTGAGGTTAAGTAAAGATAATGGAGATATGATTACTCAGGTGAAACATTACCATATGGGCATTTTCTGCCTTTTTTTTTTTTTACAGACGCTTGTATTTATTTTTATTTTATTTTTTTAAAGATTTTATTCATTTATTCATGAGAGGTAGAGAGAGAGGCAGAGGGAGAAACAGGGTCCCCACAGAGCAGGGAGCCCGACGTGGGACTCGATCCGAGGACTCTGGGATCACAACCTGAGCTGAAGGCAGACGCTTAATTGACTGAGCCACCCAGGCTTCCCTACAGATGCCTGCATTTAAAGTAATCTAGAAACTGAGGTGTGGGAGGGAAAAATGCCCACCCAAAGCTTATACTAATGGCATATATTCGAATAAAACCCTCACACTCGTTAGTCCGTGAATCCCTGAGGATTGCAGTACATCATCTGTAGGGAAGCAGCCAAGAGATCTGTTGAAAGGCATATCACACCAAAGAAATGAACCGTGTAGCTTGCAATTGCTAGAAATACATCAGCTGAACCAAACTTACAGGTAATCTTAATGTCCTATTTTGGTGTGTCTTCTCAGAATAAGCAGGGAGTTTTTTCTTTCCTGCCAAAAAAGTTGACTAATTTTTAAAGTTATAATGGCATAGATCTTTCCTTACGTGAGCTAGAAAGGTCTTTTAAAAAGGTAACACAGACTATAAAAAAGGAGCAGTCTTTGGATTTTGTCCTTCAAACCGGAGACTTGGTTTCAGAGGCAAAACCAATGAGTTTATGTCATTCTTATTAAGTCTGGCAGAGGGTAAATGTATTAACATTGTGAAACAAAAGAGAACTGACCTTTTATGAAAATATTGGTTAAGCCTGCATCTATCAGCCCCATGCTTTTCAAAGACTGAGCCACGTGAAGGGATCTGCTGATGGCACAGTCTCTTGGTGTGGCCATGCCTTCTGCTTTAGGGTCACCTGCCCTCCAAAATGCAGATGAGGAGAAAAGAGCATTTTAAAAGCTGAGGGAAAAACACAGACATGGCTTTCTTTTGATCTTCTACCCAGCTTTTGAATCTAGTTGTATTTAAAACCATCATCATCAGTTGTATGTATACTAAAATGTTTTACTTTTAACTATTTTTTTTGAGATTTTATTTATTTATTTATTTAGAGAGTGTGAGTGGGGGGAGGGGCAGCGGGAGAGGGAGAGAGGGAATCTCAAGCATACTCCTTGCTGAGTGCAGAGTCTGGTGTGGGGCTCCATCCTACAACCCTGAGGTCATGACCTGAGCCAAAATCAAGAGTTGGACGCTTAATTGGCTGAGCCACCCAGGTGCCCCTACTTTTAACTTTACACCAAAAACATAGCAACAAACCTTTGAGGACTCAGTAGCATTTCTTCCAATAAATATTAGGCAGTTCAATTTTGCGTAGAATTAATTGACCAGTCTTGACTCCAACAGTTCCAGGGTAAGAACATTGATAAATTACATCCGAACTCTGCCATGATGACAAAGCACCACTCTCCCAACACTTTGATCTTTTAATATGCTACCTGCCATAGGGGAGGAAAAAGTTTTCCTCAACCATATTAGGGTCTCTAATAGGCTGAGTCTGAAATTTAAACTGACAAAGATAGTAGGAGAGGAACATACACATTTGTTTTTAAAGATTTTATTTATTTATTTTACAGAGAGAGAGAGAGTGAGACAGCACAAGCTGGAGGGGCAGAGGGAGAGGGAGAGAATCTCAGACTCCATGCCGAGCGTGGAGTCTGATATGGGGCTCGATCCCAGGACCAAGAGATCACGACCTGAGTCGAAACCAAGAGTCGGGCACTTGACCAATCTTGCCACCCAGGCACCCTCATGCACATTTATTTAATACAAGTTTTCTGTGACACAAGACTTCTTTCCTTCATAAGGAAATGAAGATCTGGTTAAGTGTGTTTTTATGCTGGGTTTGATAAGAATGGGAAGTTGCAGAAAGACATGATAGGGTGAAGAGTATGAACTAAGTGTAGTAAACTGAGGGGAAGTCAGCAAGGTCTGTTGGTTTAAATTCCTCTCTGTGTCCCTTTGTCTTCTGAAATAAGAAAGCTGCTTTCCTCTGGGTCTAAGGGGGGCACCTGTCATGTGAGGGTCTTATAACCTGCTTCGGGGGAAGGTCAGAAAGTCCTTCCTGCACCTGCCGTTTCTCAAGTTCCTTCAGCCTGAAATACTCAGTGTACCAAAATGCCATATTTTGGGGTAATGTGTCCTGAACCCCATCACTGCCATAGGAATATTTATCTCTTTCACTGAACATTCATGCCTATTCCCTTCTTTAATACTCAAAACAGGGCAAGGATGTTTAGCCTTGTTTTATTTAGGGGAGAATAGGTGCTCTGGTAGATAAAATAATAGAGCCAGCACCCACAACCACAGTGCCCATCCCACAGTGCTCTGTCTCACTATCCATGGACTCATCTGGAATCTCAGCCCTTCAGCATCCAAAAAATCATGTATCAAAACTGATAAACAAATGCTAATGTGCCAATGATGGTCTAGCAGACCAGTGCCAGGTAATATGCATTTTCCCGAAGCCATCCCACTAGCAGCTTTTCTGGTGGACGTTTCAGAAAGTATTGCAGATGGTTTTGTTCTAGAAACATAATGAACCTGGGCTGTGAAGCAAGAAAGGAGAAACATAAAAATTCTGGTGTCCATAAAATTTCATTAGATAGCATAAAAATGTTGGGAACTATTTTTGGAAAGCACTCATGATTGACCTAACTCTTAGTTTTGTGACTGGAGTTTTCTCTGCGTTGGAGCTGGGCACAGGCTTCCTTGTCTCTTGCTCCTTCATTACTGAACAGCTCTGTACATTCACTCCGACAGGACTGGACTTTGGAGGATCCCCTCCTTCTCTGCAGATGGGACACCACAATGCTATGGTGCTCCTGCTGGAATAGAGTCAACTCTGGATATCAGGGGCTGGTGATCCAATCTGTGGGATGTCCAGGGTCTTAACTTTTTAGAACACTTTTAAAAATTGAGATATAATTAGCATATAACATCATCTTAGTTTCAGGTTACAACATAATGATTTGATTTTTGTATGCATTGTGAAATGATCACCACAATCTGTCTAGCTAATATTCATCACCACGCAGCTACAAATTTTTTTTCCTGTGGTAAGAACTTTTAAGATCTACTCTCTTAATGACTTTCAAATATACGACGTGGTATTATTAACTGTAGTCACCATACATTACATCCTGTACATTACATTCCCATGACTTGTTTATTTTATAATTGGAAATTTGTACCTTTTGACCACTTTCACCCATTTCGCTCACCCTTCACCCCCTGCCTTGGGCAGCCACCAATCTGTTCTCCGTGTTGATGAGCTCTTTATTTTTGTTTTTGTTTTTTATGATTCCACATATAAGTGAGGTCAGAGAGTATTTCTCTTTCTCTGTATGACTTCCCTCACTCAGCATAATGCCCTGAAGGTCCATCCATATTGTCATGAATGGCAAGATTTCCTTCTTTTTTTTTTTTTTAAAGATTTTATTTATTTATTTGACAGAGAGAGTGAGAGAGCACAAGCAGGGGGAACGTTAGAGGGAGAGGAGAAGCAGGCTCCCTGCCAAGCAGGGAGCCCGATGAGGGGCTCAATCCCAGTATGCTGGGATTGTGACCTGAGCTGAAGGCAGATGCTTAGCCATCTGAGCCACCCAGGCACCCCAAGATTTCTTTCTTTTTTATGGCTGAATAATATTCCATTTTAAGCATACACCACATCTTCTTTATCCATTCATCCATCAGTCGATACTTAGGTTGCTTCCTTTACTCTTTTCTTTCTTAGCATTTCTCTGCTTATTAGAATTTCCATCAGGTAATTAGGAGCTGGGAAGGCAAATTAGGGGCAGGGAAATTAGCAACATAGAACAGTATATGGTAAGTGCCAAGCCAATAGAGCTGTTAGCCAGGACTGAGCCCCAGATGAAGGACATGCAGAGAAGCCATCATGGAGGAGAAGGAACTGGAATTTAGCCTCAGTGATGGGTACAATTAGGATAGGCTGAGAGGAGAGAAGATACCAACTCCTTTTCTTTCCTGTATGTTTTGTTACAGAGAAAACCGTATGGATTCTCTTCGGGGTTACATTCTTGAGTAATATTTCTTGGAACATTCTTTCCAAGAAATACTCTCCTATTTGCCGTGATATGCTAAAGCAGTATCTCACCAATGGCTTTTTAAAAAAAAGATATTATTTATTTATTTAGAGAGCGAGTACTCATGTGCAAGCAGGGGGAGGGGCAGAGGGAGAGGGAGAGAAAGAATCTCTAGCAGACACCCCACTCAGCACAGAACCTGATGTGGGGCTCGATCCCACGGCCCTGAGACCATGACCTGAGCCAAAATCAAGAGTTGGATGCTTAACCAACTGAGCCACCCAGGCGCCCCTCACCAATGGATTTAAGACACCCAACGTGTGAGCATTCTACATCAGAAAGTCAAACGAGAACCCCAGTCTTCGCTCCACCACCTGATGGCTGGCTCCTCAGGAGAAGTCATTTAACTTCTTTGGATCTGTTTTCTCATCTTAAAAAAAAATAGGGTTAATAATACCTACCTCCTAGGCTTGTAGAAATTTGCCCGTACTGAGAGAATGTGGGCAAATGAACTAACATGGTGTCTTCACCATGATTGAACCCTGCATAGTAAGGGTTCAATCAATAACAAGGCTCTTTTCCCTTCTCATAGTTCTTTTTTTTTTGGAACGACCTTTGTTTTTCTATAAGTAGGGGACAACCAACATGGTTCCTGGCAGCATGTAAAGAATGTGGTTCCTCTGCTGAAATGCTTGTCTCTGGAATGCAGGTCCATCTTCCTGGAAACCCAAGCCTGTCCTCTCAGTTGTGGCCACCCACAGACCCTCATCCCTGTCCGGGAAATGGATGGTGGCACCATGCTTCACACTTCCTGGTACATTGCCATCCACAACCCTCAAGAGCCCTAGAACACACACTAGCTGTCAAGAGGATTAAAGCACCCCAGAGTTTAGGACTGAAAAGTGCTGAGGCCAGGCATGTATGTTACAAAGTGAGGACATTTGTTAGCCAAGGGCAAGTGCATACTGCTAGGTAATCAGAAGTTTCCCAGTGAGCTAGTCCAGCACAGAGCTACAGTAATTTTTTTTGCATATATTTTCCCGGGTGGCCTTCCAAAATCCTATAGTAGTGCAATCAGAGAGACTGAACATGCTGGTTAAACCTGCTCTTTACCAGCAGATGGAGGGAGAAATAGCTTCTGTGCTCTATTTCATTGACTAAAACAACTTACTGAGAAAGTGGCCACGACGACGGGGAGAATCTGGTTTTGGAGCTGGTTGTAAGACTAGGAATTGAAGAAAGTGGGAGGTTGCATTATCACAGGCATCCCCTCCCCCCGCCCCCCTCAAGCTGAATAATACCCCTTTAAAAGCTAAACGTAATTTCGGAGTGAATCAGGTACACACCTATAAGTCTTGTGTCCCTATGCTCCAGGGTGTCTGTTGAATTAACAACAACAAAACCAATAACACAATGAACAAAGTATTTCCAGTCAGAGAAATGGATCTAAGGCAAAAAACTCCCCAAAACGCCCAAAGGTAAAACCACCTGTTTTAACACGTGCTACCACCATCGGAAGGGAGGAGCTCTGTGGCTCTGGGGAGTGGCTTCCACTGGGCATCCAGTCTCAGGTACAGCAAGCTCACCATCTTCCGAGTCTGTAGGGGCCTCTGTTCTCTCTTGCTCAGACACGCAACAAGTCCATAGAAAGGAATTGAATTTGTGTTGAAGAAAGTGTTTATTCTTTGGGAGATGAGGTGTTAGGGACAGGGTCTTAGGAGAAGCTCTTAGAGGTAAGAAAATTATGTTATTATTTTTTAAAAGATTTTTATTTTTAAATTTTTATTTTTTATTTTATTTTATTTTTTTTAGTTTTCTTTCTTTCTTTGACAGAGAGAGAGAGAGGGAGCACAAGCAGGGGGAGCTACAGGGGGAGAGGGAGAAACAGGCTCCCTGTTGAGTGTGATCCCCGGATGCTGGGATCATGACCTGAGCTGAAGACAGACACTTAACCTACTGAGCCACCCATGTGCCCCTAGATTTTTATTTTTTTTAAAGTAATCTCTACATCCAACGCAGGGCTCAAACTCACAACCCTGAAATCATGAGTTGCATGCTCCACTCACTGACTGAGCCAGCCAGGTGCCCTGAAAATAATGTTATTATTACCACCCTCTTTTACTTTTTCTTGCCTTATCATTAAATAGTGAAAAAAAAAAGGATCATTTAAAAACATATTCGAAGATAGCCTTCTAATGTTTTAGACAGATGACTAAACTCTTGTTTAGAATGGCTTTTGGACTGGAAAGTTGGACAGTCACCTGGTAGAAAAGAGAAGTTAAAGGTAGTTTTAAGTATGTGAAGAAAAAATTGATACAATCTTTCATTGTTATTTAATGACAGTGTTATATGCAGACTTCATTCCAATGGGGACCCGAGCCTTCCTAAGGTGATGTCCTCAGACATCTCAGAAAAGTATGCCCTAATTAGAGGAGAGGATTTTAAAGGTAGTAGAAAAAAGGGTTTTCTTTAGGGAGTGTTTTTGCCATTCAAAAGTCAAAGGACAATTTACTCTGTCCCTGAGCTTCTTTATATTTCTGAAGTCCATGATTAATTGATGTTACGAGGAATTCTCTATCCCATCGACCCCTTCCCTCCCTGTTCAAAGCCTGGATTTTTGTTTTGTTCGGTTTTGCCCTCAGTGTAATTAAAGACCAAACATCAACTCATCACTATGTAATCTAGGTCAAATCTTAATTTGAATATCTTTTTAGTTGAAAACCTTTTTCAAAGGAAATTGAAATTTAATTCCACCCTTTTTAAAACATTTGAAACAAAATATTTCAGGGTGTTCAGATTACCTGTGATAGTTGAGTTTATACTGAGATTTCCCTAAACAACCAGTCAGGCTGAGAAGATGCGCACATATGCTAGAAGTTAGAATGAATTAAAAGCAGGGAGTGACACTGATGAAAATGTTGTAGACAGACCCAGGTGTAGCAAAACTGGGAGGTGGTTTTTAAACTGGTGTCTGTGGATAGGCCTTAAAAATTCTGTGAATGCCCTGGGATTAAAAGCAAGATTTTGTGTGTGCTTTTGTCTCAGGAGAGGATTGGTGGCTTTCATGAGATCCTCAAAAAGGTCCATGTCTCCCCACCCCCAAAAGATTAGGAACCTCAAACATTTGAAAATGCTCAGTACATTGGACTAAATTAAAAAAAAATTGATAAACAGAAACTTCTCTTTTGGGGCACCTGAGTGGCTCAGTTGGTTAAACGCCTGCTTTCAGCTCAGGTCATGATCTCAGGGTCCTGGGATGGAGTCCTGCATTGGGCTCCCTGCTCGGTGGGGAGCCTGCTTCGCCCTCTCCCTCTGCCCCCCCACCGCTCGTGCTCTCTCTCTCTCTCTCAAATAAATAAATAAAATCTTAAAAAAAAGGAAACTTCTCTTTCTACTTGAAAGGCTTTGAATGTTAGATATTGGATCTACACCTTAACATTCTATTAAGAATTTCAAATCTAAATGTCATGGTTATAAAAATTATTTAACAGAGAAACTAGATTTAAGAAGGGGACACCCGTCTTCTGGTGTGGGATGGTCTTAATTCAAATGAAAAATTTCCTGAGAACTGGTGGATCTGTCAGGAGGCTGGACGCTGGGTGCTGTGGGTGGAAAAATGCCACCTGAGTGCCACTAGGGGGCGCTGTGGCACAGGGAGAGAAAGGAATCCCGGGACGACTATTCCTCAGCTTCCAACCCCGGTGAGACCTTGGGCAGGTCATTTAATTTCTCTTGGGGTCAGCTTTGTTATCTGCAAAATAAGATCTGGTCTCAATATGTTTCAATGAGACTAAGGTATGACAGACAGCGAAGCGCTTTTTAAAAAGTACACTATGGCCATTAAAAGGAAATACGTTGATAAAGGTTGCTAAGATACATGACTAAAAAGTTGAGATACAATTCCCATGCAGTAATCAGAGTCACTCTTTTAAAGTGTACAAATGCAGTGGTTTTCAGTTTATTTACAAAGCTGTGCCGTCATCAGCGCTCTCTAATCCCAGAGCATTTTCATCAGCTCCCGAAAGGAAGCCTCATACTCATTGGCAGTTTCTCCCCGGTTCTCCCTCCCCCAGCTTCTGGTAACCACTAATCTACTTTCTGTCTCTATGGATATGTCTATTCTGGACATTTTTGACATTCCATATATAATGTTCATATTCCGGACATTCCATAAATGGAATCCTATAATACGTGGCTTTTTGTGACTGGCTTCTTTTATTTATCATCATGTTTTCAAGATTCCTCCATGTTGCAGTGTGAATCATGAGTACTCATCCTGACCCATCAGGGGCACTTTACATGATAATCACTTTTCTTTTTCTTTTGATTTCTGGAGCAGCCTCCCTTTTTTGTCCCTCCTGCTCACTGGCTACAACTCTCAGCCTCCTTAGATGCTTCCTCCTTATCTTTCAGTCCTCTTAATGTGAGTAAACCCCGGGGCTCAGACATCAGACGTCTTCTCTTCTTTATTCCTGCTCTCATGGGGCCCTCATTCAGTCTCATGGGTTTATATCCCATATGTGCCATCAACTCCTAAATTGGTATCCCCAGCCCAGACTGTCCTCTGAATTCCAGAGCTGTATCTTCATCTCTCCTTGGGTCTCTAATATGCATTGCAAAAGCAGCATGTCACCTCACCTCCTGCCTTCCAATTTCTCCCACAGCCTTCCTTCTAGTTGCTCAGACCAAAGATTTTGTAGTCATGCTTGAGTTTTTCTTCCTTCCACACTGCATCTATGAGCAAATCCTGCTGGCCTTTTCTTCAAAACTCATCCAGAATCCAGCCCCTTCTCATTACTTTCATTGCTAAGCTCCTGGTCTAAGCCCCTTTCACCTCCTGTTGGATAATTGCAATAAACTCCTGACTAGTGTCCCTGCTACCACCCCTCACAGTATATTCTTAGAGGCTCGAGAGATCATCTTAAAGATTTATTTATTTATTTGAGAGAGAGAGAGAGAGAGCAGGGGGAGGGGCAGAGGGAGAGAGAGAGAAAAATCCTCAAGAAGACTCCCTGCTGAGCATGGAGCCCAATACAGGGCTCCATCCCAGGACCCTGAGATCGTGACCTGAGCCAAAATCAAGAGTTGGCCGTGTAACCGACCAAGCCACCCAGGCGCCCTTTCTGTTCAAAATTGTCTCTTCTGTTCAAAATTGTTCAGTGGATCCCCATGTTGATTAGAATAAAAGCCAAACTTCTTACAGTGTCTTACAAGCCCTAGATGATGAGCCCTCCCCTAACCCCATCACACTAACCACCTGCTGCGCTCCACCTTGATTTCTTGGATTCAGCTGCACTGGATTCCTTGCTCTCCTTCACAGACAACACACATGTTCTCACCTCAAGGCTTCTACACGGACTGTTCTTTCTGCCTAGAATGCTCTTCCTCCAGATATCTCAGTTCCTCATCTTTTAGTTCTGTGTTCATATGTCACCTAATCAATGAAGCCCACTCTGACCACGCTGTATAAAGTAGCAACTTGCACCCGGCCCCGGCCCCACATTCCCAATGCCAATTTCTCTGCTTTTCTTTTTTCCACAATACTTGCCTACTGACAAACACATATACACAGATGTATATGTGGTCACAGGTGCACGCATTCTCCACCGGGATAGACCTATAGCACACGTGCGTACACATTTTTGCACCTCTGCACCCATGTGTGCACATACCTACACCTAATTGTTTGTCTCTTGTCTGTCTTCCCCACTAGAATATAAGCTTTGTGGATATAGGAACTTAATTTTATTCCCTGTTGTATTCCCAGGGCCTAGAATCGTGCTCAGCACATTGCAGGCTCTCAAAATATTTTCTTTGAATGAATGAATGAATGAACGGTCTGTATACTTCATCTCCCCGCAGAGACAAGTTGCAAGAGCAGAAACTTACAGCATTATTTGGATTGCCTTCTGCTTGGTGTGAAGTGGTAGGGGCCTTCTGTTTCCTTGCCAAACTTAGGCTGGTCAGAGACGACACAGCCCCTCTGAGCTCTGGGCTAACAGTGACTTCTACTGGATGTTTAAGCATTTCCCCTCGTTGATCTCCTGAAGTCCTTGGGGAGTCAACACTTATGCCCATCTGTGAGCCTGGCACAGAGCCTTCCTTCCCTCCAGATGTGCAGATGCTTGGTTTTTGGGTAGAGATGCCAAACAGAGAAAGGAAGATTATTTTGGGGATGAGGGATTACTTCCAAAAGCCAAATGTGATAGAAGTGTTATCACAAAGGCTAGCACACATAAGCAGCTTGAAAACTGGCTTGAACAATTCTGCTGGCTACAAGTAGAGATGAAAAGAAATTCTAAATGTAGTCCCAAACAATCAGACTTTCAGAATCAGAGGGGCATGTCTTGTCCTCACTCCTTCCCTCCTTTCATTCCTCTCTCTTTCCTTCTTTTCTTCCTCAAATAGGACACCAAGGGCCAAAGAAATGAGGCAAATCTCCAGGGTCACACAGTTAACGGCAGAGCCAGAGCCAAATTCAGGTTTCCTGATTCTCATTCTTTGGAATTCATTGTGCCTCCCAGTAAAGAAGGAAATAGTCAGGAAAATGCTCAACTAAATATCTTGGAAAAGTTGACTGCCTAGCTCTCAAAATGCTCAGTGCCAGTGGGCAAGTAGCTAGAGTATCACCCAAGAGATGGAGAAATGAACATTTCTTGGTCTAAAGTTTCCAGTTTCTCTCTCTAATTTTGTAGATTTCTTCAAAGGCAATTTATCTTTAGCTCAAATCATCATCGGCTCATTTGCTTGCATAGAGCTTATATTCTTCTATGGGCAAGAGGGAACGGGGAGCATCCAAGGAAAATGCATAGTTTAAAAAATTACTACAAAAAATGTAATGCACATGAAACATAGTAAAAATAATAACAGCCAACATCTGTTGAGCATATTACATGTAACCGATGTTATTATTACTTTTCATACATTATCGTACCTAATCTTCATAACCTGTGAGGTAGGTTATCTCCATATTACAGAGGCAAAAGCTGAGGCTAGAGGAGGTTAGCTAACTGGGATTGAGTTTTTGTTTAAGCCTTAAAATATGCCATTCATTTATTTGAGAGAGAGAGAGAGCACGAGTGGGAGGGAGGGGCAGAGGAAGAGGGAGAAGCAGACTGCCCACCAAGCAGCAAGTCCGACGAGGCCGGGGGCTCCATCCCAGGACCCCAGGATCATGACCTGAGCTGAAGGCAGGCGCTTAACTGACTGAACCCCCGGCGCCCCTTAAAATATGCTATTAATATTGTATCAACAGATAGTTCTTTTACCATTCACATACCCTTTGTCTTTCTCTGGTTTTGGGGGGTTATGGGAATCTCTCTCTCTCTCTCTCTATATATATATATACAGTTTCTGGTTTTTTTTCCCCCACATTAGTGGTTTCTGGTGGTAGGACAATATATTATAGTTATGTAGACTTGGATAAACAGATCATTATAGATAAGCATATAGAATAGAACATATATATAATTTGGAACACTCATTCTCAATCACAGTGCATAGATCCTCCGAAAGAGCTCCTTACGCATGCTGAATCTAGGATTTGACTCCAGTGGCTACATTCTAAACCACTATGTTATAGAAGGTAAAACTAAAATATATTTTGTGTGCTTTCTTTGTATTTTTATAACACTTATAATAAAAGAGCTTTAGCATGACAGTTGTCTTATATAAATCAAAGGATCATTTAATACAATGGCATTTTACAACGCTATACAACTCTTAGCAGGAAATATATATGTAAACCTTCATGATGGTGGAGTAAGCAATGGTTTCTTAAATATGATACCAAAAGCATAAGTAACCAAAGAAAAAACAGATAAATTGAACTTTTTAAAAATTAAAAACTTCTGTGCATCCAAGGACGCTTTAATGAGAAAGTGAGAAGATTATCCCCAGAGTGAGAGAAAACATTTGCAAATCTTGTATCGGATGAGTCTAGTACCTAGAATGTATAAAGAACTCTTACAGCTCAATAATGAAAAGACAAGCCAATTTAAAAATAAAGGAGGGGCGCCTGGATGACTCGATCGGTTAAGCAGCCGATCCTTGACTTCAGCTCAGGTCATGATCTCGGGGTCCTGGGATAGAGCCCCGCATCAGTCTCCATGCTCAGCAGGGAGTCCGCTTGAGGATTCTCTCTTCCTCTCCCCCTCCCCCATCTCATGCACATGTGCATGCGCACTCTCTCTCTCTAAAAATAAATAAATCTTAAAAAAATAAAAATAAGCAAAGGATTGGAATAGACATTTCTCCACAATAGACATACCAATGGCCAATGAGAGCAGGAAAAGGTGCTCAATGTCGTTAGTCATTAAGGAAATAAGTTGAAAACACAATGAGATACCATTTCATACCCACCACCACCAAGAAAAGAACATGGGACAATAGCTGGTGAGGATGTGGAGAAATTGGAAGCTTCCTGTGCTTCTGGGGGAGATGTAAAATGGTGCAGCCACTTTGGAAAAAGCAGACTGGAAGCTTCCCAAAATGAGAGCTACCACAGGACCCAGCAATTCCATTCCTATGTGTATAACAAAGAGGATTGAAAACATATGTTTTCATACGAAAACAAGCACATGAGTGAACTTGTACAT